>NC_134570.1:203890203-204202249 GCF_050947875.1 Dermacentor variabilis | reverse complement strand
GATGGATCTTTGAGCGTCTACAGCAAACATAGTGCGTGGTGGTCGGTCACTACGTCAAAAGATCGGCCGTATAAATATGGGCGAAACTTGCCAAGCGCCCACACAATGGCCAAACACTCCTTTTCTGTAACGCTGTAATTGGTATCCGCCTTGGTTAACGTGCGATCGCGTATGCGACGACGTATTCTGGGTGGCCAGGTTGACGCGGCGCCAACACAGCGCCAAGGCCTACACCGCTTGCATCGGTATGGATTTCGGTTGGCGCTTGTGGGCCAAAATGGCGAAGAGAGGGTGGCGTCGTGAGAAGACGGCGCAAGGTTGTGAAGCCATCGTCACACTCTGGAGACCATGATGAGAGATCTCTAGTGCCACCAAGGAGCTGCGTGAGAGGCGATATAATTGACGCAAAGTTTCGAACGAATCGCCGGAAGTAAGAGCAGAGGCCGATAAAACTGCGTAGCTCTTTCATAGTAGTAGGTTTTGGCAACGCAGTAACAGCACGTAGCTTCTCGGGATCCGGGCGAATGCCCTCCTTTGACACGGCATGGGCTAAAATTGTTAGCTGACGAACAGCAGATCGACACTTCGCCAAGTTAAGTTGCAACCCGGCGTTGGTCAAGCAAGTGAGTACGTGCTGGAGGCGGAGCAGGTGTGTTGGGAAATCAGGGGCGAACACCACAATGTCGTCAAGATAGCAAAGACATATTTTCCATTTGAGGCCACGCAGAACATTATCCATCATTCTTTCGAACGTAGCCGGTGCGTTGCAAAGTCCGAAAGGCATGACGGTGAATTCATACAAGCCGTCTGGTGTAACAAAGGCAGTTCTCGGGCGATCGGCCTCTGCCATCGGAACCTGCCAGTAGCCTGACCGCAAATCCAGCGAAGAAAAGAACTCGGCTCCCTGCAAACAGTCCAGAGCATCATCGATGCGTGGTAATGGGTAGACGTCCTTCAGCGTGATCTTGTTCAACCGTCGAAAGTGAACACAGAAGCGGATGGAACCGTCTTTCTTTGTGACGAGGACCACGGAAGAGGCCCATGGGCTTTGGGAAGGTTGAATGACGCCTCGACGGAGCATGTCATCGACCTGGTCTGCAATGACGCGACGTTCCGTAGCGGACGCGCGATATGGTCTTTGTCGCAGGGCTGAATGAGTGTCAGTGTCGATGTAATGCTTCACTGTCGATGCACGGCCAAGAGAGGTTTGCGCAACGTCGAAAGAAAGGCAGAAGTGCTGAAGGAGTGCAACAAGTTGAGATCGCTGCGAAGGCGTCAGATCTTCGGCGATGAATGGGCTGAACACATCAGTCGATGTTGAGTCTGGTACGGAGAGGGCACTCAGTTCATGGGCGGCAGTAGAAGACACTTCGTCGAAGACGGAGACAATTCGTGTTGAATCGGCCAACTCGACGTAACCAAGGCATTCGCGGCGGAGCAGTGATAGCGCCGATGAAAGATGATTGTGAATGGGCATCGTGCTCACACCGGCGGCAAGGTCAAGAGCTGCTAAGGGCAAAGGAAGCGCTTTTCGGGTAACAAAGTGATGAGAGGGCATGAAGAAGACCGTCCCATCGGATATGGTACTACAGAAGACTGGTACGAATGCTGAAGAGCAAGGGGGGATACAGGTGTCTTCTTTCACGACAATTTTAGCGGCAGCGAGGATGAGCATCGACCGAGGTCAGGTCACCAAGGTGGAAAAGTTCAATCTCAGCCCGAGCGCAATTGAAAAAAAATTAAATTATGGGGTTTTACGTGCCAAAACCACTTTCTGATTATGAGGCACGCCGTAGTGGAGGACTCCGGAAATTTCGACCACCTGGGGTTCTTTAACGTGCACCTAAATCTAAGCACACGGGTGTTTTCGCATTTCGCCCCCATCGAAATGCGGCCGCCGTGGCCGGGATTCAATCCCGCGACCTCGTGCTCAGCAGCCCAACACCATAGCCACTGAGCAACCACGGCGGGTCGAGCGCAATTGATGATGACATTGTGGCGTGAGAGAAAATCCCATCCTAGAATAACGGCGTGGGAGCACGATGAAAGGACTATGAATTCAATCGTGTACAAAACGTCCTGTATGATCACACGGACAGTACAAGCAGCGGTAGGGGCGAATGGGTTGAGCACTCGCCGTTCGGAGCGACAATCCAGACAGAGACATCATCACTTTACGAAGCGAACGGCAGAACCTGGCATCCATAACTGAAATAGCGGCACCGGTATCGACTAAGGCGACTGTAGCGACATCTTCGGTAAACACATCTATGACATTGGCAGGTAAAGGAGGAGGACTTCGGCATGTCGACACTTGCGCAGTTCTTGCCTCAGGAACTGCGTCGTCTAGTTTCCTTCTTCGTTAGAGACGGGTCGTGGACGCATAGGGGAAAGCGATCGACGACGTGTGGAGGGTGACCGGAGGCGTTCGAAGCGAGGACGGCGATCAGTCTGGGAGCGAGCTGGTGATGGGTCGAAGGGTTCGTAAGGCGCATTTGCATCAGGCGGCACATAGGGCGCTCGGCGATCGTCATCGAACGCCTGCGATCGGCGGCGGCAGGACCTTGCGACATGACCGGGATACCTACATGCGAAGCATATCGGGCGATTGTCCGGCGTACGCCACGGTTTAGCGACGGCAGTGGTGGTCCAGCTAGGGGACGGGAGGGGGAGGGCGGTGCACAGACTGCTGGAGGCGACGCACGGGCACAGTGCGAGGGGCCATTGCAGCAACCGTAGCATAAGTGACTGGTGTAGTCACGACATCCTGCTGGTGAACAGCCGGCAACGCTTCCGCGACCTCTTCATGGATCACGTTACGGATATGAGACGGCAAAGTGCTGGCAGACTCCTGAGTGACGGACACCAGAGATAGCTGCCGTGCGACTTCTTCGCGGACGAAATCCTTGATTTGCGTTATCAGGGAGGCTTGTTCTGGGCCGGTGGTAAGGCTGCAGAGTGATGCCGCATTTGGTGTGGGATGTCGCCTTGTCAGAGCTCGCTACTTACGCAATTCATCATAGCTCTGGCAGAAGCTGATGACGTCGCCAACAGTGCGCGGGTCCTTGGCCAGAAGCATTTAGAACGTGTCATCATCGATTCCCGTCATGACGGGCTTGATTTTTCCGCTTCCGTCATGGCAGCGTTCACGCGCCTGCACAAATCGAGAACGTCTTCTATATAGCTGGTGAATGTCTCACCCGTGTCCTGTGCGCGTGTACGCAAACGCTGCTCGGCTCGGAGTTTCCTGACGGCGGGTCGGTCAAATACTTCTGTAATCGACGTCTTGAGCGCCGACCACGTTCGTATATCCCTTTCATGATTTCTGAACCAGAGACTGGCCACGCCCGCGAGGTAGAATGATACGTAAGCCAGCTTGTCCGAGTCATTCCATTTGTTGTGAACGCTCACCCGTTCGTAGGACGACAGCCACTCTTCAACGTCGTTGTCGTCGGTTCCGCTGAAGATGGGAGGCTCCCGCTGGCGAACGGTGCCAGCGCAAGGGGCGGGTGGCGATGGAAGAGTTTGCTGGTCGGCGTCCGGCATGGCGGAGGGTAGCGTCCGAGAACGGAGTTCCAGGATGGTAGAGTGGAACGTTACCCCGCACGGCTCCACCACTTATAAAGGAGGTTTATTGGGGTTCGTAGCGACCGCCGGTTCTACGATGCACCGAGCACAGTCCCCGAGCTCGAGCCTCTGCTGCGCGCTTGATGCTGCCGACTGCGCGCACGTTCGTCATCTTCCTTACAATATATATATATATATATATATATATATATATATATATATATATATATATATATATATATATATATATATATATATATTATATATTGACACAATGCTGTGGGGCTCCCGCACCGCGCGACGGCGCGCGCAACGGCCGGCGCCATGGAAGACGACGAAGCGCGTACGCTTCACGCTCTTCTTCTGGCCCGCCATTAAAGAGAAACGTCTCTTTTGGAACACTCCGTCTCCAACCTACGTTACATTTTTCTGGTGGAGGTGCGGGGTACATGCTACCACTCCCAGATCGAACACCGTGTACAAGCCCAGTACGAAGTCCGGTCGAGCTGACTCCTGTGCACGTACGGACAAGCCGCCGACTTAAAGGACTGCCACCTGAGCACGAGCCGCTACCCAACCAAGTCGGAAGGATCATTTTCCTCGACCGCGCCGACCGAGCTCGTCCTCAACCAGCCGGGAAGCCCCACATCCTTCCATGGGGACACCTTCGAGGATGTAGAGAACTGGCTCGATCACTTTGAGGGTGTCGCAGAATTCAACGGCTGGACTCCAGAGCGCAAGCTACGCAACGCCTACTTTGCCCTCGAGGACTATGCGCGGGCATGGTTCGAGAACCGTGAGGCGGCCCAATCGACATGGGACGAATTTCGACGGCAGCTAATCGGCACATACGCCAGCCTCGATTGCAAGGAGCGAACTGATTCTGCAATTCAGGCGAGAGTACAGCGGCCGAACGAAAGCGTCGCAATGTTTGTTGAAGATATGTGCAGACTTTTCCGACGCGCGGATCCCTCCATGCATGCCGGACGAAAAGAAGCTCAGGAACTCGATGCGCGGTGTCAAGTAAGAGTTATTCGGTGGCCTAATACGCAATCCACCAAAGACCGTTGCAGAGTTTCTTGCGGAAGCCATATCAATGGAAAAGGCACTGCAGCAGCGAACACGGCAGTACAACCGCGACGTGTCGACCCTATCGCGTGACTCTCTCGCTATGCCCTTGGACAATACCGACGCCTTGCGGGAGCTCATTAGGCTTGTTGTTCGAGAAGAGCTCCAAAAGCTTCAGGTGGCTTCAGCATCGGTGCAGCAACTCGCTCTGGCTGAGGTCCTCCGGGAGGAAATCAGGCAGGCAGTCCAAGTACCGGAGCGCAGCGAGACACCACAGTACGAGGTACTGCAGCCACAGCCTCGTATGTCGTATGTGGAAGCTGCGCGAAGTTCGTTGTCTCCGACTTTTCACTATGCGCGCGACATGTGCGCGCCGTTGAACAAGCAGCTGGCGACCTCAGGACCCGCCGCACGCCATTCGTTGCCGAAACACGACCACCCCTCAAGAGCGACGTACGGCGCACCGCAGACCGGAGGCCCTTGTGTTTTCATTGCGGTGAAGTCGATCACCTCTACAGGGCCTGTCCTTACCGCCGAGCTGGGCTCCGTGGATTTTCACTGAATGCGCCTTGCCCACGCAATGGTGGACGCCCCCTCGAGATTGAAGCGTACCTCGTGGACGCCAGGAGCTCGTTTGGCCCACGATTCCGTGACTCCCGGTCACCGTCACCTGCCGGATACAGGTCTTCCAGCCCCGTCTTCAGGCCGAGCGCAACAAGGCGTCGCTCACCCAGCCCTGCCTCCCAGGAAAACTGAGTCCAGCCACCTGCGGAGGTGAGGTCGCTGACGTTGCGAAGCTGAAGCTCCTCCAATATGAAGACCGCGAAATGACGTAATTGAGATGCAGAGAAAGCAGTGTAGTTATGTGTCAGTATCTTGCGACGTATCAGTTACCATAGATGACCACGAAGTCACGGTGCTAATCGACACGGGTGCGGACCCGTCTGTTATGAGCCATAATCTCGCACGTATACTGAACAAAGTTTCGACGCAATGGACCGGAACTTCAATTCGTACTGCAGGAGGGCACCTCATAACTCCAATGGGCCGGTGCACGGCACGAGTCAACATTCGGGGCTTCGCGTACATCGGCGACTTCGTCATTCTTCCTGAATGTTCACAGGATCTTATACCCGGCATGGATTTCCTTCAGGCGAACGGTGCCATCATTGACCTACAAGTATCCAGAGTTAGCTTCGCTACTACGCAAGCCATAGCGAACAGTAATGACAACGACAGTGACATCGCGCTTCGCGTAGCTGACGATCACGTCACGTTGCCACCCAAGAGCAGCGTGCTTACCCTTGTCCGATGCGACATGGATGCGACATCGATGCTGAGGCTATAACCCCTTGCTTCATGAGCGCCACATTTGCATAGCCGGAGGGCTTCTCCAGGTGCGAAACAAATGTTCAGTCGTTTTGCTAACAAACTTTAGCAACGAGTATCTGCATGTATCGCGAGGAACGACAATCGCATTTCTTCGCGAAATCATTGATGTCACTGACATTGCCACATTGGAAATCGCATCGTCTCAGCAATCTGAGTTAGCCAGCCTAAAAGAACGGATTCAAGTTAACGCTGCTCTGGCAGACCATCAGAAAGACCATCTACTGAGTCTCGTGAATGAATTTGCGGACTGTTTTTCAATGTCGTCCAATGTACGGCGCACGTCCATCACAAAGCACCGCATTATTACGGACGAGTCTGCACGTCCTGTTCGTCAGCATCCCTACAGAGTGTCTCCAGTGGAAAGGGAAGCGATCAAGCATCAGGTGAAAGAGATGCTCCAAGACGACGTGATCCAGCCATCCACAAGCCCGTGGGCCTTCCCTGTAGTGTTAGTCAGAAAGAAAGATAACACACTACGGTTCTGTGTAGATTACAGGAAATTGAACAGTGTCACCAAGCGCGGTGTTTATCCATTGCCCCGCATCGACGACGCATTAGATCGTCTACAACATGCCAAGTTTTTTTCTCCGTTGGACCTCAAATCAGGGTATTGGCAAATCGAAGTTGATGAACAGGATCGTGAAAAACCAGCGTTTGTGACACCTGACGAGCTTTATGAGTTCAAAGTTCTCCCCTTCGGTCTCTATTCCGCACCTTCCACCTTTCAGCGGATGATGGATACCGTGCTTGCTGAACTCAAATGGCAAACCTGCCTCGTATACTTGGACGACGCCGTCGTGTTCTCGAGCACTTGACGAACATCTCGCACGACTCGAGAGTGTGTCCTCGCTGCGATCCATACAGCCGGCCTCACCATCAAGCCTGAAAAGTGCTACTTCGGGTTCCAATAGCTCAAATTTCTTGGTCATGTTGTTGGCCGCCGTCGCCGAGTTTTCGCCACCCACAGAAAAAAAGGCTATCCAACGCTTCCTTAGTTCGTGCGCATATTATAGGCGTTTTGTCAAGGGATTATCGAGAATTGCTGAGCCTCTGACAAGGCTTACACGCGACGATGTGCCTTTCATTTGGGCGGACGAGCAGCAGCAGTCGTTCGATTAATTGCGCCAGCGTTTGCAGGCGACCCCGATACTTGCTCATTTCGACGAAGACGCTGACACTGAAATCCATACTGACGCCAGTAATACGGGTGTCGGTGCAGTTCTTGTGCAGTGGCAAGCTGGCGCGGAACGCCCCATTGCCTATGCAAGCCGCAGTCTCACCAAGGCTGAGAAAAACTACTCAACCACTGAAAAAGGATGCTTAGCGGTTGTGTGGGCAATTGGTAAATTCCGACCCTACTTGTACGGTAGACCCTTTAAGGCTGTCAGCGATCACCACGCCCTGTGCTGGCTTGCTAACCTCAAGGATCCTTCAGGCAGACTAGCCCGTTGGAGCCTGGCTTACGAGAGTACGACATAACAGTTGTCTACCGATCTGGGAGGAAGCACAGCGACGCTGACTGTTTGTCCCGTGCACCACTCCCTACGACGTCATCGGACCCTGACCATGACTTGCCATTTGTCGGCGTTATTGACGCCCCAAAGATGGCTGAGCACCAGTGCGCTGACCCTGAGCTTGAGCACCTTCTCCTGAGTACCTTCAAGGAATTGAAGGTGTTTTACCCCGCTCGCTCGTGCGCGGCTTATCTTCGTACCGCTTGCACAACAGCGTCCTTTACAGGAAAAACTGCGGAAGCGGTTCTTGTCCTTGTCTTTGAAGAAGTCCTTGTCATGCCGTCGGCGCTGCGCCAAGACCTTTTGCAAGCCTGCCATGATGAGCCATGCGCGGGACACCTGGGATTCGCTAAAAAAGTAGCAAGGATACGACAGAAGTATTACTGGCCCCAGCTTTATTCTTCTGTGAAACGGTACGTGAAGACCTGCCGCGATTGTCAGCGCCGCAAGAAACCACCAGTTAAACCGGCTGGCTTTCTCCACCCTGTGGACCCTCCTCAAGCACCGTTCCAACAAATAGGAATGGATCTACTTGGGCCATTCCCAGTGACCTCTTCGCGCAACAAATGGATAGTCGTCGCTACCGACTACTTAACTTGGTAACGAAGCTATTCCGCAAGCAAACTCGTACGAAATGGCCAAGTTCTTTGTACGCCACATCGTCCTACGACATGGTGTACCGTCTGTTGTCATCACCGACCGCGGTACAGCATCTACAGCCGGACTTATGCAGGACGTTCTCCAGCTGACGCATTGCTCTCACCGCAAGAGCACTGCCTATCACCCTCAGACCAACGGATTAACGGAACGTCTGAACAGAACGCTGGCTGATATGCTCTCCATGTATATCGACGTAGAGCACAAGACGTGGGACGAGATTTTACCCTACGTGACCTTCGCGTATAACACTGCTGTACAGGAGACT
Source organism: Dermacentor variabilis (assembly GCF_050947875.1). NCBI lineage: Eukaryota > Metazoa > Arthropoda > Arachnida > Ixodida > Ixodidae > Dermacentor > Dermacentor variabilis. Next base: position 204,193,783 of record NC_134570.1, on the reverse strand, counting down.
ACGCAGTATACGCCGATCGAGCTTGTATACGGCTGTCACGTCACGTCTTCACTTGACGCCATGCTACCTCTGGCTGATAATAGCCCGACCAGCGAACACGTAGAAGAGTTCGTACAAAGAGCTGAAGAAGCCCGCCAGCTTGCTCGGCATCGTATCCGCGGAGCCAACAGCATGCCGACACCCCTCGTACAATCAGGGTCGACGCGACGTCCGTTACAATACCGGCGCCTGCGTGTGGGTCTGGACGCCCGTCCGTCGCCGTAGACTCTCGGAAAAGTTACTCCGCCGGTATTTTGGTCCCAAGGTTACACGCCGCCTCAGTGACGTGACCTACGAAGTCGTCCCCTGCAGTTCTGACCCCGGTTCGCCCCGTCGTCGTCCTCGCGCTGAAGTTGTTCATGTGGTGCGCATGAAACCCTACTATGCGCGTACCTGAACGCCGAGATGCACCTGAGGAGCTCCATTTGTTGTCGTCGCTGAAAGAACTTTTTCACGCGACCGAGACGGTTGCTTTGCGCGTGGGGGGCAATTGACACAATGCTGTGGGGCTCCGGCACCGCGGGACGGCGCGCGCAACGGCCGGCGCCATGGAAGACTTCGAAGCGCGTACGCTTCACGCTCTTCTTCTGGCCCGCCATTAAAGAGAAGCGTATATTTTGTAAGACTCCGTCTTCAATCTACGTTACAATATATATTACGCGAAGTGATGCCGCAAGGAAAGGGGAGACGACACATAAAAGCGGGTGCTCGCAAGGCGCAATTTATTCCTCGTTACTGCGAACTGCCGTCGCAAGATACACTGAAAGCACGAGTGCCTGCAGAATGACGCGTTGTTACTGCTGATTTAATTGTCACCATCGGCGAGAACGGTTTCTGATCCCCATGCGACCACAGTTATTCGACAGGCAGCACTTCAGAAATACCCGTAATAAAATCGAACACGGCATAGTCTTTCACGCATTGTGCGACGAAGGCCGCTCGCTTAGCGCGCCTACACATCACCACCGATCATCCTGCACAAGGTTTCGATGAATACGCTGTAACCACATTGATGCGGCACTAAGAGGGTTTTAAATTGGGCAGAACAAAGGCGGCGCGAAATGCACAGTGGCAACTCCCAGCTCGCGCGCTCTTGCGCACGGTGAAATGTCAGCGCTAAAGTAAAGGAAAAATAAAACACTTTATGTTCATGTCACGAACCCGAATATATTGCGAAGCGCGTTCCGAGGCTGGAAATTTCGGGGAAAGAACTCGGCGCTATATTCTTGCAAATATATTAAGATGCGTATTTCTCGTGTGTCGCCTCTCCAGTGGCCCACGTGCTCTCACGCTGCACAACCTCTACTATAGCCGGTGACACTGTAGCAGCACGTAAATACCGCCTCCTTTTATAGTATTGTTATTTTATTATTATTATTTTGTATAATTGTACAAAGTAAACACCCACAATGGTCAATTAACTTACGCTAGCATCCAGCACTCCAGCTACGTGTCTCCGTGTGTGGTTGTACCCATTCGCTACATTATGTCATTAACTACAAATGCTCATTTAGGCGTAAATCTCCATTTATGTATTATGGTATATGATTTTAACAAGTAGACGTTATTTCGCACGTTCGGTTGTCTCGATTTTACAGGTACCATCGTGCTCAGTGCAAGATACAACGCGCGACCGCTTCACCACGCGCATTCGCGTTGTAGCTCATATTGAGCCTGATAGTAAATCACAGCCGCATATACGAAACAAAACATATATATTCTATCGCGGAAACCGATAGTTAGATCACACTAAACGACTTTTTTTTTCGTATATGTGCCAGAAGTAGTGCAGGGTAATATGCTACTCACATATATAAAATATACACAATGAGACTTCCGATGGATGTGACTTCATTTACTGAGGCAGTACATCCACGAGTCGGATATTCTATTGACAAAGCTTTCTTTCACATAGGCGGTATAGGTTGCGTGGAGCTATAGGAGCTAGGTTACGTGGGCGCCTGCATGCAGGCGCGCAGTCTGCTATTTGGGAGGTGGTGTCATTCCTTCGTCTTGCGCAAGAGCGATATATGAAAGCGCTATACGTGAAAACACCAGTGGCGTAGCCAGAAATTTCGTTCGGAGGGGGGGGGGGCTCACTTTGTAGCTCGGCCTCCTCCGTATAGAAATAGTCGAGGGATCAAATACATTAAACATTAATAATAACTGCGTTGCCATTGCCAAAGATGCTGCAAACGTATTCTTGAACGCTACGCACTGTCAAGACAAGTAAAATATTTACTTTTTCATAAGAGGATATACTCCTATGTCGAAATTGTGCCCGAAATAACTGATATCAATGCTTCTATGTTTTATGTATATTTATTAGGTAAAGCAAATGTCACACAAACTTTAGAACTATATGAGTTTGAAGCCAGCAAAGCATGTGCATTCCGCTGATATGAAAAATGTAAAGGCCATGAAATGTACTAGTTCAGAACAAATATTTTAATAAAAATTTGTTAGCCTCCCGGCCTTTCTCTCATTTGCACGTCTGTCTCTCTGTCATTGAGTTGAGTTTGAGTTGAGTGGTTGTAGGCTACTGTTGGGATTAGCCTTGCAGTGGCTGCCGGCAATTGCTCCACCGTAGCGACACTTAAAATAAATAAATCACATAAATCATGCACAGACCTCACAAATGGTCACTCCTAAGCTCACCATGTGGAGGCCAAATCCGTGTCCTGCAGGTAACTTAAAAGAAGGCGAGAAACCTCCTTTCTACAGAACTGGTTCCCGCGCGGGAAAACAATCTCCTCAAGAGAACTGTGGGGAATTCCTGTATTCTTGAGGGACCCGAATAACGCATTCCTTTCCACGTTATACAGAGTACAGCACATAAGGTAATGTTCTATGTCACCGCATACACCACACGTTGAACATAATGGAGACAACGCCAGGCCAGTCTTATACATCCACGCAGGGGTACGAGCAGAGCCTGTGCGAATGCGGAGCAGTAAAGTGGCTTGGTTTCTTTTGAGGCCCTTGGCCACACATGGCATTGTGAGGTGTGCTCCACAAAGAACTGAAGTGGCACAACACCGCTTCTCTGAAGAGTCTCTTGTCCTCTTGAGGCACTTTTCTCAGTGGATTCCCAGACAGCGCTCTATGGGCGAGGCTGTCCGCCATCTCGCTGCCTTTGATACCTATGTGCGAGGGCACCCATTGAAAACGTATGGAGAAGCCTTTGACATGGAGATTGTGCACCGAGCGTAGGGAGCTAAGACATAAGGCACCAGTAGGGAACCCGTGCTCTAACCTTTGAAGGGCGGATTTTGAATCTGTACGAATGACAACAGGTTGAGGCGTACAGAACCGTAGCTTCTTTAGAGGTGCCTCAATGGCAACGCTTTCGGCCGTTGTGAAGGACACGACTGTAGTATAGCGAACTGACATATCATACTTCAAAGAGGGAATGTGAAAAGCAGCTGCACTAGATCCTCTGACCTGGTACACAGAGCCATCAGTAAAAATTTGAAGATGACGTGCATATTCAGTCTCAAGACGTTCCACTACGAGCGAACGCGTTGCCGCCAAAGAAGAACTCCGCTTAGCGCGAACGTGAGAAATCGTCAACGAACAATCGAGGCTCGCGAATGAACAAGGTGGTTTCAACCTCTTATTTCGACCTCTAGCGTCAAGATCCAGGTAATCAAGAGTATTTAGTGCCAAGTACGCTCGGGACTCAGATCTCTTTTGAAGGCGCTGTTTCGAAGGCTCGCCTGGCTATCGTCTGTTTGAGGCGGCCAATTTGCATCAATAACCTTTGTGAAGCGACTAGGCTAAGAGGTCTCGATAGAGACTCATAAAGTACTGTATTGTTAGGAGCAGTCTGCGGAACGCCAAGAGCCCTCCTTAGGCCCTTTCTGTGCAAAACCTCAAGTCGTTGCAGCTGTGAGAGTTAAGGGGAAATTAAAGGGAGCTGGTACATTATTCGACTCGTCACTAGTGTATCGTGCAACCTGATCATTGAAGAAGGGTGATTTCCCCATTGCTCACTTGCAACTCTACGGATCACATTGAGACGCGGAGATAGTGATGTCGCAATAGAGTCCACAGCTCGTCGCCACTGTAGACGGTAGTCAATAATGACGCCCAACAAGCGCTTGGGCTTCAATTAGCGAAGGCAAGATTGATCAAGGTCTATCTTCAGCCGCGCATAACGTCTCCCTCTACCTGGAAACATGATGAAGCCAGATTTTTCCACCGATAGAGTCAACCCAACACCTTGAAGGTAGTTTTGAACTGAAAGTAATGCCTGTCGAGCTATCAGAGCTAAACGCTTGTGTTGATATCCGGTTAACCAAATACAAATGTCGTCCGCATATATCGACATATGGATATGCCTGCAATGTTTTTGCACTTCGGCGGGAAGGCCAGCCATTACAACATTAAACAGCGTTACGGAAAGAACAATTCCCTGAGGTACACCTCGCGATACCGCCCTTTCGGTGCTTACGGTACTTCCTAACCGCACTTGAATTTTGCGATCACTGATAAATGAGTGAATGAATCGCAGAAGATAGCCCTGTACGCCTATGGCCTGCAAACTATTTAGTATTGAGCTCTCAAGGACGCTATCATAAGCCTTTGATACGTCCAGGAAAATAGCTAGTGTTGAGAGGCCGAAGGCTCTTTGATGTTCAATGTGGCTTATTAAGTCCAAGACGCTATCTTGCGCGCTTAAACCTGTGCGGAATCCAGTCATGCATGTTGGCAGAGCCCTTCTATCTTCGAGCCACCAAGATAAACGCTTACTTGCCAGCTTCTCCATGAGCTTAGCCACACACGACGTCAGTGATACAGGACGATACGAGGCCAAGTCTGTCATTTCTTTGCCGGGCTTCAGCACTGTGACAACCCAAGCCACCTTTCACGAAGGAGGAACGTCGCCAGTCTCCCACACTCGATTGAGATAGCTTAGGAGCATCTTCCGGTGTTCCAGGGGTAGGTTCTGCATCATCTGGTTGGTAATGCCGTCAGGACCTGGTGCACATTGACGCCGCAGGCTGCTGAGTGCTATCTGTAGCTCTGCCTTTCTGCCAGTATTTTCATAAAAATTTTATAGTCAGTGTTCGCAAGGCTAATGGGGCGGTACGATGCAGCAGACAAGCGCTTTACTGGGTCGTCCGATTTTGGTACCAGGACCATCTGAGCTGTTCGGAAAGACGCGGGTATTCGGTTATTCTTGTAGGACTGCACTAAAAATTTCCTCATAATTATTGCTATTTCGGATTTAGAAGTTTTGTAGAAAGCTGCGCTTAAACCATCCGGCCCAGGTGCCTTTCCTGAGCCTAGTTCTTCTATAGCAGCTTCAACTTCACGCACAGTTATAGACGCTTCGAGGCCTTTTTTAACGTTTTCTTCCAATCGTGGCATTAAGTGTAGGAAGTGGCTTATGAAACCACCCAGATCAGTTTTCCCCTTGCTGAACAGGTCTCCATAGTGTTCAACAAAGGCGTGTTCAATGATCGCGCGGTCAGTCGTCACTTCGTCGTTGTAGCTTATCTGCTTTATATCACTGCGGCGAGCGTAAGCTTTCTCGTCACTAAGCTCGCGTTTATTCGGTGTTTCCCCTTGCCACAATCTTTCTGCATGGGATCTTATCATGGAACCGCGATACTTCTCTGTGCCGATGATTTCTAATTGGCTTTTAACTTTTTTGATTTCCTTCATGACTTGGCCAGGTTCCGTGCTTTCTACATAAGGTAGAAAGTCGAGTTTACTCCTCAGGGATTTTTCTTTCCGTTTTTCTTCTTGTCTCAGTTTAGTTGCTCTTTCTATAGCACTCATATTCAACTCATTTTGAAAATCTTCCCACATGGTGACTACATATTTCTCTTCAGCTACAATCAATCATCCGAGTTTTTCTTTAATGTCATTTACAAAACAGTCATCGTTGAGTAGCTTATCGTTAAATTTCCACAAATCTCACCAGAAATTTGTTTATCGTTCTTTTGTTCCTATTGCGAAGGCAACCAAACTGTGGTCACTAAAGGAGACTTGCTTGTTCTCGCGCGTTTTACACAATGGCAACAGTTCCAGTGATACATAAGCTCAATCCAGTCTAGCATGGCTAAGTCCTTGAAAATGAGTAAATCGCGGAACAACGTGATCGTACAACACATAACCGACGTCTTCCAAGTTGTATTCACTGACAAGATGTTCAATAGCAGTGCGCTACGATAATTCATCAGCAATTTTTTCACGCGATCCTCCGGAAAACAAACACAATTGAAATTGTCAAGTAAAACCAAAAGCTTATCGGTCTTTAAATAATCCTCAACTCGTTCGAAAAAAGCCTGTCTCTCGTTCTCTCTATTAGGGGCGTAAATACAAATAACTCGCCAGAAAATTTCACTCAAGGTAAAATTGACAACAACCAGGCGCTCCGTTTCACACACTGTAACTGATTCCACACTTGCATTTAGGCTATTGCGCAAGAAAATAGCGCAGCCCCCCGATGTGGCGGCCGCATGACAGACGCATACATTGTGACACGGAACGAATGGTTGCACCATGCGATCCGTTTGCTCTTGACTCGCTATCTTGGTTTCCTGAACGGCGATTATGTCAAGATCGTTTTCCAGAAAGATACGACTCAATTGATATTGCCGCCGCCTTGTGCTTAGTCCTCGGACGTTTAGCGTGGCAATACTAATCGCGGTGTTAATTGCGGCCTCCATTATGAGCAAGAACAATCGGGTCGCATAGCGCTTACCTTGAGAGACCCATGCACTATGCATAAACTGGTGTCCTCTATTCTGTAGTGCTCGGCTCCGCCAGACAAACTGGCGGTATCACATGTAGTAGCCATAGCTAGGTTGCACTACCCAAAACGAAGCCGCTACGGGGGCGACCCCGTCTCGGTTCTCCGCTCGACTTGTACGTTGGGCCTCGGCTTGAGAGGCGTACGTCGCAGCTGAGCCGCCTTTGTAGGTGGTTCGCTGCATGTCGTTGCTCCAGAGGTTCCGGTTACGCCGATCGTTTCCTCGTGCGCCCGCTTCGCAGGCACGTTAGTGGCTGCTGACATGTCGACGTCAGTCGTAGCAGACGCCTCGGCACACGTAGTGGCAGGCGACGGCTTCGAGGAGGCGTCCCTCTGTTCTGTCGCGGAACTCTGGTTATCAGGCGCATCGTTTTCAGTCTTTTTCCGAATATCAGCCTCGTCGTTGGTTTTCATGTCTGGACACAAGTTTTTAGGGTGAATTACTGCTTCTGTGTGACCGCGTTGCCAACCTTGTCGCTCTTAACCGGAGAAATATCTTCAACTTCAGCCTCGTCCATGAGGTGTTCCGACACATCTTCTCGTTGGTCCTGCGACGACGGCGTATGTCTTGACGCACTGAGAACGTCCATGGCCGAAGCGTCGGCAGACCTCGCAGTGCGGAACTCGACAGTCCCGGCGAATATGACCAGTTGTATGGCACCGCAGGCAAAGAGGGGCGCGGCCCGAAATGACGGCAAGGACGAGCTCCCCTGCTATGCGTAGCTGGTGCGGAACATCGTCGACTGTAGTACCTGCCTTAAGCTGCAGTGTCACTGACCGCGTCGTTGAGCCCTTGTCCAAAATCCCTTGAACACGCCACCGTACTTTCGCTGCGTCCGTAACCGTTCCGTATTGGGCAAGAGCTTGTCTGATGTCTTCATCTGACACGTTTGGCAGCATCCGGTGTAACTTCATGCGCACGCCTTGATTGGTGGGGTGAACAACAATGCAGCGCCGTTCTTTGACAATCCGACCAGTGGAGGGAAACTCCCCGGTTTCGGTGGCAGAGGTAATTGGCGCCATCTCTGTATTGGGCGAACTCGAAAATCCGTTTTCATTGCATGGTCTCATATATCGTTGCGCGCACGCGTGCCGATCCAGGTGGCCGAGCCCTTTTCCCTCCAACTCCTCTCCAATCGCCCTCCCTCGTTACTCCCTCGCAACTCCTCAACTTCGACTGTCTCCGCGCGCACTCCATGCTGCCCCGCCGGCCCGGCGCCAGCTCAGCCCTCTGCATGGCGTTTCATGTTTCGTTACCTGCTCGTTATCGCGAAGCGTGCGCTGCTGTGCGTTGACCGGCGTGGGTATTTTCGTCAGTTTCGTGGTCCTCGGTAGCTGTGTGCTTGTACTCCGCGATGTTTCATCCGTTTCACGATTCGTACCGCTCGTGCATCGTGCAGTGGTACACAAATACCTCAAAAATAAGCCCTGCAAGGTTGTTCCGGGTGCCTAAAGACAACAGGTGAGCGCTCAGTCCCAAGGACATCAGAAGGCGCATGTACACGAACACAGCCCTGCCCATGTGTGTGCTCCATGAGGCTCCGGACGTCGTTGCGCCTTGATTGTGCTACACTTGCCTCTTCCCGGTAGAGAAAGCTGACAAATAGATGTTCCTCCTCATTGTCACCTGGTTTATGACTTGTGTTTTTCTGTGCCAAGTCTCATTCTGGAACTTCAGTAACTTGCCCAGCTTTACATAGCGCCCTCAGTGATTTTTCTGTGTGTCACGTTCTACAAACGTACTAACAGCTGAACAATTACTGTTCGTGTACTATCTCAGTAACCACCGATGGGAAAACCGCGCGAACAACCTTCATGTGTAGGCATGATACGCTTTTTTTTTCTTCTGGAAAGCATGAGCATTGCAAATGTCCTACATGCAGATTTTTGCAGTTCGTGTTTATTATACAAAGGAGTGCCCAGTAGGTAGGACTTAGTGCGTTAAGTGACGTAATTTTATTGCTAAGCATTGCATTCGGGTCGAAAGAAAAGTCGTGTTGTTGGCTTATTTTACCTGGTCTTTGATTGAGGAATAAGCCTTTCTGCGAATGTTTTGTATGTGCTGCTGCAAAAGCCGACTACCTTCTGTTCCCCTTGCCACCGTTACTCAAGTTGTGGCCAAGTGCAAAATAATGTGATAATGTGCATTTCAGTTTTTAGTACAATGTTATTTTTGTTCTGCCATGTCTTTTTCAATTTGTTCAGCAGTAATGAACATGTCACGCATTTCATATACTTTCGTGCAGATTTATAAGTAAGCTCTTTTTTTGTATGGCTCTCATTCAAACAATGTTAGCATGTTATTCTATACTTAGGCATTTTTCGTGTCATTGTTTTTGCCATTACCAGTGAGTTTTGCCTTTTTATAGTTGTCATGACTATTTCATACATGTCGTCCAATTTTGAGCAGTATCTTAGTGCATATATAAGACGCTCGTCTACATTTCAGTTTTGAGGGCGTTATATAAAAATCTTGTTTCTTTATGTGGGTGTACATGAAACGGCCTTCGTGTTTTCTAGCGCTTTCTTTTGTTATTTCACCGTCTGTGAACTTTTGCGTTTAGTACTCCTGTATATGTCATGCACCTTTCACTTTTGCTCTTTTTTTGAGCGTGTATCACACACCGTTATAAGAAAAATCTGTTTTCGGAAACGAAGTCAATAAAGCGAGAATAAACATCTGTTATGTTGGAAGCGGATTTTTTTTTATGTCCTGGCACATGCTGGTATAATATAAGTATGGGCAAGACTGCATGCGTGCCAACGCATAGCCTGAGGCGCAGCACGCGCCAGCTCGCAAGCAATGCCAATGGGCTTCGTAGCGCGCGCATTGCTTGCGAGCTGGTGCGTGGTGCGCCGTAGCACGCGCGAGATGATGAAAAAAAAAAAAAACGCGCCGCGTACAGGTAAAAACAAAAAAGGAAGTAAGTGGCGCGCGCGGCATGGGGGAAAGGGTGAAAATGAGCGGAGCGGGTCGGCATAATAAAAACAAAAGGAAAAGAAACACGTTTGGGAGAGGAGGCACACGCGGCTGCTATTCCTGTTGCCATGACCACGTAAACAATCGTGTGCGCCGCCATTTATCTTCTGCGTCGCCCATTGGTTAGGGCCGTAACTGAAGGGGACCTTGGCGCTAGCGTCGAAAGAGCGTCTGCTCAAAAACAGCCAATGGCAGCCATGCGGAGATTTACCCCCTGATCAGGCTTCGAATAGCAAGCAGTTTCCTAGTGGCTTCAGTCGTCTTCCTCATGACCGCCCACAAGTGATTCATATGATACGCCCCCAAAGCAAATACTTCGGGGAGCAGTTCCAGACGAACCAGAGCGTCGCGGAAATCCCCAACCTTGTACGGTCTTCCACGGACGTCCGCGTGTAAAAAAACAGTATTAAGGACGATTCGTCCGGTAGGCAAGTGCGGCAAAATCACCTGATAATCGTCGTCTTCAAAAACAGCATTCTTGTTACCGCGGCCATTTGCGACCGCCAACGCCGCTCCGTCGGAGCGCATGATAACACGTCCGTTCACTGCGGTGCCCGGAAGTGGAATCCTGCGCTAGAGAGGCAGACATGTCGCACGACAAGACGTGTCCAATCTCCTTACGGCTATTTTAGACGGAGTTGAGAAAGTAAAATAGTGTGGAGCAGTTACACCGCATAAGATTGGAATATGCTTTCAGTATAAGGCCTAAATATGAGTGCACCATCGCGTCAGGGAGCAAAAGTAAAGCGCCGCTTTGCCCCGAGTGAGGATCGAACTCACGACCTTCAGATTATGAGACTGACGCGCTGCCTACTGCGCTACTCCTTGCTCTATTTCCTTACTTTGCTCTAATTATTTCCTCTAATCTCCTTACTGCTATTTTAGGCGGAGTTCGGAAAGTAAAATAGTGTGGAGCAGTTACACCGCATAACATTCTGCTTCCGGCTCTCGAGCTGAACGGATCGCGGGATCATGGGCTCCAATGGAGTGACATATGCGGCTGTTAGCCGCGGCAACAGGCTTTCGACGGAAGAAGATAAGGATTACCAGATAATTTTGCCTCGTCTACCTACAGGACGTATTTTTTTAAACACATTTTCTTTTTTTTGCACGGCGACGCTCGTGTTCGCCCGTTTCGTGTAGATGATTTTCGAGACGCGCTTCAAGCTGTTGGTATGCTCTCTGGCGTCGTCACCCTTGGAGCGTACAAAATCAACCATGTATGGGCGGTGACGATGAAGACAGCCGAGGCTGCCCAAAAGCTGGCGACACTCAAGGAGCTGCTGGTGAAGGGGCGTCGCTGCCTGGTGATAGACCCCAAGGAACAACAGGTGAAGCTTCGTATCCACTGGCTTCTGCATGGGGTGGATGGCGAAGACGTGAAGACCGCGCTGGCCTCCTTTGGCTAAGTGACTGAACTGACCCGGGAGCGCTGGCGAGTGGATGGCATTTGCGACAAGGGCTCTACGACCCGAGCAGTGCTGCTGCTGCAGCTCAAGACTGGGATGAAAGTTGACGGCCTGCCCCACCAGATCCGCGTCGCCGGCGAGCTTGCGCTGGTGGTTGCCCCAGGTCGCCCCATGCAGTGCCTGCGCTGCCGGGGCTCTGGCCACGTTCGACGAGAATGTAAGGTTCCTCGTTGTTCTCGGCGCAGGCTTTTCGGACACAACGACGCGGACTGTGTACGTTCTTACGCAGTAGCCGCGGGCTCGGCGAGAGTGAGCCGTCAAGCTCAGAACATATGATGGACGTGACCGAGAGGGAGGAAGCGGCCAAGGGAGCTGGAAACAGCAACGTGGCGGCCGAAACGAGCGGGACGACCACGCCGACCGAAAGAGGGTGGAACAATGTACCTCCCCCAAAAGAGCCAGCAGCTACACTCGAGAGTTTGAGGACGGACCCACAAGAAAATGTGAGCTGCCAGCCAGCTACGGATGCTACTCAGGCAGAGGAAGACAACGCGACCCCAACTAGCGCCCGCGTCGAATGCGTCTCGGAACCGGTCAAGACGTCCCTGCAGCAGGAGGAGAAAGTCGACGGAAAGGCCGGCGGTGACTCCGAGGCACCGCCCGCTAAGAAGCTACCGGGAAGGCGCTCCTCCCTCAAGCCTAAGCCGAACTGGAGGCTGACCGTAGGCTCACCCCGAAGCCGACCGAAGACGAACTGGGCGAGAGCCACCGGATGGCCACGGAGGCGTCTAGCGGTCAGCTAGACGTTAAGGTGAGCACCATGCTCCGGGCCTTCTCCCCTCCGGTTTTCAATAATAATGGCTACCAACCCGTCGCTTAGCCTCGGCACGCTAAACGTTCGAGGTCTGACTGCCAAAAGGAAACAGAGTCAGGTGTATTGACTGCGAGTGGACCACGACCTCGACGTTTTAGCAGTACAAGAAACCAAGGTAGACGGCGAGGAGGAGACCGGGAGCATGGTGCAAAGGTTCACATGCAACTACTATACGGTAGTGAGCCACGCCTACTTCGGCGGGGTGGCGCGGACTTCGGCGGGGTGTGTGTTGTTCGTGAGGAAGCTTCCAGGCTGGTCATAGACGGTTACTTTTAGAGCACTTCCGGTCGACTTATCGTTTGTGATTTCAGTTATTGCCGTGTCGAATGGCGCGTGTTGTGCATTTACGCACGTAATACGGTGCAAGAGAGGGCAACATTCTTTTTGAACCTAGAACATCAGTTCTCTGTTCAAAAAACGATAGCCTGTGTTGGGGATTTCAATTGCGTATTGAACGCCGAGGATAGGTCTACGCGACGCGTAGTTGATGACAAAAGCAGCGACATCCTGGCGCAGATACTACAGGAATTCGAATCAGAAGATATCGCTGACTGTTTTAGGGCTGACCGAGACGTGATGTACACTCACTTTCAGGGCACAGATCACGCACGATTAGACCGTATCTATCTTTCATATGATTTAGTAGAAAAATGCCAGTGCTATACAGTTACCGCCATATCATATTCTGAACACTGCCTAGTAAAATGCAGGGTGGGCAGCAAGAAAGAACGAAACAAATTCGTCTGGGAACTCTCGAAAATTAATGCAGAACTGCTACGGGATGAAACCTTTAACGAAAAAGTAGTGGCTGCTCTGAATTCTTTTGGAACAGACAGTTCTATGAAGCTTGGTGAGGTATGGGTGTTGCTCAAACAAACCATTAAAATGAAGGCAATTGAAAGAAGTAGCGTACTCCGATATGAAGCAAAGGCCAGAGAAAAGGATTTAAAATCATTATTGGAAAAATTGGCAAATCTCGAATGCATGCAACCGGGCGCCTATCAAGAAGATATGCGCGCTGTTAAGAAGAAGCTCGAGGTGTTCGACGAAGAGCGCTATCGAGGCGCACTCGTGCGCGCGAGAGCACAAAGACTAACATGCGGGGAAACGCCAACGAAAAGAGTAATGGGACTAGAAAAAAAAAGCGCTCGAGACATAAGCAGATTGAGGCCATTGAATATGAAGGGGTGCTACTAACCGATAACTATATCATAGGGCGTGCTTTCTTTGAGCATTACATAAAACTTTTTGCATTCAAGCCTGTCAATATGCACGCTTTCAAGAATTTATTTTTGCAGCGAGTGTCACAGCTCTCGAGTGAAGCTAAAGAAACGTTAGAACGGCAATTACAGAACATGAAGTGATGAAGGCCATCGAAGACCTGAACCCTGGAAAGTCACCAGGTCCGGACGGTCTTTGTGCAACTTGGTACAAATAGTTTAAAGGCCTCCTAGCTCCTATCTTAAACGCAGTTTTCAATGAAGCATACGAACTGAAAATATTTCCACCATCCTTTGGCCAGTCCCATACAGTGATAATTCCGAAAACAGAAGAGACGGAAAAGCTTAAACAACTTTCCTCCTACAGACCCATAGCGCTTACTAACTGCCACTACAAATTATTGATGAAGGTGTTGGCACGACGGGTCCAGTCAGTTATTCAGGAAGTAGTCGGCCCACACCAGACGTGTGGTATTCATGGAAGAACCATTTTCACTAACATCCATAAGATGAAGTGTGTGCTGGAGTGTTGTGACGCCATGTGCGATGCAGTAGCGATCCTCCAGCTAGACTTAGAGAAAGCGTTTGATTGTGTTTCTCACGAGATATTGCTTACCATTCTTGAACACGTTAATTTTGGCCACATAATCGCTGAGGGGGGGGACCATGACGTACCGAAGCTGCTATAACAGACATAATTAATCACACGTTGGGGGCCCCCATTAACGTGAAGCGCTCCGTTCGCCAGGGTTGTCAACACAGTCCACTCCTATTTTGTGTCTACATAGAAACGCTATGTCCGGCCATCATCGAAAATGAATATATTAAGGGGTTTTGTCTTCAATCAGCAAAGGTGAAGCTATTGGCATACGCTGAAGATGTGGCTGTGTGCTGTAAAGATAAGCAAAATGTATTGAATACCTTTAGTATCGTCAGACAGTTTGGTAACGCCACTAATAGCTTCGTGAACTGGCAGAAATCTTCGGGGTTTTGGCATGGAGCATGGGCGTCCCCACCAGATCACTTTTCGAACGTCACCTGGGTCACGACGCCGGTCAAGTACCTAGGCGCACGCCTTGATGCCTACAAGGACAGTAGCGAGTACTGGAAGGAGCGGACAAAAGAACTAAAGAAAAAGCCGACCGATGGAACGCCTGTCACTTGTCAATATTCGCGAGAGCTACAGCGTGCAACGTGTTTCTCGTGACAAAGATCTGGTACGTAATGCAGGTCCTACAGTGCCCACGGATTAATGTGCAGAAACTGCACCGCGTGTTCGCGGTATTCGTGTGGGCATCGAGGTGGGAGCGATGCAGCCGAGATAATCTCTTCCGGCGTGTGAAGGATGGCGGTCTGGGGTTGGCGCACCTCTTCTTGCGTCAACTGGTGAATAGATTCTTGTTCTTTCGAGATACAAACGACCCATTTCTGCGCACGGTGATCCAAATGAGGCTGTCAAGAGCACTTCCCGAATTTGTAGTAGGTACCGAAATAATGCCAGGATCGGTCCATGGTATCTTTCGAGAAATAGTTGATAGTGTTTCTTTTTTGCGAGTTTGTTTTTCAAGGGAATATTTGTGGAGTGCAAAACGGAAAAAGTTATACCGTGATTTGTGTGATAGTGTTTTGCTTGTACCCATGTACAGAGCCGTGTACAGTGGAGGCCCAGGCTAAGACGTACTGAAAAGAGTGAAGATGATGCCAGTTCAACCAGCCACGAAATCATTCTTTCTTAAATTACATACCGGAACTTTATTTGTTAAAATTTTCATGGAACAACGTGGGTCTACATGCCATGGGGAACACATTGCCTTATTTGTAAAAAAAAAAACCGGAAACTATAGATCATGTTTTCATCCGTTGTTGGGAAGGGGTTTTTTTCTGGAACGTGTTGCAAAGGACTTTAAAAAAGGAGTTGCCGATAGATCCACACGGAATCAGGTTTCTGGCAGTAAATGATGACGAAGGATTCCCGTACGACCTTATCATGCATACGGGCCTCCACTGTTTATGGCGCGCAAGAATGGCGGGCTACCATTGTGACCCGGATGCCCGACAGGCGCGTGTATACTTCCGAGAATGTATGCAGCGATATGTAGAAGTTGGAACAGCCTGTTCCTGAGTGGCTGTCGAGGGTTGAACCCCTGACAGCGTTCAAGGAATTCTAATACGACAATGTCACGCCACAGTAGCGACGGACAAATGTGTATTTTACTGTTTCTTGTTCGGCTTTTGTATTAATTATTTCTTTCTCTTTCGTTTTTGTGTATAGCATTTAAGGAATGTGTGTTGTGGTGATATGTCGAGGACTGGCAATAAAGAAAAGTTACACCGCATAAAATTGGAATATACTTTCAGTATAATGCCTAAATATGAATGCACAATCGCGTCAGGGAGCAAAAAATAAAGTGCCGCCTTTGCCCCGAGTGAGGATCGAACTCACGACCTTCAGATTATGAGACTGACGTGCTGCCTGCTGCGCTACCGAGGCTTTTTTTTCTTTATTACCTTGTGATGAACATTGTACAAACATAACAGGAGACAAAAATACATCAAATCCCTAGCCATTCGGCTAGTTAGTATGTTTTAAAATGGCTTGATTTTGCCTAATTCCTCAAAAACAGTAATCCACTCCGGAGGCTCATTTAGTGCCTTATAAACATCCCTAATATACATGACAGCTTCTACGAAATAGTGTCTTGCCGATTGGGGATAAAAATGTGCATGTCTGACGTCCATTCTTGTTCGCCGGATGCTGTGCATGCACATGACCATGAATATATCACTGGGCACTGCTTCTGGTTCAGCACGAGGTAAGTACCGAATTCCGAAAGGGCTTAAAGGCAGGTCTTTTTTTAAAGTCCTTTGAAGTACATCCCATAGGAATATCGCGTCATGGCAGTCAACAAAAAACATGTTCAATTGTTTCCGGTTTTCTACAAATCGAGTAATTGTCAGACCATGGAACAAAAAGGCCTTTGATGTGTAACCATGGCTTCACAAGTAGTGTGCCGGTATGCAGTTGGAAAACGAAAGACTTAATTGAGGGTTTCACCGGCATTCGCTTAATACGCTTGAGGACGTCACGCTCAGGGCCCAGCTGGTAGAACCCACGGTACACAGGAATCGGCAAAAAAACATCAAGCATGTCTTTGTATAAAGGCTTAAGTGTCACACTCGTTAAGTACTCATAGGAGAATCTTGCCCTAAGAATCTGCACCGAAGATACAACTTCTCGTAGGCAGCCCGATAAATCAGCTGGCCTCAAACAATATGTTGATATTACGTTGTCTGGCAAGGAATCCTGTAAAAGCACTTGGATTACAGTTCGAAGAAAAACGTCAGCCTGTTCACGCAAGAAAGAAAACCTCGTCACTATCTGCTTGAAAAATAAATGTGATAGTCCCAAGCCCCCGTTTCTAACTTTATGAAAAAGGTTGCAACGGCTCATGCGCTCCCACCGTGGAGCCCCAGATAAAAACATCAAAGACCCTATGCAGTTTTTGTACAGAAACTCTAGTAATTCCTATCACCTGCAGCACATACTACAACTTAGCAATTAGAAACACATTACAAACAGCTGCTCTTGAAAACGTTGAAAAATGATGTCCCCCCCATCTTTCTGCTTGTAACTTGACTCTTGCTGCTTCATCTCTCCAATAGTCCTTGCTTTCCTTATAGCGTTTCAGTGGAACTCCCAAATAGCTATCCGGAGTGGTGTTCCATTGTATGTGGCACAACGTGTCTGGAGCATGTTCCCAGTTGCCATGCCAGAAGCCAAAACATTTTGACCAACTAATCACGCTTCCTGTTGCTGTATAAAAATCCTTAGCCTCTCGTATGACTTCACGCACGCTTTTTTTCATCTTCGCAAAAGGCTGCTATATCGTCAGCGTAAGCAAGGACCTTAACATCAGTATTGAAAAAAGTGTAGCCCCGAATAATCGGATTTGCAAGTACTTTTAAACAAAAGGGTTCGAGGTAAAGATCAAAAAGGAGGGATGATAAACAATAGCCTTGTTTTACAGAAGTTTCAAAGCAAATACTTTCACTCAGTTTCTTATTAATCACAAGTTTCACTGTACATTTGTCATACACCATTTTCACGCCCTCTAGAACTAAAGATCCTACATTGACGTGGTTCAGTATAAGGAACAATATTTCGTGCACGATTCTGTCAAATGCCTTATTCAAATCTAGTTGAAGCATAGCAACCCGATCCCGCATGGCACCGCAACATTCAAGAACAGTTCTTGCTACATAGATATTTGTAAGAATAGATCTTCCTTTAATTCCGCATGTGTGATGCGGACCTACAAGGGACTTACAACACTTTGAAAACGGCGGGACAACATTTTCATGAAAACCTTGTAATCAGTATTCGTTAAACTTATCGGTTGGTATGTTTCTACTGAAAGCAGTTTGACCGGGTCATTAGTTTTCGGAATGAGTATGACGTGGGATGTTCGAAAGGACGGTGGTGTTAGTTTCTTTTCATAGCACTCTTCAATAACTCGGTGTAGAAATTCTGCCATTTCACTTTTGAAGAACTTGTATACAGTTGCCCCGAGACCATCTGGGCCAGGTGATGTACCAGGACTGAGATCGTCTATGGCCTGCTCAACTTCGGCGACTGTTATTCGCCTTTCAAGTGACTGTTTTGTCTCGTCATCAAGACTAGGCATGAGCGGCAGAAGAACACTTCTAAACCTTTCTGTATCGCATGCTTTATGACTAAAAAGTTTTCTGTAGAATTCAACAAAGGCACGCTCTATCATTTCACTATCTCGAGCAACGTTATTTTGCAAACAGATTTCACTAATTTTCTTCGATACTGCATGTCTCTTCTCATCGCTGAGTGCGCGCTTTGTGGGCGTCTCACCCACCCATAGCCTCTCGCACCGCTCCCTTATCATTGCACCGCGATACTTTTCTGTTTGTATGATCTCAAGCTTCGCCTTTACTTCTTTTATTTCTTTCGAGAACAACCCGGGCTTAGCATTGTCTGCGCTGACCATGTAATCTAACGCAATATGCAGCTCCTTTTCTTGCTGTTTTAAAATACTTGCTCTTTCCAAAGCGGCGATATTGAAGTCGATATTGAACTGTTCCCACACTGGTATAAAATTATATCTCTGGTTCAGCTGCATACTGTTTATATATTCCTTTATCTTTGCAACAAAAATTTCATCCTGCAGTAATTTGTTGTTGAATTTCCACAACTCCCGGTTGAACTTTGACACTTTTTTCTTTGCACCTAAAGTCATCGTGACTAAGCAATGATCACTAAAGCTCACATGCTGCGTATGGTACTGGGAACACAAAGGTACAAATTCAGCAGGCACATAAATTCTATCCAATCTAGCATGAGACACATTCTAAAAGTGAGTGTATTTTGATTGATCTTCATGCGTCAACACTAAGCCAATATCTTCGAGTTCATTCTCCTCAATCATTACGCGTAATACTTCTGCAGTTTTATCTCTATGATTTCTGTTACTAGATCGATCTTCAGGTCGACATACACAATTGAAGTCGCAAAGCAGTAATACACTCCTTTCGCTTTCTAGAAAATGTCGCACAGTATTTAAAAAATCTTGCCGCTCATTGATTCTTTTCGGTGCATACACACAAACAGCACGGCAAGCAATTTCAGCAAAAACAAAATCACAAAATACTAGCCGGCCATTTTCTCTACTAGACACAGATTCAATAACCCCATTGCTTCTTCGAATAAAGATACCACAACCGCCGGACCTACCAACTGCATGACTCACGCATACATTATATTTGCTACAGAAGACTTCAAACATTTTATCAGTAAGTTCTTCACTCTCGATTTTGGTTTATTGGAGCGCTAACAAGTCTATATCGCTTTCTAAGAGAGTGCGACTTAGTTGATATTGCCGTCTTCGTGCAGAAAGGTCTCTTGAATTAAAAGTTCCGATACGCAAGACATTTTTAAAGTTTAGTGCCATATCAAGTTGGGATTATTGCCAATATTTTACTCATATTTTTACGTCAAACAGGGGCATGGGCTGACAAAGCTTCCATATATGTGGCCGTTCCAGGGTATTAACGCGAACAAGTACTCCGCTGACTGAGCGGGGTTGTACAAGGGAAGAAACAAAGGGAAGGAAAAGCCGCCGCTAAGAAGGCGGCAGTCTTGAATTAGTCCGTCGGGCCGGCGCAAGGTTTGGCGTTGGCTTGAAAGGCTGCCGTCTGGACGTTGCAGCCTTTGTGGGAGGTTCTCCGGTGCTTGTTCCATCACCTCTTGCAGTGGTGTCTCCAGTTTTCTCTCGGGTTCTCTTTGCAGGTCCGCTGCCAGACGCTCCCATATCGACGTCTGTGGAAATTTCCTCTGTGGCTTTCGTGTTTTCAGGGAAAGAATCGCTGCTGTGGTCTTGGGTATTGTTTGCGTCTTCTTTCGGTGTGTCCAGGCTCGCTACTGTAGCGATAGGCCCAGGGTCGTCCTCGCTACTCGGCCCGTTGGCGTCTCCACCTGGGGTGTGCAGAGGCACTGCTGCCTCAGTCTTCCCTTCCTCGCCATGTTCTTTAGTAGCTTCTTCAGCATCAACTGCGTCCATGATGTGCTCGGAAACCAAATCCCTCCGGGCTGGGCCTGCTACGCTGGCGTAAGAGAGCACGCACTGGGTCTCGTCGTGGCCATAGCGACGACAGAGCCCGCAACGTGGAACACGGCACTCCCGACTTATGTGGCCGATGCCGCGGCACCGGAGGCAGAGCGGAGCTCTGCCTGGAACGTGGACGAGTGCGACATCTTCAGCAACACGCAGTTGATGTGGCAAATCTTCGATGGTGACGCCCACTCTCAGTTTTAGTGTTACGGAGCGCGTTGTTGATCCTTTATCAATGCAGCCTTTCACCTTTCATTTCTTTCTTGTGATTTCAGTCACCTTTCCGAAGGCCGCCAGAGCCGTTCGCACATCGTCGTGCGACACACCATGGAGTAGCCAGTAGAGCTTCAGGCGTACTCCTTTGTCGCATGGGTCTATAACCATGCAGCACTCATTCTTTTCATTAAAGGTGTCTGCAGCCAGTATCTTCTTCCTCTTCCTTGAACGTCACTGCCCACAGGTGATTCTTTTGGTATGCCCCGAGGGCAACCACCTCCAGCAGCAGTGAAAGACGGTCGAGTGCGTCTCGGAAATGCTCGCAACGATACGGCCTTTCCCAGAGGCAACCATGCAAAAAAAAAAACGGTATTCAAAAGAGAATCACATGTGGGCAGATGCGGCAAAACAACCTGGTAATTTTCAGCCTGCTTGTCAGAAGACCTAGTTCCGCGGCCATTGGCCGCTGTAACCGCTCCGAATAATAATAATATTTGGGGTTTTACGTGCCAAAACCACTTTCTGATTATGAGGCACGCCGCAGTGGAGGACTCCGGAAATTTTGACCACCTGGGGTTCTTTAACGTGCACCTAAATCTAAGCACACGGGTGTTTTCGCATTTCGCCCCCATCGAAATGCGGCCGCCGTGGCCGGGATTCGATCCCGCGACCTCGTGCTCAGCAGCCCAACACCATAGCCACTGAGCAACCACGGCGGGTAACCGCTCTGAAGGAGCACATGCTTGCACGACGTTCACTGTGGTGGCATGAAGTGGAATCCTACTGCGCTACCGAGGCAGACAGGGTCCACGACAAGACGTTTCCAATCTCCTTACTGCTATTTTAGACGGAGTTGAGAAAGTAAAATAGTGTGGAGCAGTTACACCGCATAAGATTGGAATATAGTTTCAGTATAACGCCTAAATATGAGTGCACCATCGCGTCAGGGAGCAAAAATAAAGCGCCGCCTTTGCGCCGAGTGAGGATCGAACTCACTTTTGGCTGAACTACCATGCTGGTTGTTCGTCCTGGGATTGGTACACATCTCGGATGTAGGCAGTGCTTTCAATGAAGTTTTCTCTTACCGATCTTACAATAGGATCTGCATGTCTGACAGCCATTCTTGTTTTCCACTTGCTATGCATGCTTAATACCATGAACATGTCATAGGGCACACCCCCGTCATTGTTAACCGCAAGAAAGTTAATTCCATATGGTGTGAGGGGCAAATCTTTTTTCAGCGTTCTCTGGAGGACGTCCCAAAGAAAAATTGAATCTAAACAGTCTAGGAATATATGTGTTACTGTTTCTGGCTTGCGGCATAAAATGCTGTTAACTGACCAGGGAAGAAAAAAGCCCTTTTCCTGCAGCCAGTGTTTGATTAGGAGCGTGCCACTATGGAGTTGAAAAAAGAAAGTTTTCACAGACGACCGAACCGGCATTTTTTTTAACTCTCTTTAAAACATCCTTGCCCGGACCGACAGATAATATGGCTCGATATAAAGTAACTGGAAGCATCACATCACGGAGATCTTCGTACAATTGTTTCTTTGATACTATAATGCGATAATCAAACGAGAAACGTTCTCGAAGAATCTTGAAAGCACTTACAACTTCGCGTAGATACCCGCACAAACCGCTTCCAGTAACCCCACACGATGACACAATAAACTCAGGGAGAGCATTCTGCAGTCTCACTTGAAGCACTGCTCGCAAGAAGGGGTCATGCTGGTCCCACAAGAAAATAAACCTTGAGATAATCTGCCTCAGAAAAAGATGAGCTAAGCCAAGCCCTCCTGCTTTCAGTGAGTAAAATAAGTTGAGACGACTTGTGCGTTCCCATGTTGAATTCCATACAAACGATGTAAGAATTATATGCAATTTCTGCGGACTAGTTCGTGACATAGCGAGCACCTGCAACACATACCAAATTCGCGCAACAAGGAACGTATTGCGAATAGTTGACCTGGCAAATATGGATAAATTTTTTCCGCCCCATTTCGTAGTTTTCTGGCGCATTCTCTCAGCTTCTTCTCTTCAGTATTCTGTAGGCTCATCATACCAGTTTAAAGGTGCTGCTAGATATTTTGTAGGAGAGACTGTCCACTGTAAATTTTCAAAGACATTGGGCTTGTCATCCCAGCTGCCATGCCAAAAACCGGCGCACTTCTCCCAGTTAACAGCGCTTCCAGACATTTTGCAATACGTTCGAGCTTGTTTAACAGTTTCACGGACACTTTCTTTATCCCCACAAAAGACGGCTACATCATCCGCATACGAGAGAATTTTGACTTCACTGCCCATTAAACGGAAACCGCGTATTCTCTCATTGTGTATAACTTTTAAGCAAGAAGGCTCCAAGTAAATTGCGAAGAGAAGTGACGAAGCTGGGCATCCTTGTTTTATGCTTCTACATACGTTAATATTACCAGAGAGTTGTTTATTCACTAGTAAGTTTGTGCTACACCCTTCGTAAGACAGTTTTAAGCCTTCTAATATAATGTTTCCAACATTCACGTGCTCTAGAATAGAAAAGAGCACACTGCACAACACGGTAGAAGGCCTTCTCCATGTCTAGTTGCATCATAGCAACTATTCCTTCCCAGGCATCGCAACACTCCAGAATACTTCTTGCCACATGTATGTTATTAAGTATCGACCGGCCTCTTATGCCACAAGTTTGGTGTGGGCCTACTATTGATGTCATCACTGATTGCAACCTTCTTGCTAACACCTTCATGAATATCTTATAATCTAAATTGGATAAAGTTATGGGGCGATACGACCGTACTGAGAGCAGCTTTACAGGGTCATCGCATTTCGGGATCAGCACTATATGGTTTTTTCGGAAAGAAGGCGGCATGTATTTTACTTTATAAGCCTCGGCTAGAACACTGTGTAAAATGGCTGCTAGTTCATGCTTAAATGCCTTGTAGAAAGCTGCGCCTAGGCCATCAGGTACGCGCGCCTTTCCAGGTTTGAGTTCCTGAATTGCGGTTTCGATCTCATTCAACGTAATCGATTCCTCGAGGACTGTCTTGACGTCATCATCTAGCCTCGGCATTAAAGGCAAGTATTCGCTATCAAAGCCAGCTTCTACTGCTCCTTTGCAGCTTAACAACTCTCTGTAGTGTTCGAAGAAGGCACGCTGTATTGTATTACTATCGCTACTACGCACGTTGCCGTATTCAATTTCTTTTATTTCATTTTGCGATGCGTATCTTTTCTCTTCGCTCAAAGCGCATCTTGTGGGCATTTCCCCGAGCCACAAATGCTCTGAGCGCGCACGTATCACTGACCCCCTATATCTCTTGACATCAATGATTTCAAGCTCATTTTTTATATTCCTTATCTCTGTTGACAACTCTTCTGGCTGTGTGCATTTTATCGACAACAATACGTTAAGCTTCTTTCGTAATTCATTTTCTTTTCTTTTTTTTCATTGTAGCGTAACATAGAGGCTCTTTCAATGGCTGTTATTTTAAATTCCTGTTTAAACTCTTACCACAACGCTATAAACCCCGCGGATTCACTGGCAAGCATCTCTCGTATACGTTCTTTTATAAACGCGAGAAAGGTTGCGTCGTCCTGAAGTTTGACGTTGAATTTCCATAAGTACCAATTAAAAGGGCGGTTTTCTTTTCTCTTGCCGAGCGAGAACATTACAAGACTGTGGTCGCTGAAGGATACGTTCCTCGCGTCATAGCTTCTACACAACGGAACCAGTCTCGCTGATATATAAGCTCGATCTAATCTCGCGTGACTGCCCCGTTGGAAATGCGAAACACAGTATGCTTTCCACTGAAAAACACCGCACCAACATTTTCTAGTTCACGCTCTCGGGTTGCTGTGAGCAAGAAACCTGCACTTTGATCGCGTACAAGCAAGTTGTTATTCCGGTCGTCAGAAAAACAAACAATTGAAGTCTCCCAGCAAGATAATATAGCGCTCAGATTTGAAATAGACTTCAAGTTTTCCAAAAAAGTCACGGCGTTCTCTTTAATTATTTGGGACGTATATGCAAATTACCCGCCACTCCGAATCCCAGAGCGAAAAGTCGCACACAATCATTCGACCTTCATCACAAACAAGTACAGATCGCGAAACAATTTCTAAAGATTTCCGCAACAACAAAACACAGCCACCGGAACTGGCGACAGCATGGGAAACGCACGCACTGTACCGCGCTCTAAATGTTTGAACCATTCGGTCGGTGCGCTCTTCACTTTCAATTTTTGTTTCCTGTAGAGCGACTATGCCTAAATCATTTTCTTGCAATAACCGGCTGACCTGGTACTGCCGCCTTTTCGCGCCCAGGCCTCGGACATTGAGCGTACCAATGCGTAGCGCTATTCCAGATTTTGAAGCCATTTCCTTTTTTAGAAGAAGAAAAACAAGCATACTAGTTCGAGCGAACCCATACATCCTGCCATTTCTCGGAACGCGCACAATTCTTTCCTAGGCAAAAGCGACCGAACTCTACAATTGTACTCTGCAGCCCGTCACTCACCTCGCATACAGGCATTGCTGGGCGACGCCCTCGTTATTACGGGGGCGCCTTCGGTACCGTCGGACTGGAATACGGCGGAATGTGAGGCCTTGGTTCGAAAGAAGGACGGCGGTACGAACTTTCTTTCCTGGGCGGCTCCTGTGCCTTCCCGCTGCCCACTTCGTCACCTTCGGAAACTTGCGTGTGTGGGCGTTTCGCAGACAAGCTGCTCGCGACGTCCACGTCTTCTTGGTCGCTACTCGGCGAGGCTTGAGTGGTGTCAGAGACGTCTTTGATGGCGCACGTTGGCGTAGCGGTAAACCGTCGTACAGGTGCCACGTCACTGTTGTCGCTTCCAACAATTTTCACAATTTCCTTCTCGGACGTTTCAACAGTTGCCGACGTAGGTTGCCTGTCCTTGATTCCCGTAGCCTCCGCCGCGTCCGCCTCATCCATGACGTGCTCGGTGGGGTCCTCCCGGCTCCTTTGGCTTGCTACGCTTGAGTAGGTTTTAGCGCACTGGCTATCGTCATGTCCGAATCGCCGACAGAGCTTGCACTATGGGACGCGGCAGTCTCGGCGAATGTGCCCTGTTCGCTGACACCGCAGGCAAAGCGGCGGTCTCCCCGGTACCACCACAAGGGCCGTAATGCCAGACACTCGTAGCTGGTGTGGCAGGTCGTCCAAAGTCACACCACCCTTCAGCTGCAGATTAACCGTCGGTGTCGAGGAGCCCTTATCGCCGTGTCCTGGTACACGCCATTGCTCTCTGCAAACGGCCGTCACTTTTACGTACGGTGCAAGAGCAGCGCGCACGTCTTCATCTTGTATGTGGTAAAGTAGCCAATAGAGCCTTAGGCGGACAGTATGGGTGCTCGGATCTATCACGAGGCAGCGGTGATTCTTCACAGTCACATCAGTTACGGCGAGCAACTTCTTCATTCCTTCCGCGCTTTTGAAGGTCACCGCCCACACTTGGTTCATCTGAAACGCCCCCAAGGCAACTACCTAGGGGAGCAGTTCCAGACGATCCAATGTATCTCGGAAGTCCTCAGCTCGAAACGGCCTGGCTTTAACGCTGCGGTGAAGAAAAACAGTATTTAAAACAGACGAACCTGATGGCAGTTGTGGCAAAATAACGTCATAGTCCGTAGAATCCTGTGCATCTGTCCTGTTACCGCGGCCCTGCTGGGCCGCATTCGCCGCTCCAAGGGAGCTCGACATTACACGACCGTACGCTACGGTGCCCGGAAGTGGAATCACTGCACTACCGAGGCAGACAGTGCGCACGACAAGACGTGTCCAATCTCCTTACTGCTATTTTAGACGGAGTTGAGAAAGTAAAATAGTGTGGAGCAGTTACACCGCATAAGATTGGAAAATACTTTCAGTATAATGCCTAAATATGAGTGCACCATTGCGTCAGGTAGCAAAAATAAAGTGCAGCCTTTGCCCCGAGTTAGGATCGCACTCACGACCTTCAGATTATGAGACTGACGCGCTGCCTACTGCGTTACCGAGGGTTTTTTTTTCTTTATTACCTTGTGATGAACATTGTACAAACCTAATAGCAAACGGAAATACATCAAATCCCTAGCCATTAGGCTAGTTTGTATGTTTTAGGATGGCTTAATTTTGCCTAATTCATCAAAAACAGTAATCCACTCCGGAGGAACATTTAGTGCCTTATAAACAGCTCTAATATAAATGACAGCTTCGACGAAATAGTGTCTTGCCGATTGGGGATACAAATGCGCATGTCTGACGTCCATTCTTGTTCGCCGGATGCTGTGCATGCACATGACCATGAATATATCACTGGGTACTGCTTCTGCTTCAGCAGAAGGTAAGTACCGAATTCCGAAAGGGCTCAAAGGCAAGTCTTTCTTTAAAGTGCTTTGAAGTACATCCCATAGGATTATCGCGTCATGGCAGTCAAGAAAAACATGTTCAATTGTTTCCGGTTTTCTACAAATCGAGTAATTGTCAGACCATAGAACAAAAAGGCCTTTGCTGTGTAACCATGGCTTCACGGGTAGTGTGCCGGTATGCAGTTGGAAAAAGAAAGGTTTCATTGAAGGCTTCACCGGCATTCGCTTAATACGCTTGAGGACGTCTCGCTCAGGGCTCAGCTGGTACAACCCACGGTACACAGGAATCGGCAAAAAAACATCAAGCAGGTCTTTGTATACACGCTTACGTGTCACACTCGTTAGGTACTCATTGGAGAATCTTGCCCTAAGAATCTGCACCGAAGATACAACTTCTCGTAGGTAGCCCGATAAGACTGCTGGCCTCAAACAATATGTTGATATTACGTTGTCTGGCAAGGAATCCTGTAAAAACACTTGGATTACAGTTCGAAGAAAAACTTCAGCCTGTTCACGCAAGAAAGAAAACCTCGTCACTATCTGCTTGAAAAATAAATGTGATAGTCCCAAGCCCCCGTTTCTAACTTTATGAAAAAGGTTGCAACGGCTCATGCGCTCCCACCGTGGAGCCCCAGATAAAAACATCAAAGACCCTATGCAGTTTTTGTACAGAAACTCTAGTAATTCCTATCACCTGCAGCACATACTACAACTTAGCAATTAGAAACACATTACAAACAGCTGCTCTTGAAAACATTGAAAAATGATGTCCCCCCCCATTTTTCTGTTTGTAACCTAACTCTTCCTGCTTCATCTGCCCAATAGTCCTTGCTGTCCTTATAGTGTTTTAGTGGAACTCTCGAATAGCTATCCGGAGTGGTGTTCCATTGTATGCTGCACAACGTGTCTGGAGCGTGTTCCGAGTTGCCATGCCAGAAGCCAAAACATTTTGACCAACTAATCACGCTTCCTGTTGCTGTACAAAAATCCTTAGCCTCTCGTACGACTTCACGCACGCTTCTTTCATCTTCGCAAAAGGCTGCTATATCGTCAGCGTAAGCAGGGACCTTAGCTTTAGTATTGCAAAAAGTGTAGCCGCGAATAATCGGATTTGAAAGTACTTTTAAACAAAAGGGTTTGAGGTAAAGATCAAAAAGGAGGGATGATAAACAATAGCCTTGTTTTACAGAAGTTTCAAAGCAAATACTTTCACTCAGTTTCTTATTAATCACAAGTTTCACTGTACATTTGTCATACACCATTTTCACGCCCTCTAGAACTAAAGATCCTACATTGACGTGGTTCAGTATAAGGAACAATATTTCGTGCACGATTCTGTCAAATGCCTTATTCAAATCTAGTTGAAGCATAGCAACCCGATCCCGCATGGCACCGCAACATTCAAGAACAGTTCTTGCTACATAGATATTTGTAAGAATAGATCTTCCTTTAATTCCGCATGTGTGATGCGGACCTACAAGGGACTTACAACACTTTGAAAACGGCGGGACAAAATTTTCATGAGAACCTTGTAATCAGTATTCGTTAAACTTATCGGTCGGTATGTTTCTACTGAAAGCAGTTTGACCGGGTCATTAGTTTTCGGAATGAGTATGACGTGGGATGTTCGAAAGGACGGTGGTGTTAGTTTCTTTTCATAACACTCTTCAATAACTCGGTGTAGAAATTGTGCCATTTCACTTTTGAAGAACTTGTATACAGCTGCCCCGAGACCATCTGGGCCAGGTGATTTACCAGGGCTGAGATCGTCTTTGGCCTGCTCAACTTCTGCGACTGTTAATGGCCTTTCAAGTGACTGTTTTGTCTCGTCATCAAGACTAGGCATGAGCGACAGAAAAACACTTCTAAACCTCTCGGTATCGCATGCTTTATGACTAAAAAGTTTTCTGTAATATTCAACAAAGGCACGCTCTATCATTTCACTCTTTCGAGTAACGTTATTTTGAAAACTGATTTCACTATTTTCCTTCGATACTGCATGTCTCTTCTCATCGCTGAGCGCGCGCTTTGTGGGCGTCTCACCCAACCATACCCACTCGCACAGCGCCCTTATCATTGCGCCGCGATAGTTTTGTTTCTATGATCTCAAGCTTCGCATTTACTTCTTTTATTTCTTTCGAGAACAACCCGGGCTTAGCATTGTCTGCGCTGACCATGTAATCTAACGCAATATGCAGCTTCTTTTCTTGCTCTTTTTCTTTCTGCCTTAAAATACTTGCTCTTTCCAAAGCGGCGATTTTGAAGTCGATCTTGAACTGTTCCCACACCGGTATAAAATTACATGTTTAATTCAGCTGCATACTGTTTATATATTCCTTTATCTTAGCAACAAAAATTTTATCCTGTAGTAATTTGTTGTTGAATTTCCACAACTCCCAGTTGAACTTTGACACTTTTTTCTTTGCACCTAAAGTAATCATGACTAAGCAGTGATCACTAAAGCTCACATGCTGCATGTGGTACTGGGAACACAAAGGTACAAATTCAGCAGGCACATAAATTCGTTCCAATCTAGCATGAGACATATTCTGACAGTGAGTGTATTTTGCTTGGTCTTCATGCGTCAACACTAAGCAAATATCTTCGAGTTGATTGTACTCAATCATTACGCATAATACTTCTGCACATTTATCTCTATGATTTCTGGTACTAGATCGATCTTCAGGTCGACATACGCAATTGAAGTCGCCAAGAAATAATACACTCCTTTCGCTTTCTAGACAAGGTCGCGCCGTATGAAATAAATCTTGCCGCTCATTGATTCTATTTGGTGCATAGACACGAACAGCACGCCAGGCAATTTCAGCAAAAACAAAATCACAAAATACTAGCCGGCCATTTTCACTACTAGACACAGATTCAATAACCCCAATGCTTTTTCGAATAAAGATAGCACAACCACCGGACCAACCGACTGCATGACTCACGTATACATTATATCTGCTACGGAAGACTTCAACCATTTTATCAGTAAGTTCTTCACTCTCGATTTTGGTCTCTTGGACCGCTAACAAGTCTATATCACTTTCTAAGAAAATGCGACTTAGTTGATATTGCCGTCTTCGTGCAGAAAGGCCTCCTGAATGAAATGTTGCGATGCGCAAGGCATTTTTAAAGTTTACTGCCATATCAAGTTGGGATTATTGCCAATATTGTACTCACATTTTTACGTCAAACAGGGGCATGGGCCGACAAGGCTTCCATATATGTGGCCCTTCCAGGGTATTAACGCGAACAAGTACTCTGCTGACTGAGCGGGGTTGTACAAGGGAACAAAAAAGGAAAAAGTGGCCGCTAAGAAGGCGGCAGTTTTGAAATAGTCCGTCGGGCCGGCGCAAGGTTTGGCGTTGGCTTGAAAGGCTGCCGTCTGGACGTTGCAGCCTTTGTGGGAAGTTCTCCGGTGCTTGTTCCATCACTTCTTGCAGAGGTGTCTCCAGTTTCCTCTCGGGTTCTCTTTGCAGGTCCGCTGCCAGACGCTCCCATGTCGCCATCTGTGGAAATTTCCTGTGTGGCTTTCGTGTTTTCCGGAAAAGAATCGCTGCTGTTGTCTTGGGTGTTGTTTGCGTCTTCTTTCGGTGTGTCCAGGCTCGCTACGGTAGCGATAGGCCCAGGGTCATCCTCCCTAGTCGGCTCGTTGGCGTCTCCACCTGGGGTGTGCAGAGGCACTGCTGCCTCAGTCTTCCCTTCCTCGCCATGTTCTTTAGTAGCTTCTTCAGCATCAACTGCGTCCATGATGTGCTCGGAAACCAAATCTCTCCGGGGTGGGCCTGCTACGCTGGCGTAAGAGAGCACGCACTGGGTCTCGTCGTGGCCATAGCGACGACAGAGCCCGCAACGTGGAACAAGGCACTCCCGAAATATGTGGCCGATGCCGCGGCACCGGAGGCAGAGCGGAGCTCTGCCTGGAACGTGGACGAGTGCGACATCTTCAGCAACACGCAGTTGATGTGGCAAATCTTCGATGGTGACGCCCACTCTCAGTTTTAGTGTTGCGGAGCGCGTTGTTGATCCTTTATCAATGCAGCCTTTCACCTTTCATTTCTTTCTTGTGATTTCAGTCACCTTTCCGAAGAGCGCCAGAGCCGTTCGCACATCGTCGTCCGGCACACCATGGAGTAGCCAGTAGAGCTTCAGGCGTACTCCTCTGTCGCAGAGGTCTATAACCATGCAGCGCTCATTCTTCACATTGAAGGTGACTGCAGCCAGTATCTTCTTCCTCGTCCTTGAACGTCACGGCCCACAGGTGATTCATTTGGTATGCCCCGAGGGCAACCACCTCCGGCAGCAGTGAAAGACGGTCGAGTGCGTCGCGGAATAATAATAATAATATTTGGGGTTTTACGTGCCAAAACCACTTTCTGATTATGAGGCACGCCGTAGTGGAGGACTCCAGAAAATTTGACCCCCTAGGGTTCTTTAACGTGCACCTAAATCTAAGCACACGGGTGTTTTTGCATTTCGCCCCCATCGAAATGCGGCGGCCATGGCCGGGATTCGATCCCGTGACCTCGTGTTCAGCAGCCCAACACCATAGCCGCTGCGCAACCACGGTGGGTGCGTCGCGGAAACGCTCACAACGATACGGCCTTTCCTTTAGGCAACCATGCAAAAAAACCGTATTCAAAACGGAATCACCTGTGGGCAGATGCGGCAAAACAACCTGGTAATCTTCAGCCTGCTTGTCAGAAGACCTAGTTCTGCGGCCATTGGCCGCTGTAACCGCTCCAAGGGAACACATGCTTGCACGACCGTTCACTGTGGTGGCAGGAAGTGGAATCCTACTGCGCTACCGAGGCAGACAGGGTCCACGACAAGACGTGTCCAATCTCCTTACTGCTATTTTAGACTGAGTTGAGAAAGTAAAATAGTGTGGAGTAGTTACACCGCATAAGATTGGAATATACTTTCAGTATAATGTCTAAATATGAATGCACCATCGCATCAGGGAGCAAAAATAGAGCGCCGCCTTTGTCGCGAGTGAGGATCGAACTCACGACCTTCAGATTATGAGATTGAGGCGCTGCCTACTGCGCTACCGAGGCAGCCTTTTTTTTATTGCCGGTCTTCGACAGAGTATACGACAAAAGTACACGAAATATATAGTGCGCCAGAAGGCACAAGTGGCCTAACTGCCACTGAGGCCTGGCGTTGTCATCTTTAAGATTCCCGGAGCTCTACCAAAGGCTCCAGCCTTCACAGCCACTCAGGAACATCTGTTTGCGCTTTCAAGGTCTCCAGGAATCTGTGTACGCCTTCGCGAAAATAGATGCGTGTGGGTCGCGCGTCCGGATCACAAAAATAGCCAGCCATTCGGGAGCGCCATATACTGTGGAGACCCATCAGCTTAGTCTGGTCAAAAGGGACGTCATCCTCATTATCGGTTGGCAAGTACCTGATGCCGTGAGAGTCTAGCGGTAATTCTTTTTTAATGGTTCTTTGTAGCACGTCCCATAAAAATACCCCTTGACAGCAATGAAGAAAAACGTGGTCTGTTGTCTCAAGTTGCTTGCATATAAGGCAGTGGGAACCCCACGGTAGAAATAAACCCCTTTCCTCTAGAAAGGACTTAACAGTTAAAGTTCCAGTGTGTAACTAGAAAAAGAAAGATTTGGCTCCCGGCGTCACGTGCATTTTTTTTTATCTCATTTTAAAACATTGCCACCTGGGCCTCCAGAGTGTATGGTCCTGTACAAGGGCACTGGAAACAGCGCGTCACAAACATCCCTGTACAATGTTTTCCTTTTAACGCTACTCAAATAGCGCATCGAAAAACGTACGCTTAGAAATTTGACACTTTGAACAATTTCTCTAAAGAAACCACTAACACTTCTTGAAATACATTGCGTTGTAACAACATACTCAGGCAAAACTTCCCCGAGTCTTTGCTGACACACGGTGCGCAGGAATGGTTCTCTAACATCACGGAAAAATAAAAACCTGTTTACAATCTGTCGTTCAAACAAATGTCCCAGTCCTAAACCACCGGCCTTCACCTGCCGAAACAAGTTCGTGCGGCTGCCCCTCTCCCATGTGGACGCCCAAACAAAGACAGCAAATACGCGGTGCAGCTTGTGCACGTTTACTCGGGAACAATGTAGCACTTGCATTGCACCCCCCCCCCCCCCCCATACCACAACTTACTAATAAAAAAAAGATTGCACACCGTAGCTCTTGCGAAGACAGATAGATGAGCGCTTGTCCATCTGTCGGCTTTTTCTCGCGTCTCTTGCAGCTGCGGTCGCCAGTACGGATCAGTGTCTCTATAAAATTGCAGCGGCACCCCCAAGTACTTCGGAGCCGTTGTCACCCAAGCCACGTTGGCAAAAGTGTCTGGGGTTGAAGGCCATTCTCCGTGCCAAAATCCCAGGCACTTATCCCAATTCACCCAACTTCCGGTTACCTCACTGAAGCACTGCACTCTTTCAACTGTTTTACTAACACTTTCCTTGTCCCTGCAAAGAACTGCAACATCGTCTGCATACGCAAGCAATTTCACTTCGGTTGCTTGTAGTCTAAATCTATGAATTTCATCGCTTTGTAATATGTTCAGACACAGTGCTTCAATATATATATCAAACAACAGAGGGCTGAGGGGGCAACCTTGGCGCACCGAACGTCGTACGTTTATGGGGGCCCCCAGCAACTTATTAACAAGTAGCCTCGTAGTGCAGTTACGGTACGCTAAGCTCACTCCCTCCCGGATGACCGAACCTATATTGATGTAGTCTAGGATGCAAAACAAAATACAATGTGGCACACAATCAAAGGCCTTTTCCAAATCTAATTGTAGTAGTGCGACACGTGCATATGTGGCATCACAGCATTCAAGTACACACCTCGCCTTGTGAATGTTGTAAACGATGGAACGGCCTTTGATCTCACACGTTTGATGAGGGCCAACTATTTCGCCTATAATACTCTGTAATCTGCTGGCAAGAACCTTCATATAGATTTTATAGTCTACGTTTGTCAGCGCGATAGGTCTGTATGATGATACTTGCTTAAGTTTATCTGCTTTGTCAGTTTTCGGAATAAGTACAGTATGGGGGGGGGGGGTGACGTTCCAAACGACACAGGTAAAACATTTATTTCATATGCCTCATTGAATACCGCAGTCAGCAATGGAGCTAGTTGTTGCTTGAAAGTTTTGTAGAACGCTGCACTCAAGCCATCTGGCCCAGGCGATTTACCAGGGTTTAAATTATCTATTGCACGCTTTACTTCTCGCTCGCTAATGGCCGTTTCCAGTCTTGCTTTTCGTTCCTCGTCTAGTCGTGGCATCGCCCGCAGATACGATTCTTTAAACCGGTCCAGTTGGACATAACGCAAATCGAATAATGCCTGGTAATACTCAAAGAAAGCTTGCCCGATTTCTCTATTATCTGTTGCGGTGTGACCCACCCATTGTACCTCAGTGACATGGTTCCTTCTTGCGTGCGCTTTTTCCATCCCTAGCGACCGTTTTGTGGGCGTCTCCGCCAGAGCTAGATGTTCAGCTTTCGCGCGCACAAGCGCTCCACGATAGCGTTCTTCTTCATTCATTTCTAGTTTTTGTTTTATTTTCCTAACGTCGTCCATGTATAATCCCGGTGCCTTGCACTCCAGAGCTAATAATTTTTCTAGCATAGACCTTAACTGCGTTTCATTTAGTTTTTCTTGGTACCGTAAGCAGCTCGCCCTTTCAATTCCTTTTATTTTGATCTGCTGCTCGCACAGTTTCCAATCCTGGCCCAATTCATTTATTCCCCCTCCTGTGGCTTTACTGATTTCTTCCTCCGCTCCCTTAGCGAATTCTTGATCATTGAGCAGTTTGTTGTTTAACTTCCAAAGATCCCACTGAAAGCAGCTGCTTCGCTTCTTTTGCACCAATGAAACATTGAACCATGCAGTGATCCGAGAAGGGCACGGGCACTACGTCATAGCCATGACACTTTGGGAACAAACATGCAGACACGTAAATCCTGTCGAGTCGGGCGTGGCTGGTACCTTGGAAATGTGTGTACTTAACTGGACACCTGCTCACCAGGCATTCTCCCACGTCCTCTAAAGCAAATTCATCAATTAATCGAAAAATAACGGCAGTACTACTATCCCTGAAAGTACGCTCACTAGTTTTGTCATCGGCGCCCAAAACACAATTGAAGTCACCCAACAGAATGAGCTGCCTTTCCGTGTTCAGGTGTTGCTTAATAAATTAAAAAAAGACAGTCCTCTCGTCAACTGTGGTGGGTGCATATATACAGACAGCGCGCCATTCAGTAGCACTAAAAACGAAACCACAGACAACTCCTCGTCCTGAACGAAGTGAAACATGCGACTGAATAACTAGACCAGGCAGTTTTTTGACAAACATGACACACCCGGCAGAAGTACCAATTGCATGACTGACAACGGCGTAAAACCTAGACGTGAAGCGCTGCATCATGCTCTCAGTCTCTGCTTCCCCTTCAACCTTTGATTCTTGTAGACCAAGCATATCGATATCTTGGTCAGTTAGAAGGCGCAACACATGACTCTGCTTTTTCTTTGTGGCTAGGCCTCGCAAATTTAGACTGGCAACTTTAAGCGTGAGTACAGAAGCCATTTTGCTGCGGTGATAAGAGGCCGAGAGCATGGTGCTTACCCTTCGCGTCCAGTACGTCGCTAGACGCTTTTGTTGGTACCGGGGTCACCTGTTTGGTCAGGTCGGTCTTGCTGCAAGGCCTGCCTTTCGGCGACTTTCCAACCTTACATTTGGCTTTGTTTTGAAGAGTGGTCGTCTCCCTTGTGTCGTTTTCGTCGGTGGCTCCTCGCTGCTAGTGGCCGCCGCCTGGTCCTTTTCGTTGCCGCGTTCGGTGTGCGTGCGTTTCGCTGTGCCGGTGACACTCAACGCTCGGCCGCCGCTCTTGTCGAGGGGCTCCTGGCAGTTCCCTGGTTCAGCTACGTCCGGCTCTGGTGCTCCCTCTGCACCAGTCGCCCTTCCGTCTTATTTTCCTTCGCGGCGTATCGTTGCCGTTTCTTTGCTTTCTTTGGTACTAGTTTCTTTTCCTTCTCCCTCAGTCACCGAAGACTTTGCAGTCGCTGCAGGCTTCTCGCATTCCCCGGCTCCTTTTGCAGCTGCTTCCGCTTCGTCAACGTCCATGATGTGGTCCGCCGAATCTACCACCGACGCAGTTCCCGTAGCCACTGCGTACGTACGTACGAATTCCTCCTCACCGTTGCCAAAACGTCTACATTTCGAACACCTTGGTATCTTGCATTCTCGGCCTATGTGGCCCGTGCCGCGGCAGCGCAAGCACTGCATAGGCCGTCCAGGCACGACTACGAGGGCCAGCTCTCCTGCAACTCTCATCTGATGCGGCAGGTCCTCGAGCTTCATACCAGGCTTCATCTCTAGGAGCACGGTTCTCGTGGTTGAACCCTTTTCGAGGACGCCTTGAACAGGCCAGCGCTCACGGGTCACTTCAGTGACCTTCCCAAACGCCGCAAGCGCCGCTTGAATGTCGTCGTCGGCCACGCCATGAAGCATCCAGTGGAGTCGAAGCTTCACCTGTTGGTATTCTGGGTCCAGGACAAAGCACTGGCGCCCCTTGACGTTCAGCTCCTTGAAGGCGAGAAGCCGCTTCGTTGCTTTCGTGCTGCCTAAAGTCACCGCCCAGACGTGGTTGATTTGGTACGCCCCCAAAGCCACCACTTCAGGGAGCGTACCGGTCTTGGTCAGCGCGTCTCGGAAATCTTCGACTCTAAACGGTCGCACTCGTGGGTCTCCGTGCAAAAAAACCGTGTTCAAAACAACACGTCTGGTGGGCAGAGTTGGCAAAATAATCTGATACTCGCTATCTTGAACTTCTTCAGGCCTGTTTCCCCGGCCGCCGAAGGCCGCAATCGCCGCTCCGCTGGAGCTCATGATTCGCCGTCCGTCACGCTCGGTGGCAGAAAGTAGAATGCTACCGAGGCAGACAGTACGCACCACACGACGTGTCCAATCTCCTTACTGCTATTTTAGACGGAGTTGAGAAAGTAAAATAGTGTGTAGCAGTGACACCGCATAAGATTGGAATATACTTTCAGTATAATGCCTAAATATGAGTGCACCATCGCGTCAGGGAGCAAAAATAGATCGCCGCCTTTGCCACGAGTGAGGATAGAACTCAAGACCTTCAGGTTATGAGACTGACGCGCTGCCTACAGTGTTACCGAGGCTTTTCTTTTTTTTTACTTCCGGTTTGCAATACATACAAATATGAACAAAACACTGCGAGAAAAAAATTAAGAGCGCCTGCTACTCTGAGGCTGACGCGAGGTATTTAAAAGCACTTCATAGATGCCAGTTCATCTAATACTGAAATCCACTCATTGTCCTCGTTTCATGCCGTGTACACTTCCCGCACGAGGACCATGCTCACAATAAAGTTTTCCCTTGAAGACTGAACCTTAATATGCTCATGACGTATCGCCATTCGTGTTTTCCATAGACTGTGTAGACACAATAACATGAACATATTGGCACGCACTAGTTACGCTAGAGGTCGAGGAAGAAGAAGTGTGCGTGGTAGCTGCTGCAAACACGAACTGTAAACGGCTGTTCGCTTAGAACTGACTGACTGGCTTTTCCTCTCATGACAAACTGGTGGAAGTGCTGGGTACGCATCCATCGTATGCCTACGGGTCCTGAACCAGAAGCTACCGACGCCAGTACCTCGGGGACGGCAGAAATCTATCGAAGCAGCCGTCGCCTCCAAGGTCTTCCACCGCAATACAGTCCCCTGGCAAGCTCCGTGAGGAAGATGTCAACAACTACCGCAAGCCAAACCGAGGTGATCCCAAATGCTCCCGTACCATGCATTCTCAACGCGCCTCGCACGCCTAACCCGTTCCATGGCGACGCCTTTGAGGACGTTGAAGACTGGTTGGACCATTTCGACCGGGTCGCCGCCTTTAACGACTGGGACGATCGCCGTAAGTTGAAGAACGTCTACTTTTCCCTTTTAGACGCGGCGAGAGTATGGTACGAGAACCACGAAGCCTCATTTACCAGCTGGCAGGAGTTTTACCGACTGCTATGCGAAGCCTTCTGCACTCCCGAAAGGAAAGAAAGAGCCGAACAGGCACTGTCTTCGAGGTTCCAAATGCCAAACGAAACCGTCGCCATGTTCGTCGAAGACATGACGCGATTGTTCCGTCGGGCGCACCCACTAATGCCAGAAGACAAGAAGGTGCGTCTGTTAATGCGAGGCGTAAAGGAACAGCTTTTCGCGGGCCTCGTGCGTAATCCTCCTACAACAGTCTCTCAGTTCGTTCGTGAGGCAACAGTCATGGAACGTATGCTTCGGCAGCGGCTCTCGCAGTATGAACGCCAGACCACCATGACTGCTGCATGCTCTCTCGTACCTGCAAATGATGACAGGGAGTCACTTACCGAGCTAGC
The DNA here is from genome assembly GCF_050947875.1 of Dermacentor variabilis. Lineage (NCBI taxonomy): Eukaryota > Metazoa > Arthropoda > Arachnida > Ixodida > Ixodidae > Dermacentor > Dermacentor variabilis. The sequence goes on along the minus strand of NC_134570.1, from coordinate 204,155,853 downwards.
TAATACGACAAATTGTTCGAGAAGAACTGCAGAAGTCCTATGCATCGGCTTCGACACCTCCTAGTGCCGCGGTTCTTGCGGATGTCATTCGAGAAGAAATCGGCAAAGTGGTTCATCCCTCGCCACCAACACGACCCGAACCTCCCACGTTCTCGTACGCGGATGCTCTTCGGGCTTGCGCGCCGTCGACGGGCCGTTTGTCGCAGCCGCCTGCTGGGATTTCTCGACGCTCCCAAAGTCCAATCCACCGCACGAATCCGCCAGCACCCTTTCATCCTGGTCCGCGCAAATCTACAGTATGGCGCGCCCCCGACAACAGTCCGTTGTGCTATCACTGCGGGGAGGCTGGTCACATGTATCGCGATTGCCAGTACCGACGGATTGGTCTGCGGGGATACCATCCGGACGCCCGTTGCCCGCGCTATGGCGAACGCCCGCACGAAATCGAGAAATACTTAGAAAGTAACCGGCTTCCTCCTACCCAACAGCGAAGACAGTCACGGTCGCCTTCACCTCGTCGGTACGCGTCACCGAACCGTGCTCGACCCGCCTTTGATTCCGCTGGAGTCAACGGTGGAAGCCCGCGCCGGGGAAACTGAAAACGGCGACCTCCGGGGGTGAGGCCGCTGTCATGCGAACCGTCAAATATCCTCCGCCGACGCCATCCCCTCGCGACGTACCACTGACGCCTTCATTCGCAACTGCAAAAAAAAACTTCTGCTGCTATTACTGCTTCAATCGACGGTTATCCAGTAACTGCACTTGTAAATACGGGAGCTGACTACTCGGTTATGAGTGCCTCACTGGCGACTCGGCTACGCAAGGTGCTGACAGCGTGGGACGGCCCACATCTGATTACGGCCGGAGGACACCTCGTGTCACCCATTGGACGATGCACCGCCAGACTTGCAATTTCTACTTCGACTTTCGTAGCGTCTTTCCTTGTGCTGCCCAAGTGTTCTCGGCTAGTTATACTGGGCATGGATTTTCTCCAGGAATATGGGGCGATCATTAACCTTCGTGACTTGTTCGTGACTTTTTCTAACTATGTTTCTTCGGATTCGAATGTGGCGGATGAACATCACCGCGCGGCTTTACGCGTGGTCGATGACTGCGTGACGTTACCGCCTCGAAGTAGCATCTTCGTCCTCGTTGAATGCCCTCAAGAACAACTAGGAATAGGCATCGCCGAAGGTAACCTCACCATATTGCTGGATCGCGAAGTCGGCGTCGCACGAGGTCTCGTAGAGCTCCAACATAGGCAAACCACGATTCTAGTTACGAACTTCAGTGGCGACTACAAACACTTTGCGAGGCATACCACCATGGCCTACTTTGAAACGGTGGCCGAGTCCAACGCCTGTGCTTCGGTAACGACAATCTCGATTCCGGAACCCAGCGATGTGGACTTGACCAGTCACATCAACGTCAACCCACAGCTCGACCAAGACGAGAAGGAGAGGCTCCTTACTCTGCTATCGTCATTTAGCGACTGTTTCGCCACCACGTCGAAGGTCAAACAGACTTCTTTAATCAAACACAGAATCATCACTGAACCGACCGTCCAACCTGTTCGCCAACACGCTTATCGCGTGTCGCAAAGAGAACAGGATGCTATTCGTCATCAAGTGAAACAAATGCTCGACGATGTCATTCAACCATCGACAAGTCCTTGGGCTTCACCTGTTGTATTAGTTAAAAAGAAAGACGGTTCACTAAGATTCTGTGTCGATTATCGCAAACTGAACAAGGTCACGAAAAAAGACGTTTACCCACTTCCTCGAATTGACGACTCCTTGGATCGCCTGCGACATGCCCGTTACTTTTCTTCAATGGATCTACGTAGTGGGTACTGGCAAATTGAAGTTGACGAACGGCACCAGGAAAAAACGGCGTTTATAACACCCGACGGTCTCTATCAATTTAAGGTCCTCCCTTTTGGATTGTGTTCCGCTCCGGCCACATTTCAACGCATGATGGACACAGTTTTATCTGACCTCAAGTGGAACTCGTGTTTAGTCTACTTAGACGATGTAGTTGTTTTTTCCACCACGTTTGAACAACACATCCAGCGGCTTGAGGCGGTTCTTCAAGCTATCCGCACCGCCGGCCTCTCCCTGAAGCCCGAAAAATGTCACTTTGGCTACGAGGAGCTCAAATTTCTAGGTCATATTGTCAGCAGCACCGGTGTGCGCCCTGACCCTGACAAAGCCCTGGCAGTTGCTCTGTTCCCGATACCGAAGACAAAACACGATGTCCGCCGATTTTTAGGGCTTTGCGCGTATTACCGCCGTTTTGTACCCAATTTTTGTGAAATTGCCGAACCTTTGCAACGACTCATCAAGAGCGACGTCACATTTGTTTGGGGCCCAGCACAATCCGACGCCTTCCACGACCTTCAGCGACGTCTACAGACACCACCGATCCTTGGTCACTTTGACACCGAGGCTGACACAGAAGTGCATACTGATGCTAGTAACGTTGGTATCGGAGCGACACTCGTTCAGTTTCAAGCTGGTGTTGAGCGCGTTATTGCGTATGCCAGCCGAACCTTGTCCGCTGCTGAAAAAAACTACTCAGCAACTGAAAAAGAATGTCTGACAGTCATATGGGCTATCCAGAAGTTCCGCCCATACCTGTACGGACGCCCCTTCCGTGTCGTCAGCGACCACCACTCTCTCTGCTGGCTGGCGAATCTCAAAGATCCTTCAGGCCGTCTCGCAAGATGGAGCCTTCGGTTACAGGAATTTGATGTGACCATCGTCTATAAGTCTGGCCAGAAACACACTGACGCCGACTGTCTCTCCCGCGCCCCCGTCGAACCCGCACCACTAGATACTGACGACGATTCTGGTTTTCTTTGCACTCTTCCGTCTTTAAACCTTGCTCAACAGCAACGCCAAGATTCCGAGCTCCAGCCCTTGATTGAATACCTTGAAGGACGCTGCCCACAACCCCCACGGCTGTTCGCGCGCCACTTGTCCTCTTTCTGCCTACGTGGCGACATCCTATACAAGCGGAACTTTCACCCTACGGCAGCCGTTTTCCTGCTCGTTGTTCCCGCTACTCTCCGCGACGACGTTCTACGTGCATGCCATGACGAACCAACGCCCGGGCATCTTGGTTTCACGCGTACTCTCGCGAGGATCAAGCAGAAGTACTATTGGCGAAAACTCACAAAAACCGTGAAGCAGTACGTCAGAAGTTGTCGAGATTGCCAGCGCCGCAAAGTTCCACCACTAAAACCAGCCGGTCTGCTTCAGTCTGTCCGACCTCCTTGCTCACCTTTTGAACAAGTCGGGATGGATTTACTTGGCCCATTTCCCAAGTCTTCGGCTGATAACCGCTGGATCGTCGTCGCCACCGATTACCTCACTCGATACTGCGAAACACAAGCCGTTCAGCGAGCTACTGCTTCACATGTTGCTAACTTCTTTATCAAAAATATCGTCCTTCGACATGGTGCTCCCGCTGTCGTCATCACAGACCGTGGTACGGCCTTCACTGCCCAGTTGGTCCTAGACATTCTGCAGCTGAGCGGAACAACGCACCGTACGGCAACTGCGTATCACCCGCAGACTAACGGTTTAACAGAGCGTCTCAACAAAACGATTGCGGATATGCTTTCCATGTATGTTGCCACGGATCATAAAAATTGGGACGAACTGCTCCCGTATGTGACATTCGCGTACAACACTGCCTTACAAGAAACCACCGGGTTTCCTCCTTTTCGTCTGGTCTACGGACGCGACGTCACCACTATGCTCGACGTGATGCTCCTACCAACTTCGTCTCAACCTACCACAACCTATACAGACGCCTTTGTTCAGCGTGCCGAAGCGGCGCGGCACCTTGCGCGGCAACGAATTCTATCCCGACAAAGTCAAGATGCTCGTCGATACAACATATGCCATCGAGACGTCGCATACAACCCGGGAGATCTTGTATGGGTTTGGACCCCTATACGTCAACGAGGCCGGTCAGAAAAATTATTGCGCCGATACTTTGGACCCTACCTAGTTTTGCGTCGTCTAAGTCCTGTCAACTACGAAGTTATTCCAGCCGACACTTCGCACCACTCCCGTAGACCACGTTCCTCTGACATTGTTCATGTTACCAGGATGAAGCCTTACCTTTCGCGCTGACTCTCATCCACAAACTTTGTGATGCGGCCCCTGTCGTCTCGTCCGTTGTCTTTCTCATTTCTTTTATTTTTCCTTGTGGCATTTAACATCTCCCCAACTTTATTTATTTATTTCTTCTTTATTTTTGGAGGGAGGGGTAATGGCACGCACTAGTTACGCTAGAGGTCGAGGAAGAAGAAGTGTGCGTGGTAGCTGCTGCAAACACGAACTGTAAACGGCTGTTCGCTTAGAACTGACTGACTGGCTTTTCCTCTCGTGACAATATTATGAGGGACTCCGCCGTCATTTGATGTAGGGAGAAAGCGGATTCCGTACGGCGTCACCGGTAGCTCCTTTTTTTAAAGTTCGTTGCAAAATGTCCCACAAGAATACTGCGTCTGGCCGATCCAGGAACATGTGCTCTATTGTTTCTGGTTTTCCGCATATTAAACAGTTGACTGACCATGCTACAAACAAGCCTTTTTGTTCGAGCCATGGCTTAACCGGTAACGTTTCGCTGTGAAGTTGAAAGAAAAAGGACTTGGCTGACGAGCGCACTGGCATCCGCTTTACCCTTTTTAACCCAATTTCCTCCATTTTCTATACAAAACTTGGCCCTATAGATAGGTGTAGGGAGCAATGTGTCGACGTCATCTTTGTAGAGATTATTTCGCTTAACACTGCTTAAATACTCTAAAGAAAAACGCGTGCACAAGAATTGGTACGCCCGTACAACTTCACGCAGAAAGCCCTTGATAGTTGTTCTCACTAGTCGTGTTGACACAATATAATTTGGTAAAGCGTCACTCAGACGTTCCTGAAACAGAGTTAATAAAAATTCATTTTGTTGATCACGCAAGAACATAAAACGTGAAACAACTTGCTTCAAGAACAAGTGAGCTAGGCCCAGGCCGCCTCGTTTAACCGATGTGAACAAATTGGTGCGGCTGGTACGTTCCCACACAGATCCCCAGATAAATACGGCAAATTCCCGGTGCAGTTTTTGTATGCTCGTTCTTGATGCGCGTATGGCCTGTAACACGAACCAAATCTTGGCGACGAGAAAGAGGTTGCATACGGTTGCTCTCGCGAACATGGAAAGGTCCCTCCCACCAAATTGTTTTGATTTTTCCTTCACTTCTGTGCATTGCTCTTTTCAGTTGTCCGGAAAATGCTGTAGCGGTACACCGAGGTACCTCATAGGGGTAGTCCTCCACTGTACACTTTCCATTTCAGTGGGAAAATGTTCCCAAACCCCATACAATATGCCAACTAATTTTCCCCAATTAATGACCCTTCCTGACAATTTACAAAAACTTAGGGCCCCATCAACCGCTTTATTAACGCTTTCTTTATCCCGGGAGAACACTGCCACGTCATCTGCGTATGTTAGTATCTTTATTTCCCTCGTGCCTATCCGATAACCTGCGATTTCACTACACAAAAGTACCTTTAAACAATATGGCTCTAAATATAATGCAAAACGCAAAGGTGACAAACAGCAACCTTGTCTAAAAGAAGATTTGAGTTGTATATTTTCTGATAATGTATTAATAATGATATTCTTAGAAACTATTTGATCATAACACATTTTAACACCTTCTAGTAACATACATCCAAGGTTCACATGTTCAAGTATAAGAAAAAGGATTTTATGCGCCACCCTATTGAATGGCTTTTCCAGGTCCAACTGTAATATTGCCACCTTCTCTGAAAAGACGTCACAACACTCAAGGACCGTCCGTACCACATGAATGTTTGTCATAATGAACCGTCCTTTTATTCCACACGTTTGGTGTGGTCCAATTAACTTCTGTATGACCGACTGTAGTCGCCTCCCGAGAACTTTCGTGTATATCTTGTAGTCTGTATTTGTAAGGCTAATGGGACGATATGCCCGCACCGAGAGTAGAGTTTGAGGGTCTTGACGCTTTGGTATTAATACCACTTGGCTCTCACGAAACGAAGGTGGTAGAACTTGTTTCTCATATGCCTCATGAATTAACTGATATAAAAATTATTGCCATTTCCTTTTTAAAAGCCTTATAAAAAGCGGCGCTTAATCCGCCAGGCCCTGGCGCTTTACCTACAGCTAACTCATATATTGCTTGTTCTATTTCTGCGATAGTAATTGGCTGCACAATGTTCAGCCTTGCGTCCTCATCCAACTATGGAAGAAGCGTTAAAAATTCACTATTGAAACCTTACGAGTGCTCGCGTTTACTGCCTTACAACTCGCTGTAATAGTCATAAAAAGCCCGCTGGATAAGTTGGTTTTCATGTACAATTGCGTTTCCATATGCGATGGCCCTTATCTCCTTTCGTGGAGCGTAGCCCTTTTCGTCCGACAGAGCTCTTTTGGTCGGTACTTCACTGCACCATAATCTTCCTGCGCGCGCACGTATAACCGCACCTCGATATTTCTCTTGATCGCCGCTTTCTAATTGAGATTTTACTTCTTTTATTCCCTTCGCAAAGCTACCTGGACAAACACCTTCCATTGTTAAGTAGAAGTTAAGTTGACACTGCAACTTTTTTTCTTTTCTTTTTTCCTCCCGTCGTAAAGTACATGATCTTTCCATTGCCATTAACTTCGTTTCCTGCTTGAAACATTCCCATGCTTCTGCAATACTTTGATGGTCCTTTATTAATAGGTTCTGAATATGATCTTTAATTTTCTGAAGGAAGACATCATCATCTAGTAGTTTAGAGTTTAATTTCCACAACGCCCAATTAAATTTTGGTTTTCTAGGGCCCAACACAAACATAGCTAAACAGTGGTCACCATATGACACAGATTTTACCTCATAGTTGCTACACATTGGAATCAAATCAGCAGACATATACACTCGGTCTAATCGTGCGTGGCTGACACCTTGAAAATGCGTGAACCTTGTATTCGTACCATTTCGCATGACATGGCCCACATCTACCATATTCACTTCGCCAACAATTTCGGTTATAAATTGCGCACTTGCATCGTGAACCGGCGGGCTTAGCACTCTGTCCTCAGCGTAACACACACAGTTGAAATCCCCCATCAATAATATGTTGGTTTCAGAATTAAATCGGCTTTTAAGGCATTGAAAGAAAACCTTGCGCTCACATTCCGTGTTAGGTGCGTACACACATATCGCTCGCCACTTCACTGCTGCAATAACAAAGTCGCACACTATTTGTGGGCCATTAACATCACAAGCCACGCTTTCAATACTTAGGTCCAGAGAACTGCGAACAAAGAAGCCGCACCCACCAGACTTCCCTACGCAATGTGACACACACACATAATACCGTGGCCGAAAAGCTGCTACCATACGTTCCGTTCCTTCTTCACTTTCGATTTTAGTTTCTTGCACTGCGATAATGTCAAGATCGGTTTCCATGAACAGCCTGCTTAGCTGGTACTGTTTGCGTTTAGAACCAAGGCCCTTTACATTTATACATCCAACACGTAACGCGACATTGGTGGAATTCATTATGTTATGAAGGAGGAAAAAGACCGGTCAGGACCTACATTCACTGCACCTAACTCGCTGCACACTCACCTTTACCGGCATAGCACAGCGAAAACCATCCTGTGGATTGTCGTTGTTGGATGCCATATCTATGAATTTCCATCGCGAAACTGGCGTCTTGTTGCAGTCACCCGCTACCCCACCGTTCCCCAGCACCCCCCAAAAATAAAGGTAAAAGGAAAACGGAAAATATCTGTAGGCACGCTCATGCTATGTCAGCGTTGACGCCGACGGTTTCCTATTGGACGGCACATTCGGCGTCGGCTTCAAAGTCGGTCGCCGGGCATTGGTTGTCTTCAAAGGCGGCTCGCTTTGAGCCGCTTTGATTTTCCCTCGTTCGCCGTCATTGCTCTTCTCAAGGGACCTCTTCGGCGCCGTACCGCTTGGGCCACTGGTGTCCATAGGGGTTGCCTTCTCCGCTTCTGTCTTCTTTTTGTCTTTGCTGCTGTCCTTTGTGAAGACCTTAGTCACTGCGTCCTTGGCAGACGTTTCCGCGTCCGCCTCTGTTCTTTGCACTTTATCGTCCTTTCCCTGCTTGACAGTGCTGCTGGCTCCGTCAGGCGTAGCGAGGACCTTTGCCTTTGAGCCTTGCGTAACGTCGGACCCACCAGCCGCTTCCTCGGCATCAGCGGCATCCATGACGTGCTCTTGTAATACCTCGTCAGACTTTGCGGGGCCTGCGATGTTCGCATACTTCCGCACACACTGGCTCTCGTCATGGCCAAAGCGCCGGCAAATAGAGCAGCGCGGTACGCGACACTCCCTCCTGATATGTCCCGTGCGGTTGCACCTCAAGCATAAGAGAGCCTTTCCAGAGGCCACGAGAAGTGCCATCATACCGGCTACTCGAAACTGATGTGGCAGATCCTCAATGGTCACGCCCGCTTTCAGCTTCAAGGTTACGGTGCGCGTTGTCGAACCTTTGTCCGTGGTGGCTTGCACACGCCAGCGTTGCCTTGTCACGTCACCGGCTTTTCCATATGCTACGAGTGCCGCGCGGACGTCTTCGTCTGGGACATGGTGAAGGAGCCCGAAAACCTTCACGCGTATCTCCTGGTTAGCCGGGTCCAACACTAGGTACCTTCTTTCTTTTACCTCAGCTTCGCCGCACGCCAACATTTTTTTTCGTAGACTCCGAGTTCCTGAACGTAACCGCCCAAACGTGGTTCATCTGGAACGCCCCCAAGGTGACAACCTCGGGCAGTAGTCCCGGACGAGCCAGCATGTCCCGGAAATCTTCGGCGCGAAATGGCCTTGCCGTCACGGCCCCGTGAAGGAACACAGTATTCAAAACGCAGGGTCCTGTAAGCAATTGCGGCAAAACAACTTGGTATTCCTTGTCTTTATCGGCAATAAACCTGTTTCTGCGGCTCAGCTGAGCCGCAAACACCGCCCCACCGGAGCAAGTCATTCTGCGTCCGCACCGACCGGTAGCCGGAAGTAGAATTGCCACTGCGCTACCGAGGCAGACAGGGTGCACGACAAGACGTGTCCAATCTCCTTACGGCTATTTTAGACGGAGTTGAAAAAGTGAAATAGTGTGGAGCAGTTACGCCGCATAAGATTGGAATGTACTTTCAGTATAATGCCTAAATATGAGTGCACCATCGCGTCAGGGAGCAAAAATAGAGCGCCGCCTTTGCCCGGAGTGAGGATCGAACTCACGACCTTCAGATTATGAGACTGACGCGCTGCGTACTGCGCTACCGAGGCTTTCATTTTTCTTTATTAGCGGCTTGCCAAGTACATACAAATATTGTCAAATACAAACGAGTGTTAAAACGTCTAGCCGTTAGTAAGACTGACGTGTCATGTTAAAATGGCTTCATCGAAGCCAAACTGTCCAGCACCGAAAGCCAAATTGGTGGATCACTTAGCAGTTTCAACACTTCGCTTGTATAATTAACATTCTCAATAAAATAATACATTGCTGACCTCGCATGAACATCAGCATTTCGTACAGCCATAGGAGTTCGCCACACGCTTTGCATGCACAATAGCATCAACATGTCTACCGGCACACCGTCAGGTTCAGCACATGGCAAAAACGCATTGATAGGAAGCTCCTTTTTTAATGTTCTTTGCAGGATGCCCCAAAGAAAGCGGGCACCGTGACAGTGAAGAAAAATATGTTCGACAGTTTCTTCCTTGTTACATATAGGACAGTTGTCTGAACATTGGACAAACAAGCCCTTACTTCTTAGCCACGGCTTAACAGGCAGTGTGCCGGTATGCAGTTTGAAAAAGAATGATTTTGCGTTAGTTCGTACAGGCATATTATTTACTCGTTTGAAAACATCTCGTTCAGGCCCTAAGTAATAGATAGAACGATACACTGGTGTAGGTACAAACACACAAGATCCTTATACAATTGTTTTAGTGACACTGCAACCAAGTAGCCTTTCGAAAAACGAGCGTTTAGAAGACGTATCGCCATGGAAACTTCACGCAGATAGCCCTTTAGTGCCATCGGTTTGATTGCGTGCGACGATACAACAAAATCGGGCAAAGCGTCGCGCAATCTCACTTGGATTACCGTTCGCAGAAACCCATCGCTTTGGTCGCGGAAGAAAACAAATCTCGACACAAGTTGCTTGAAAAACAAATGTGTTAAACCTAGTCTCCCATTGCGCAATGTGTGAAACAAATTACTTCTGCTCATGCGTTCCCACACCGAACCCCAAATAAACTCAGCAAACACTCTGTGTATTTTTTGAATTGAAGATCGGCTCATGCATAGCACCTGCAGGACGTAGAACATTTTAGCTACTAAAAAGATGTTACATACTTTGGCCCTAGCAAACATTGAAAAGTTGTGGCCTCCCCATTTGTTAGTTTGCTCTTTCATTCTGTCTCTCTCGCTCGTCCAGTATTCGATTGGCTCACTGTAGGCACAGAGCGGAACCCCAAGATAAGTGCCTGGTAATACACTCCACTGCACTTTGCAAATGGCTTCAGGTGCATCTGGCCAATTCCCGTGCCAAAACCCTAAACATTTTGACCAACTTATGGCACTACCGGAAGCATTGCAAAAAGCTTGGGCTTCTCTCACAGCTTCTGCAATGCTCTGTTTATCGCGACAGAACACTGCTATGTCGTCGGCATAAGCTAAAACATTTATTTCTCTACGAAGGAATGTGTACCCGCGAATATTATGGCTATGTAGTAACTTTAAACAGAAAGCTTCTAAATAAAGTGTAAAGAGCAAGGCCGAGGTCGGACAGCCTTGCTTTATGCTAGACATTACCGCAATCCGCCTGCTCAGTTTGTTGTTAATAATTAAGTTTGTGGTACAACCATCATACATCATTTTCACCCCATCCAAAATGACTGATCCGACATTAACATAATCAAGAAGCATAAACAGGATTTCGTGTGACACCCTAGTAAAGTTTCGTTCGTTCTCCGTCCTCGCTTCACCGCTGGAACTTGAAGCTTCTCGGACGATGATCGGCAGTTGTTGATCAAACGCAGACAGGAAGCGATGCAGATCAGATGTACAAGAAATATTTATACGTAAACTTTTCTATATACATGGCAGGTAAAACAAATACATTACAAACTTGAACAACTGAGAAACAAAGTCTCACTCTTCGACTGTCTCAATGACTGTTAGAGCCCAGACTCGTTTTAACGTACATAGTACGGAGGCTCACTGATCTATCAGCAATCCTGATTTCAGCCAAGTCTAACGTACATGGTACGGAGCCTCACTGATCTATCAGTAATCCTGATTTCAGCCAAGTCTCAGGGACAGCATGTCGTCCCGATTTTTATAGCCCAATTACACAAAGAAAAAAAAGGCGGTAGGGCCGTTGGCCCGTCCCACAAGTTCAGTTGCCAATCAGAGTCAACCGTTTGTTAAGCCACAACCCACAGGGATGGGCTTACTCTTCAAAATAAACATATTGGAAAACAAAGCTATTTTCCTTCTTCCCTAAAACTCCGATGCCCTCTCATTTCTCCGTAGTTAGTGACGGGGTCAGCAAAACACGCCAGGCCCGAACAAGTTATCGCTAGACCGTTTCAAATCCCAACGGCGTCTAGGCCGCAAATGTCTCGGAAGCAGGGGCATCGATACCACGTAGTGCGGCCGTACTCAAAGTTTGTCCGCGTGGGAGACTGATGGCCCTCCTTGTCCTTCAAACTTATTGTCTACAAGACAAAGTTCTCCGAGTGCGCGTTTCCAAGACGCCGTCGTCCGAATGCACTCTTTACGTGTGCACCGCATTCCTACAGCGTGCACTGTAAGCTGGCCTTCGACACCACACCGGCAGCCGCACCCAACAACAAGGCTGGCGATTGCGTTCCGGACGCGTAGAAGATTAGGTCCCTGCTCACTGCATGCGGAACGGGGTCAGCGTTGCTAAGCCCTTCTTAACCTCGGCGGCGCCTCCAATTAGTCAGGCACTCGGGAGCCACAGCCACAATACCTTGTACAGCGGTCCCTTTCAAGGCTGGTCTGTGTGGACTCGTGTGACCGTCGGCGGACTGCCAACACCGTGCGCACAATGCCGACTTCCCGGAATCGGCACTCGCCCACCTGACACCTGCCGCGACGCGTCACCCAACACCGCGCGGTGCCTGTGACCCCACATAACACAGCAACTGTCGCCCGGTTGACACGGGGACAAGTGAACCCCCTCTCTATGCACAACGCACGTGGCTGATTCGTGACACTTACGAACCCGAACAATCAGAGCGACCTTACACGTCCCTCCTAAAGAGTATACTGGGCTCACAATGTGCCCAGCTATACTACAAGAGCCAAAGGGCGCTGTATCGTAAAATTTAGGCTCTGAAGGTTCCGTCAAAGAAAATTGACATACGCTGCCCAACACGGGTGCTGCGGAGCCCGTAAGGAACAGGAAAATGAACTAAAAGGACCACGAAAAAAAAAACAATTTTCTCACAGCGATAAAAGAAAAGGGCGAAAGCTCAACACATTCATGACAGTGAGCATGCAAAAGAAACATTCATGTATGTACAGGAACACTCCAACGCACTGCACGGCACAACAGCAGCAAAGTAACATATGCAGGTTATATACATAGTATGTCCACAGTCTTATAACCCTCACACACAGGGACGACGACAACCACCGAAAGTTCCATCAAGGCTGAACTGTCCCACGCACACGTCCTTCGGGTGAAGGGGAACATTCACGCCTGTCGTAGCTGGCATGGCTGTTTCTGTCTATCCTTTCTTTTCTGCTCTTTACTCGGTTGGCTCCCATGAACGATTCGAGAGCCTTGACAATGCATCAGCGTTGGCGTAACTTGTTCCTTTCCGGTGACGCACCGTTACATTGTAGCGCTGTAGTGAAAGCGCCCATCTTGCTAACTTGGCCCCCTGCGGGGTGCTGGTTGTCAAATATGACAATGGGTTATGGTCAGAGACAACATTCACCACTGCTCCGAAAAGCCAGTAGTCAAATTTCTTGAGTGCCCAAATAATAGCAAAGGCTTCTCTTTCTATAGTCGACCAGCGCGCCTGTGTCGGGTTAAAGCGATGGCTAGGAAAAGCGATCGGCTTTTCTTTTCCGTCCGCTGACATTTGAGCTAAACAGGCACCAGCCGCCGTCGCCGACGCATCAGTGAATAGCCGGTACGGCTGATGAGGCTCAGGAGTGTTCATGACGACAGCCAGACAGAGAGTTAACTTTTGACTTTCGAACGCGCACTGCGCATCTTCCAACCATGGAATTGAATTAGGAAACCCTCGCCTTGTCAAAGCTGTTAGCGTGCTCCCCGCGTCGGCGTAGTTCTCTCTCAGAGTTGAGGGCACCGCAATTTCACCCGTCCAAGTTTGCTGCAACATTGATAGGGACCCATTTGGGTTTCTACCGTACAATGGCCTGAACGGCGCCACCCCGGTGGTATCATGCGGCACTTCGTGATACGCCCACAGAACAAATGGGATCAGCTTGTCCCACTTTCTTCGGTCCCGTTCCATTACATGATACAACATATTTTTGAGGACCGTTCCATCTCTCAACCACTCCGTTGCCCTCAGAGTGTTCGGCAGTGGAGAACCTGGGTGAACAGCCCAGTTTTTCTAACAACAACTGTGTCAATTGAGATTTAAAGTTAGTACCTTGATCTGAATAGATCGTTCCCGGCACTCCAGTACGACTGAAAATTTCCAGTAAAGCCTCGCATGTGGCCCTCGCTGTCAGGGATCGGAGCGGCACTGCCTCATTGCGTCTTTCTTCTGGTAGGACCAGTTGTCTCACTTTGACTCCCGCTAAGGAATCCCAATGGTACAAAAGTCCGTCTGACACGAACATGCTAGCTTTTCCATTTCTCGCATCATACGAGGCCTTTTTCAGGCTTTCATCGGCTATCTGAGCAGCTCGAAATTCCTCGCGCTGACTGGGCACCCCATTGATATCTTGTAACAAACTGTTCCCTTGCAATTTAGGGATTTCATCTGTCGTTTCCTCGCAACTTAGACCGCAGTCTCGCTCGGTATTATGGACCATTTCAACTGATCGAACTCCAACGGAATTGGCTACCCGCGGAATACTTTCTCGTTCAAACTCGTCTTTTTCCTGCGCCTGTAGTAGTTCCCAATCTTCCTTTGACAGCAGGCAGTCAACCCCGTTTGCAAGTTCGTCTGTAACCGCGCACACCAGATCGATCCTCTGCGGTTGTATCACAGCCCCCGGGCGATGTATGCCTACGGGCAGCGTAGCTAGGTTAGCTCGAATGGTCTTTCCGAATGCCGACTCGAGCCTTACTGTTCCCGATGGCTCCTGTAAAACGACCGGCAACATACTTTTACGGACGACCGTTATCTCACTACCTGTGTCCAACACAGCTTCTGTTGCTATATTCCCGCACATGATAGGGATAAGGTCCAGCTTTGACCTCCCTGAACTAGCATTTTGAGCTACGACTTGCACTCTAGCGCTTAGCACCCTTTCTTGCCCTGGTGGAGGTTCTTCACTTACAACAGCAACCTTCTGTACCCTTTGTTTTTGCACAGTCGGCACGTTCCCCTGCTGTTCTTTATTTGAAGCTTTTGGGCAGTCTCTGGCTAGGTGACCCTGTACATGACACATGTGGCATTTTAAATGTGTCCTGTGCGGGCTAGCTAGTTTTGCGTGCTGCAGCAGTGATGCTGTTGCGGCTGGCTTAGTTGCTCGTCCTTTCCCTTTAGCTTGCTCGAAAGTCTCGAGCACTTTCGCCACCTCCACTGGCTTAAACCAATCTTCGCCCTCCCGCAAAAGAACATATTCAAGGGCTTCTGAGCTTAGACTGGCTTTCATACGGTCAGCGACCATAAGCTCCGTCATAGCTTCTTTGGTGTTTGCATTTCGAGATTGAAGGTAATAGGCCAAATAAGTTCTCCCGCGAGACGCGAACTGAGCCCAAGTTTCCTCCTTTCGTTTAGATGCCTTTTCAAACCTCTCCAAGTATTTAGCTGGCGTGAGCTTAAGTTCATCTAATACCGCCTTCTTTACAGTCTCATAATCTGTACATTCCTCGTCATTGAGGCCACGCAACAGATAACGAACCCGCTCGGCTAGCGCCGGCATGATCAAATGTACACGGCTATGTGCTGGTACTTGAAAAGATGCAAACAACTTTTCGACCTCATTAAACCATATCGGAACGTCAGCGTCACACGGCAACCTGTATGCCTTAAGCACTTTAGCACATTGTGCTATTCCATCCGTGATGGCACCGCGCCGATCGCTTCCTTCCGACACCGAAGGCGGCCTGCTCGACTGCTCGAGCTCCACTCTCCGTAGAGCAATGCGCTCGCACTCTAGCTGTAGGCGCACCTTTTCCAGCTCCAGCTCCAGGCGTCTCACCGCCATGGCCTCTGGATCTGTCGTGCTCGGAGCCTGAGCAGCGCCTTGCGCCTCACTATCCATTTCAGTATCCGACGTCTCAGACTCGGTCTCTCCGACGCGTTGCAGCTCCTGCCGTCTCTGACCCTCTATTTGTTCAGATGCAGTATCAATGTTTATGTTAGCCTCAATCGCATTTGCTGTTCTGCGCGTGAACACCATTAACCTCACTGAACAACAGCCATGCCAACCTCGACAAAACGCAAGGAATCCCGCTCACCCGTTGCTGCTGGGGGCGCCGCCTGACGTCCTCGTCCAGATGAAGTGCAACCCTTGCGGAATTGGCTGGTGGCCCTCTGATGCCTTGCGCCTGGCTCGCTGCTCGTTGTGGGGCTTGCCGATCCTGTCGGCTGCGCCAGTAAAGTTTCGTTCGTTCTCCGTCCTCGCTTCACCGCTGGAACTTGAAGCTTCTCGGACGATGATCGGCAGTTGTTGATCAAACGCAGACAGGAAGCGATGCAGATCAGATGTACAAGAAATATTTATACGTAAACTTTTCTATATACATGGCAGGTAAAACAAATACATTACAAACTTGAACAACTGAGAAACAAAGTCTCACTCTTCGACTGTCTCAATGACTGTTAGAGCCCAGACTCGTTTTAACGTACATAGTACGGAGGCTCACTGATCTATCAGCAATCCTGATTTCAGCCAAGTCTAACGTACATGGTACGGAGCCTCACTGATCTATCAGTAATCCTGATTTCAGCCAAGTCTCAGGGACAGCATGTCGTCCCGATTTTTATAGCCCAATTACACAAAGAAAAAAAAGGCGGTAGGGCCGTTGGCCCGTCCCACAAGTTCAGTTGCCAATCAGAGTCAACCGTTTGTTAAGCCACAACCCACAGGGATGGGCTTACTCTTCAAAATAAACATATTGGAAAACAAAGCTATTTTCCTTCTTCCCTAAAACTCCGATGCCCTCTCATTTCTCCGTAGTTAGTGACGGGGTCAGCAAAACACGCCAGGCCCGAACAAGTTATCGCTAGACCGTTTCAAATCCCAACGGCGTCTAGGCCGCAAATGTCTCGGAAGCAGGGGCATCGATACCACGTAGTGCGGCCGTACTCAAAGTTTGTCCGCGTGGGAGACTGATGGCCCTCCTTGTCCTTCAAACTTATTGTCTACAAGACAAAGTTCTCCGAGTGCGCGTTTCCAAGACGCCGTCGTCCGAATGCACTCTTTACGTGTGCACCGCATTCCTACAGCGTGCACTGTAAGCTGGCCTTCGACACCACACCGGCAGCCGCACCCAACAACAAGGCTGGCGATTGCGTTCCGGACGCGTAGAAGATTAGGTCCCTGCTCACTGCATGCGGAACGGGGTCAGCGTTGCTAAGCCCTTCTTAACCTCGGCGGCGCCTCCAATTAGTCAGGCACTCGGGAGCCACAGCCACAATACCTTGTACAGCGGTCCCTTTCAAGGCTGGTCTGTGTGGACTCGTGTGACCGTCGGCGGACTGCCAACACCGTGCGCACAATGCCGACTTCCCGGAATCGGCACTCGCCCACCTGACACCTGCCGCGACGCGTCACCCAACACCGCGCGGTGCCTGTGACCCCACATAACACAGCAACTGTCGCCCGGTTGACACGGGGACAAGTGAACCCCCTCTCTATGCACAACGCACGTGGCTGATTCGTGACACTTACGAACCCGAACAATCAGAGCGACCTTACAACCCTGTCAAAAGCATTGGCCAAATCTAGTTGTAGCATAGCTACATGATCTCCCATCGCATCGCAACATTCAAGTATGCTTCGCGCTATATGTATATTTGTGAATATAGTCCTGCCTTTTATACCGCATGTCTGATGTGCACCTACTAGGGATTTCACTACACTCTGAAGGCGATGGGCGAGCACCTTCATAAATACTTTATAATCAATATTTGCTAAGCTTATTGGCCGGTAGGCCTCTACGGATTGAAGTTTGATGTGGTCTGTTGATTTAGGTATCAGTACTACATGTGTCTGTCGGAAAGAAGGAGGCGTCCATTTTTGCTCGTAACACTTGGTTATGACGCGGTGCAAAGCCTCAGCCATTTCAACCTTGAAAATTTTATATATCGCTGCCCCAAGTCCGTCCGGTCTAGGCGATTTCCTTACACTAAAGGTCATCTATAGCTTTTTCAATTTCTCTTACAGAAATCGGCCTCTCAAGGGCGTCCTTAAGTTCGCCATCAATTTTCGGCATCAGAGGTAAATATTCCCTCTTAAACGCTTGTCCTCTTGCTTAGCAGCGTGCTATAGTAGTCAACGAAAGCGCGTTCTATCATTTCCCCGTCATTAGCGTCATTTGTAAGCTGCCCTTGATAAACGATTTTTTTTACTTCCTTGGTCATAGCGTACCTCTTCTCATCACTTAAAGCTCACTTGGTGGGCGTTTCACCCAGCCATACACGTTCAGCGCGTGCTCTTAAAACCGCGCCACGATATCTCTCTTCATCAATCACTTCAAGTTTCGCTTTAAGTTCTTTGATATCATGTGCAAATATACCAGGCGCGCCGCTTTTCATGTTCAACAGGTATGCTAACGTGCATTGCAATTGGTTTTCTTCTTGCTTTTGTTTCTGCCGCAACACGCATGCTCTCTCTAAAGCAATCGTTTTCGCTTCGGTTTTGAACATCTCCCAAGCTTCTACAACATTTTTTGCATCCTCAAGGAGAACAGCGTCTAATTTCTCTTTTATTCTTTTAAGAAATACTTCATCTTGCAAAAGGTTGTCGTTAAGATTCCATAGGTGCCAATTAAATTTCTGTTCTTTCTTTTTCATACCTATCGTAACCATTACCAAACAATGATCACTGAAACTGATACATTCTACACCATATTCAGAAAGTAGCGGAACTAAGTGAAGAGGAACATAGATGCGGTCTAACCTTGAGTGGCTGTCTCCTTGAAAATGCGTATATTGCACATGACTGTAAGAACCAAGAACACTCCCAACATCCTCAAGATCAACATCACACAAAATTTCATGCAGAAGTGCAGCAATTTAATCTTGGCTAAGTTGCTTTTTCAATCGATCTATCGGCCGGCACACACAATTGAAGTCTCCAAACATTAGAACGTCTCTTTCACACCGCAAGAAAGACCTCAGATAAACAAAACATTGTTCACGTTCTCGAGCATTATTAGGTGTGTGTGAAGTGATTTTTAAAGAGAAATGGAAGAGATAAGTGCAGTGCCGTAACTGTCTCTCACAGGAGGACACCTCAATAGCACTGCACGGGGAAAGGGTTGTGGGGAGAAAAAGATGGAGATAGTGACCGGAAGTAAAAAGGAGACAGAGACCGGAATAGCAAAAAAGAAAAGACGACCATGTAGCTAAGCGTTTGCGGGGCCTACAGCCGCGCTGTGAGGTGTGTTGCTCCACAGAATTCCATCAATGCTGAAAGTGCACGCTTGGTGATGGAACTGGGAGCATTGGGGAAGAGTAGGCACTGCAGGGTGGTGGATGGCAAGTCACATCGGCGGTAGGAAGCGTACAGAGCCTCCCTGTCGGTCCCGAAGGCCGGGCAGTGGCGCAGAAGATGCTCCAGTGTCTCCACGCCGTCGCATCTACCACACACGGGGCTGCCGGTTCCCGTGAGCCTGTGTGTGCGCGCCGCTGTTTTGTAGCAGCCGATGCGCAGGCGGAGAAGGAAGGCGCAGTCAGCCCGAGAGAGGCCCGCACGCGGGAGCAGGCGCGGGGGCGTTCCCGCCGCGACGCGCCGATCGGGTTGTTGCGCAGTGATGCTGCGCAGAACCGCTGTCTTGGCCGCGTCGAAGCTCGTCACCAAGTGGGTGAGGGGAAAGCGCTCACCGTGCGCCGCCTTGGCGAGGGTAAGGTGTTCTAGAGGGGGGTAGTGGGCTCAGGAGGCGGAGCGCCCTATGCATTGCAGCGAGGCGGCGAGTGCGGACGGGACGCGGATTTTTCTGGCGGCGCTGCAGTCGCGTGGGCTGGCTCCCTCCGCTGCTTCGCCATGGAATAAAGGGCTTCGCGCGCTTGTTCATGCGGGCTTGATTCGCCACGTTGTCTGTTTTTTGGTGTCTCAACTTGCCATTCGAGTCTGTTTCGCGCGCAGTCGGCCCAACACGTGCGAAGTAGGAATGTCGAAACGTCAACGGCAACGACACTGCTTCGCTCCCGGCTGTGAAACGGGATATAAGTGGAAAAAAGGTAAGCAGCCGTCGTTGTTTACCGCGCCGAAAGATGAAGAAAGACGGCGAATTTGGGAACGGAACTTGCACCGCCAAGACAAGAAACTCGACGAAACATGTGCTGTTTGTGAACTTCATTTCGACCCATCGTGTATTGTGCGAGATTATGTGCACATAATAAACGGTGAAGAGGTGCGTACTCCACGAGGAAAGCCGGAGCTCCTGCCCGATGCCGTGCCGACGCTGCTGCCAAATGCCCCTAGTTACTTGTCAAAAAAGCCGGCGCAGCCAAGACGACCTAGGAAGCGAAGCAGCGCCGACGTGTTATGTTGTGAGTACAAGAGGTCCAAAGTGTGCGGTGATGAGCAATCCGACTGTCATGAAACGGAAACAGATGCCGATGAAGCTGCCGCGACGACGTCTCAACGTGCGCCCGGTGTGCCTGAGTATTTACTGGCTTTGAGTGTTCCTTCCATCTACTGGAGTTGCCACCGTGTTCCCGATTACACTGGCGTTCTGTACTGCAAATTGAGGATGCACGCCAACCAAGTAACATCAGAAAGGGTGGTGATCTTCTCGCCGGATGCGGAGACGAGGACACTCGGCGTCGCATATACAGCGTACCTTTGTGGCCGAATCATCGACCAAGGACACGTCACATGCGGTGCGGAAGCTGAGAAAATTCTACGAAATGTTGACACATATCGTATCTGCAAAGGTGCATTGCCAACTAGCAGCATGTCACGGGCGGACTTAACTAAGGGCCTTGAGCTGCAAGTGACCACCCGTGAGGGCATGTACTTCAGCAAGCGCTGTGCTGGAAAAGAACCATCGGAAGGTATGTTTAACTGCTGCATGATTGTAATTATAACTGTCATGCAAATAATTTTTCATCATAGTTTTTTAACACCTGCACTGTCTGTTAGAACGGATCGGGTAACTGCCCCATTTGCTGTTTTTGGTTTTCAGGGCAAGCATGCATCTCCTGTCGATACCTGAGAAAGGCCCTTCTAACGCGACAATCAAGGCTGAAGCGACAACTTAAGAGGAAAGTATCAACTACGGCACAGAAGCTCCGCGCAGCAAAGAATAGAATCAAACGACTGGCATCTCGCTCTGCAGCCCTCAAAGACCAGCTGATAAACATGCAGCAGGAGAATGCCTCAAAACCAGAAGAAGTCCTGCGAGCACAGATTGAAACTTTGCCTCTCAAGCAGCGGGAATGTGTTATGCACTGTTTCTCTGCTGCAAAGAAGAAAAATGCTAAAGGAAACATCTATTCAAAAGACTGGATTCTTGAATGTATTCTAATGAAAATGAAAAGCGCCAAATTGTACGAGCATCTTCGCAGACATAACATCATTTCCCTCCCGAGCAACAGTACATTGAAGCGCTACCTGAGGCTCTACAAGAGTGCATTTGGGTTTAGCCACAAGGTGCTAAACCAGCTCAAGCTCAGAACAAAACATATGAGCAGCATGAATAGACGGGGCGGCCTTTTGGTCGATGAAATTAAGCTGTCTGAGCACCTTATGGTAACTCCTTCTGGCCACATAGAAGGCTTTGTCGACATGGGCCCTTTCACGTCTGAAGGGCAAACTGTTACCTGCGACCACGGCATGGTAGTAATGTTCGTGCCATTTACTGGAAAATGGAGCCAGGTTATTGGTGCATTTGCTACAAGCGCTAACGTGAAAGCAGAAATGCTTGCGAAAATATTAATTGAGGCAACAATTCTTGCTGAAGCGAGTGGACTGTTTGTTGATTTTGTTACGTGCGATGGCGCGTCTTGGAATAGGCGGATGTGGAAAATATTGGGAATTGGAGTCAAGTCAAACAAGATCACTTGCAAGCTAGACCACCCTGTGGACTCTGCTAGGCATCTCCACTTCTTGTCCGATTTTCCACATTTGCTGAAGTGCCTCAGGAACACGCTCCTCAAGCATCCCCTGAATACACCTGATGGCATGGTATGTGGCAAAATTTCATATTTGTAACACAGTTGTGGACACAGTTGTGTAACATCTTGTGGACGTTCCAGTGGAGAGTTATTTATGCTTCCAAGTACAATAACACAAATAAAGAGCTAAATGTCTGTTTTATATTATTTGGCCATTTTTCCAGGTTTCTATCCAGCCTTTGAGGGAAGCTTTCAAGATCGACTGCACCAACGTCACTTTGAAAGCAATACCTGGCCTTTCATCCGTTCATCTGCAGCCAAATAGTTTTGAAAAGATGCGAGTGAATTTCGCTTTTCAACTCTTCGGAGACCGTGTTATCAATGGACTCCAGTTTTATAAGGATAAACTGGAGACTTCGTGGGGCAGCATTGATGCTACACTGTCATTCTTTCGGTAAGCACCACGAAAATAATCCATGTTACTGTTATTCTGCATGATGGAACAGTACGGTGCGCCATGTCAATGGCATTCCAATTCGCCGCTCGAGCGTTGGTGGTGGGGAGGGCGTAGAGTGCCCTGGATGTGGCCACAGAGTTGTACACGCGCAGTGCGAGTTGCGGCGTGCATCCGTGTCCACGCGCGAGAAGAGAGCGCGCGGAGCTGGCGACTTTCCTTGGTTGCTTGCAGATGTGGGAGACGGCCGCATTGAAGTTGACGCGGCAGTCGATCTGCAGGCCGAGGTAACGGACGCTCTTGCGCCACGGGAGAGGGCAACGGCGCAGAGTCAGCGGTGGCGCTTCGGAACGTGCTCGCGTTCCTCGCGGGTGTACCAGTAGTGCCTCTGTTTTGGTCACCGACAGCTGGAGGCCGGGGCTTCCCATGTACTGGTCCACCGCGTCAATTGCAGTCTGGACAGATGCACGCACCTGATAGCCGACTTGAGTAGGGCCAGTCGCAAAGAGGGCGATGTCGTCAGCGTAGATTGCCACCCGTACTTCGTGCGACATCGCTTTTGGGATGTAGTCCGGAAGTCGCGCGAGGGCAAGATTAAACAAAAAGGGGCTTAAAACACTGCCCTGCGGAACACCAGAAAACACACTGCGCGGCCGGCTGAGCGCACCTCCAACCCGCACCCGAAGCGTGCGATCAGACAAGAAGGCTCGCACGTAGTCGAGTAGCCGGTCGGTGATGCCGAGCTCGTGCAGCGCACTGACGATCGTAGAATGCGGCAGCCCATCGAAGGCGCCCTGTACATCAAGCAGGACAAGGTCCGCGAGCTGCTCTGCGTCCGCGAGCTGCTCTGCGCTCAAGCCGTGTGCGACCGCGATGGAAAGCGCAGGACAGCGAGGGACCTTTGGTCGAAGGAGAGCGCCGAGAATGCGCCACGGGCGCGATCTGTTGCGCGCATCGTCGAGCGACACACACAAACTGCTCCAGCTCTGATTGCGCCGCCGCCTGGCATGACGGCGGCACGCCGCATCAAGGCGATTGTAGATAGTCCAATCCTCTCTCCTGTCACTCTTGATGGCTCGATGTTCAGCGCGGCGCCGGACAGCTCGAAGGTTAAGCAGCTTGATGTCGGGCACCGGCGTTCCCGCAGGCACAGAACAGCACTTCGTGGCGGCGTCGACACAACGTGTCACGTGAGTCAGGAAATCTGTGTTCGCAGTAGGGGGCGTGGCACAGAGTTTCCGAAACTGTGTCCAGTCGGTAACACGGTAGGAGCGCCGCGATCCATGGGCTGTAGCGTGCGGCTCGAGGGAGATCGGGTAATGATCGGAGCCCTGAGTGTCGGGGCTGCGTCGCCACTCGTAGTGGCAACCCTCGCTCACAAGCGGCAAGTCGATGGCGCTCTTCCGCGCACCCCGGCGCACGAATGTGGGACTGCCGGTGTTGAGAAGGAGGAGGCCCCAGTGGCGTAGCAACAAGGGGGGCCGGGGGGCCGGGGGCCCCGGGTGCAAGGGGCCAGTGGGGGGGGGGAGGGGGTGTCATATACGCCTGAAGACACCCCTCTTTCTGCCGGCTTGACTGGGCGCAAATTGCAAAGAATGCTCCGGTATCCAGTAGCCCGAGCTCATGCACCCGATGCGTTGCGCCGCAGAATTGTCGGCTGCAACGCTGTCAACACCCCACGAAATAATTACACGAATGTGCGGGCTAAAAAATACAATTCTCAAAATGGTCACTAAACTACTCGCCTTAGCGGAACGTTTCATGTGGGGTGCGCTCGTGCCGTGAGTTCATGCTGGCAGCAGGGGTCGCTAAACATACAGTGAGGCGTTGTAAGGCGTTGGGGCTCTTGGGTCCCTCTTCTGCTCAGAACGCGCAACGAAGACGAACAAAGACAGCAGCAAGAGGGCGTTCAACCAGCGCACCCGGCGCTCGCGTTTACGGCGAAGCGTTCGTAGAGAGCGACGTTGCATAGGTGCGAACGTCAAAAGTCGCGAATGGGATTCTCTGGGCCTTCTTCAGACTCGATGCGGCAGAAGAGTTCGGCGGCGTACGACTCGAGAGGCTGTAGTCGCGGGCCCGCCGCGATGTTTGGCTCGCTTTTACTTCCCCTCTCCCGTTCGCTCCGAGAAGCCGCTGCGAAACCTGCCGTTATGTTTCACGCTTTCCTTCTTACCCTCGAAAGTTTCAGAAAACTGTTGTTGTTGCGTGACTTAATGTCACAAGCACAGTGTCTGTATCAGCTGCACAGAACTTTATAAAAGAAGAAAGGTGAATTTCGTAAGGATATTTCCCGATATTCTATGAAGTTATGTATCTTTGTGATTAGTGGGAACTCGGTAGCGTGAAAAATATGGCAGATAAGTAATAACCATATCCTTAATAATCCTTTAATTAGTACTTATAGAGGAAGCACTTCAATTCGAGAATTGAGGACTCAAAAGTCATATTATTAACTCAACAAAAACTTCTTAAACAAAACCGTTTTGGGTGCTACAACTTACAGAACTTTGGCACTGCGGGCGGCGCCCAGTATGGCAGTACCGAAAGAAATATGAAATAGTGAACCAGTGACGTCGATCTCTCTATCCGCTCCATTGCGGGTGCAGACCAACAGTAGTGGAAGCTTTCGCTGGCACGGGCTTCATCGCGGTCTTCTTTTTTTTCTTTTTTTTATGATGACGCCAAGAATCGACGCGAAGCGTGCTCTATTCTGTTCCCAATCTTTTGGTGGTACCGCAGCTCGGATAATCACGTTTGTCCGTATAGCAACAACTAAAAACAAGGATTTATTGATCACAATGAAGAGCACTCGTAATTGTCATAACATTGGCGCCCGTGCTGCAGGGATGCAGGTGGCGTTTTCCGTTTTTCTAATAGGCTGAGGCGATCGGCGTCACTGACACACAATTTAATTTTCGTTTTCGTTCAGGGCTGTCCACAGCCAAAATATTGCGTGCCATATAGTGCCTACGAGGATTTTTGTGAAATTGTTGTTGGGCAAAATATGAATGTCGGCCTTCAATTTTGCAAATGCAACGTTGCCGCTAAAATTGGTAATTAAAACTTTATAAAGATATTTTTCGTTACTTGTGACGTGAGCCGTATTTGCCACGATGCCGCATTTGTATTGGCTGCCAAGCCTTACAGTTTGACAGAAGATGTGCACATGCGCTTATCACAAGTTATCAGTGCAGCACCCTGTGTTATTTGGCGCAGAGAAAAACTGCGTGTATACCTGCTGCATTCGCCATCTCTGGGAAAGAAAGCGAAGCAGAGGGGGACCCGGGGGACGTGCGCGGTATCCAAGGCGGCTGTAGCGGTGCTGAAACCCGGAAATTGTCGATATCCTCGCCTTCCTCGACTACACCCGGTGGGGGGGTGAGAGAAGATCTATGGGCCCCGGGTGCCAGACGACCTAGCTACGCCACTGGGAGGCCCGCAGAGAGGATGGAGTTCAGCAAGTCCCTACCTCGCGGCTCGGTGTGCGGGCACCCCCATGTTGTGTGGTGACTGCTGAAGTCAACCAACACCACACAGTCACCTCCGATGCGAGTGACAAGCGCAACCACGAACGAACTGTCCCACCGACGCACGGGCCGAACATAAACACTGGCGACACAGGTGTCCGCACCCCCAACACGCACAGTCACGGCCACGCACTTGATGCCACTAGTCACGATGTCGGTGACATTTACGTCGGCTTGAGCGAGACATGCGCGAACATACACAGATGCGCGGGACCGTCCAGGCGAATGCAGCGGGTCACAACAATGAGTATTGTTGCAGGTCTGCGACTGGCATTCGGTGGCACTGTGATAGACCACAAATCTGGGGAGGTTAAACTCGCCGGGACGCGCGTAAGTTTCTTGTAGCGCGAGCACGTCGTATTCGTGTAGTGAGAGGTGCTCGGCGAGTTCAGCGTGACGGCGGCGCATCGAGCGGACATTCCACTGGAGGATGCGCGGCCGACGTTTCGGAGATCGCCTATCCATGCTGGGGCAGGGCTTGCTGGGCTGCAAGGGCCGCGACGCACATTTGCTGATTGGTGTCGTACATCGTTGCTGTCTCTATGAGGACGCGCAGTGCTGCTGCGAGGGCCGCAATAACTGCATCCTTCAGGCTGACCTACCGCTGCGGCGTAAGAACGCTCACATTTGGCGTCAACAAGCCCGAAACTTCGGCACAGAGAACATCGGTGAACTTTACAGTCGCGGCGTACGTGACCGTTTCCTTTGCAGCGCAAACACTGCATCGACCGTCCAGGGGCGACGACGAGGGCCAGTTCACCGGCGACCCGGATCTGATGGGGCAGGTCATCCACGGTGACACCGCTCTTGAAGTTCAACAGCACGGTCCTCGTCGTCGAGCCTTTCTCACTGACGCCTTCAACGCGCCAGCGCTCCCGGATGACCTCCAGCACCTTGCCGAAGGCCGCAAATGCCGTCTTCACATCCTCGTCGTCGACACCGTGGAGTAGCCAGTGCAGCCGCAACTTCACCGTCCGGTCCTGCGGATCGATGATGAGGCAGCGCCGCCCCTTCACCTGAAGCTCCTTGACGGCCTGCAGACGCTTTGTTGCGTCAGCGCCACACGTGGTGACCGCCCAGACATGGTTTATCTGGTACGTTCCCAGCGCAACGACTTCAGGCAGCAATCCGGTAGGGCGCTGGGCCCATCACGAAAATCTTCAACCTTAAGAGGCCTCGCCCGGATGTCGCCGTGAAAAAACACGGTGTTCAACGCGACACGACCCGTAGGCAGCTGCGGCAAAACAATCTGATAGTCGCTATCGTCGTTCTTGTTGAGCCTGTTACCGCGGGACACGCCCGCCTGAGCCGCTCCATAGGAGCCCATGATTGCACGTCCGTTCGCTGTGGTGGCCGAAAGTGAAATGTGCGCTACCGAGGCAGACAAGGGGCACGACAAGACGTGTCCAATCTCCTTACTGTTATTTTAGACTGAGTTGAGAAAGTAAAATAGTGTGGAGCTGTTACACCACATCAGATTGGAATATACTTTCAGTAAAATGCCTAAATATGAGTGCACCATCGCGTCAGGGAACAAAAATAAAGCGCCGCCTTTGCCCCGAGTGAGGATCAAACTCACCACCTTCAGATTATGAGACTGACGCGCTGCCTACTGCGTTACCGAGGCAGACAGGGGGCACGACAAGACGTGTCCAATCTCCTTACTGCTATTTTAGACTGAGTTGAGAAAGTAAAATAGTGTGGAGCTGTTACACCACATCAGATTGGAATATACTTTCAGTAAAATGCCTAAATATGAGTGCACCATCGCGTCAGGGAACAAAAATAAAGCGCCGCCTTTGCCCCGAGTGAGGATCAAACTCACCACCTTCAGATTATGAGACTGACGCGCTGCCTACTGCGTTACCGAGGCAGACAGGGGGCACGACAAGACGTGTCCAATCTCCTTACTGCTATTTTAGACTGAGTTGAGAAAGTAAAATAGTGTGGAGCTGTTACACCACATCAGATTGGAATATACTTTCAGTAAAATGCCTAAATATGAGTGCACCATCGCGTCAGGGAACAAAAATAAAGCGCCGCCTTTGCCCCGAGTGAGGATCAAACTCACCACCTTCAGATTATGAGACTGACGCGCTGCCTACTGCGTTACCGAGGCAGACAAGGGGCACGACAAGACGTGTCCAATCTCCTTACTGTTATTTTAGACTGAGTTGAGAAAGTAAAATAGTGTGGAGCTGTTACACCACATCATATTGGAATATACTTTCAGTAAAATGCCTAAATATGAGTGCACCATCGCGTCAGGGAACAAAAATAAAGCGCCGCCTTTGCCCCGAGTGAGAATCAAACTCACCACCTTCAGATTATGAGACTGACGCGCTGCCTACTGCATTACCGAGGCAGACAGGGGGCACGACAAGACGTGTCCAATCTCCTTACTGTTATTTTAGACTGAGTTGAGAAAGTAAAATAGTGTGGAGCAGTTACACCTCATCAGATTGGAATATACTTTCAGTATGATGCCTAAATATGAGTGCACCATCGCGTCAGGGAACAAAAATAAAGCGCCGCCTTTGCCCCGAGTGAGGATCGAACTCACGACCTTCAGATTATGAGACTGACGCGCTGCCTACTGCGCTACCGAGGCAGACAGGGGGCACGACAAGACGTGTCCAATCTCCTTACTGTTATTTTAGACTGAGTTGAGAAAGTAAAATAGTGCGGAGCAGTTACACCGCATCATATTGGAATATACTTTCAGTATGATGCCTAAATATGAGTGCACCATCGCGTCAGGGAACAAAAATAAAGCGCCGCTTTGCCCCGAGTGAGGATCGAACTCACGACCTTCAGATTATGAGACTGACGCGCTGCCTACTGCGCTACCGAGGCATTTTTTTTTCTTTATTACCGGTTTGGCACTTCCAAACACAGAACTCTTAAATACAATTTTACAAGTACAATAAAAGACGCGTGAGCCTTTTCATGGCTGGAGTGTGAAGCTAAAATGGCTTCAGAGAAGCCAGCTTATCGAGCACAGGTATCCAATCCGGTGGGTTCCTCTGGATTTTGAGAACATCTCGTATGTACACACAGTTCTCACTGAAGTTTTGCATGGCCGATCTTGCGTTGACATCCGCATTTCTGACCGCCATCCTCGTTTTCCACACACTATGCAAACACAGTAACATGAACATGTCGCATGGCATTTCATCTGGATCTTCACATGGCAAGAATCGGATACCAAAGGGTGTTACTGGCAAATCTTTCTGAAGTGTCCGTTTAAGGATGTCCCACAAGAAAAAAGCATCGTGACAGTCCAAAAAGATGTGTTCTATCGTTTCCTCCTTTCGACATATCAGGCAGTGTAATCCCCATGGGACAAAGATACCTTTGCTTTGAAGCCACGGTTTTACAGCGAGCGTGCCCGTGTGCAGTTGGAAAAAGAATGATTTAGATGACGCTCTTACTGGCATTTTTCGAACTCGTTTTAATACGTCTCGTTCTGGTCCTAGTTGATAGATGGAGCGGTACAACGGTATTGGTAAAAACACATCAATTAGATCTTTGTACAATCGTTTACGTGCCACTGCGCTCAAATATTCTAAGGAAAACCGTGGCTTCAGTACTTGATATGCAGACACTATTTCGCGCCAAAAACTGCTCAGTGTTCCACGCGTATCTGCATTTGATGAGACAATATAATCCGGGATATGATTACACAACCTCATGTGTATAACAGTACGCAAGAAAACATCTCTCTGGTCTCTCAGAAAGAAAAACCTTGAAACTATTTGTTTCAAAAATAAATGACACAGACCAAGCCCTCCGTGTCGCACCGAAAGGAACAAGTTTAACCGACTGGTGCGTTCCAAGGTAGAATTCCATATATAGGTGGCAAACACTCTGTGTAATTTTTGGACACAAGTTCTGCTCATACTGAACACTTGAAGTACGTAAAACACTTTTGCAACAAAAAACACATTACAGACTGTAGCGCGGGAAAACATAGAAAAGTTATGCCCTCCCCATTTTTCAGACTGATCCTTGAGCCTTTCTGTCTCTCCTGCCCAGTATTCTGCAGTATTTCCATAATGTTGGAGAGGAACCCCCAAGTATCTAGCAGGAATACTTGCCCATCTCATGTTTGCATACGCCTCCGGCTCTTGCCCCCAATTTCCATGCCAAATGCCCAGAGATTTATCCCAGCTAATGGCACTTCCGGTAGCACTACAGAATGATGTAGCTTCCTTAACAGCTTCTTTAATACTGTCTTTGTCTTTGCAGAATATAGCTATATCATCGGCATATGCCAGTATTTTTACTTCAGTAGCATAAATGGAGTAACCATGCACCATTTTATTTATGCGAATTTTTAAACATAAGGGTTCCAAATAAAGTGCAAAAAGAAGAGACGAACAGGCACACCCTTGTTTTATACCAGACAGTACTGGAATGTTTTCACTTACGGTGTTGTTAATTATAAGGTTTACTGCACACTCTTCATACACCATCTTGATGCCCTCCTTGATAACGCTACCTACATTACAATGTTCTAGTAATAACTGTAGTATGTCATGATTAACTCTATCAAATGCTTTTTGAAGATCCAGTTGTATCATAGCTATGTTATCTTGAGTCATGTCACAGCATTCTAGGATAGTTCTAGCGGTGTGTATATTTGTGTAGATTGTCCTTCCTTTGATGCCACATGTCTGGTGAGGTAATACGAGGTGTGTGATAACGCTCTGCAATCTCTTGGCTAGCACCTTTGTAAATATTTTATAGTCTACATTCGTAAGACTTATAGGTCGATAGGCCTCAACATCCAACAATTTCCTGGGATCATCCGATTTTGGAATGAGTACTACATGACATTTTCTAAAAGATAAAGGTGCTCTTTTTTGTTCATAGCACTCATTTATCACGCGATGTAACGCTTGTGCCAGTTCTTCCTTGAAGCATTTGTAAATGGCAGCCCCTAGTCCATCAGGCCCAGGTGCTTTGCCAGTGCTTAGTTCATCAATGGCCTGTTTTACTTCATTCAGACTAATTGGCCGTTCAAGCGTTTCTCTTACTTCATCGCCTAGCCTTGGCATGAGCGACAAAAATTCGTTTCGAAAGGCTTCTGTATCTTTCATTTTTGGGCTTAGCAGTTTTCG
Organism: Dermacentor variabilis; assembly: GCF_050947875.1. Lineage (NCBI taxonomy): Eukaryota > Metazoa > Arthropoda > Arachnida > Ixodida > Ixodidae > Dermacentor > Dermacentor variabilis. Next base: position 204,125,196 of record NC_134570.1, on the reverse strand, counting down.
ATAGCATTCAACAAACGCTTTCTCTATCAGTTCCTTGTCGCGCGTCACATCGTTTTTATATCTTATTTCTTTTATCTCTTTTTTTACTGCTTGCCTTTTTTCTTCCCCGAGTGCCCGCTTAGTAGGCGTTTCCCCTAGCCATAGTCTTTCAGCCCGTGCTCTGACGATCGCTCCACGATATTTCTTTTCATCTATCACTTCGAGCTTACTTTTAAGGTCACGTAGTTCCTTGCTAAAGTGTCCAGGGTTAGCACTCTCAACCGCAATCTTATAATCTAACGTGCTCCTAAGTTCTTTCTCTTGTTGTTTTTCAATGCTGCGCCGCACGCAAGCTCGTTCAATCGCCGCAATCTTTACTTCATTTTTAAATTGCTCCCAAAGCGCTGTGAAATTGGAAGATTCAACCGAACATATTTCCTCTATCCTTTCCTTTACTTTTTTAACAAAAATTTCATCATCCAACAGTGTATCATTTAATTTCCACAAGTTCCAACTAAACTTTGACGCTTTTGTCTTGGTTCCTAGTGTCGCTATCACCAAGCAGTGATCGCTAAATGTGACGTTCTTTACTTTGTATGTAGTAATGTGTGGTATCGCAGCTGCCGGAACATATATGCGATCTAGTCTAGCATGACTTACACCTTGGTAGTGCGTATACTGTACGTGCTCGTCACCGTCAAAAATACAACCAACGTCGTCCAGTTCAAGCTCGTTTACAAGCGCGTTTAATAGTGTCGCACTTCTATCGCGGTAAGTCAATCTGTTGATTCTGTCTTGCGGCCTGCACACACAATTAAAGTCTCCAAATAAAATTATGTTCCTTTCGTACGTCATGCATGTTCTCAGGTTATCTATGTATTCTACACGTTCGTTAATGTTATTCGGAGCATACACACATATTGCACGCCAAAGGAGGCCACAAATGCCAAAGTCGATGAATAGTAGCCTGCCATCATCACTGGATTCTACAGATTGCGTTACAATATCGGTGCATTTTCGAACGAGTATCATGCAACCCGCTGAAGTGCCTCTAGCATGAGACACACATACATTATACCTATCCCTGAAAGGTTCGACCATTCTGTGCGTTTGCTCTTCGCTTTCTACTTTGGTTTCCTGCACTGCCATTATGTCAATGTCATTTTCCAACAAGAGACGGCTTAACTGGCACTGCCTCCTGCGGGATGCCAAACCCCTCACATTCAACGTAGCTACACAAAGGGGAAATGTCAGATTAACAGCCATTTTTTGGATTAGCAAACAGACGGAACGGTACTCACATCTGGACAGGCAGTGATAGCAAAAACCAGCACAGGTCACATTCTACTTGTCCGCTATGTAACGTCTTATACTGAGGACAGGCTGGCTGAACACACTTCGCGCCCCTAAGTCGGGGTCAATGTTGAAGCCGACCGCCTATCAGGCGGTATCTTCGGCTTCGGTTTGAGGCCCATTCGTCTCGTTATAGCGGTCTTCGGCGACGGCTCGCCGCTGCTCGATGGTTCGGGTGAGGCTTGAGATCCGTCAGTGGCCTCACGAGGCCTCTTTGCAGCTGCTTTAGCGGCTGCTGTCATTTCAACATCCTCAATGCCTTCGGTCTCGTCTTTCGCGGTAGTCACTGATGCGCTTACTAAAATCGCGTCCTTTCTCTCATTGACGTTTTGGTCGTTAGTCGGCTTCCCAACCAGCACGCTCTTTGCCTCGCCAGATTGGCTGTCGCCGGGCCCAGTGGAGTTTTCCTGAAGTGGAGACGCGTCAGAGGGTGTGCTGTCTGCCGCCGGTTCTTCGGTCGTTGCTCGGGATGCTGCATCGGCATCAGCATGGTCCATTATGTGTTCAGCCATCTCGTCGCCTTTAACTGGACTTGTTACCGCTGCATAGGATCGCACGCAGTCTTGTTCTTCGTGGCCGAATCGTCGGCAGAGTGCACAGCGTGGTATGCGACACTCGCGCCTGATATGTCCAGTTCCATTGCACCGGAGGCATAACGGGGGCCTTCCTGGTACATGCACGAGCGCTAAGTTTTCCGCGACGCGCACGCACCTGATGAGGCAAGTCTTCAACTGTAATTCCAGGCTTTGGCAAGAGTGTCACCAAACGGGTGGTGGACCCTTTATCATTACATCCCTGTACCCGCCACTTTTCGCGGGCGATATCTGTAGCCCTTCCGTAAGGGGCTAACGCTGCTCGAACCTCGTCGTCGTGAACGAAATGCAACAGCCAATAAAGCTTCAGTCTGATGCCTTGGTTGCAGGGATCATAAACGACACAGGGCTGGTCTTTCACGTTGAATGTTTCTGCCGCAAGCATCTTTTTCTTCGAAGCTTCATCACGGAAGGTCACCGCCCACACATGGTTCATTTGGAAGGCGCCAAGGGCCACCACTTCCGGCAGCAGTGCAAGACGCGCGAGCGCATCTCGAAAGTGCTCGACCCGATACGGCCTGGTTTTAACATCCGCATGCAAAAATACTGTATACAAAACTGATGTACCTGAAGGCAGATGAGGCAAAACAACTTGATAATCCGGGTAAGGCTTATCCGTACACCTGGTGCCACGGCCGAGGGCCGCTGTATCCGCCCCTACGGAGCAAGGCATTCCGCGTCCGTTCACCGCGGTGGCCGGAAATGGAATCACTGCGCTACCGAGGCAGACAGGGGGCACGACAAGACGTGTCCAATCTCTTTACTGTTATTTTAGACTGAATTGAGAAAGTAAAATAGTGTGGAGCAGTTACACCGCATCAGATTGGAATATACTTTCAGTATGATGCCTAAATATGAGTGCACCATCGCGTCAGGGAACAAAAATAAAGCGCCGCCTTTGGCCCGAGTGAGGATCGAACTCACGACCTTCAGATTATGAGACTGACGCGCTGCCTAATGCGCTACCGAGGCAGACAGGGGGGACGACAAGACGTGTCCAATCTCCTTACTGTTATTTTAGACTGAATTGAGAAAGTAAAATAGTGTGGAGCAGTTACACCACATAAGATTGGAATATACTTTCAGTATGATGCCTAAATATGAGTGCACCATCGCGTCAGGGAACAAAAATAATGCGCCGCCTTTGCCCCGAGTGAGGATCGAACTCACAACCTTTAGATTATGAGACTGACGCGCTGTCTACTGCGCTACCGAGGCAGACAGGGGGCACGCCAAGACGTGTCCAATCTCCTTACTGTTATTTTAGACTGAGTTGAGAAAGTAAAATAGTGTGGAGCAGTTACACCGCATCATATTGGAATATACTTTCAGTATGATGCCTAAATATGAGTGCACCATCGCGTCAGGGAACAAAAATAAAGCGCCGCTTTGCCCCGAGTGAGGAACGAACTCACGACCTTCAGATTATGAGACTGACGCGCTGCCTACTGCGCTACCGAGGCAGACAGGGGGCACGACAAGACGTGTCCAATCTCCTTACTGTTATTATAGACTGAGTTGAGAAAGTAAAATAGTGCGGAGCAGTTACACCGCATCATATTGGAATATACTTTCAGTATGATGCCTAAATATGAGTGCACCATCGCGTCAGGGAACAAAAATAAAGCGCCGCCTTTGCCCCGAGTGAGGATCGAACTCACGACCTTCAGATTATGAGACTGACGCGCTGCCTACTGCGCTACCGAGGCAGACAGGGGGCACGCCAAGACGTGTCCAATCTCCTTACTGTTATTTTAGACTGAGTTGAGAAAGTAAAATACTGTGGAGCAGTTACACCGCATCATATTGGAATATACTTTCAGTATGATGCCTAAATATGAGTGCACCATCGCGTCAGGGAACAAAAATAAAGCGCCGCCTTTGCCCCGAGTGAGGATCGAACTCACGACCTTCAGATTATGAGACTGACGCGCTGCCTACTGCGCTACCGAGGCAGACAGGGGGGCACGACAAGACGTGTCCAATCTCCTTACTGTTATTTTAGACTGAGTTGAGAAAGTAAAATAGTGTGGAGAAGTTACACCGCATCAGATTGGAATATACTTTCAGTATGATGCCTAAATATGAGTGCACCATCGCGTCAGGGGAACAAAAATGAAGCGCCGCCTTTGCCCCGAGTGAGGATCGAACTCACGACCTTCAGATTATGAGACTGACGCGCTGCCTACTGCGCTACCGAGGCTTTTTTTTTTCTTTATTGCCAGTACTCGACATAACACAACACAAATTCCTAAATGATATAAACAAAGACCAAAGAAGCAAAAAGGGATGAATACACAAACGGAACAAGGAACAGTAATATTTACATTCGCTGCCGTCCGCTACTGTGGCACGACGTTGTCGGATTAAAATTCCTTTAGTGCTGTAAGGGGTTCAACCCTCGACAGCCACTCAGGAACAGGCTGTTGCATCTTCATCACTTCCACATACCGTTGCATGGATTCACAAAAGTACAGACGCGCCGGTCGGGCATCCGGGTCACAATGGTAACCCGCCATTCTTGCGCGCCATAAACAGTGGAGGCCCGTAAGCATGATCAGGTCGTACGGGAAACCTTCGTCGTCATATACTGGCAGAAACCTGATTCCGTGGGGATCTATAGGTAGCTCCTTTTTTAGAGTCCTTTGTAACACGTCCCAGAAAAAGACCCCTTCCCAACAGTGGATGAAGACATGATCTATGCTTTCTGTTTTTTTACATATAAGGCAGTGGGTTCCCCATGGCATGTAGAACCCACGTTGTTCAAGGAAGAATTTAACAGGTACAGTACCAGTGTGTAATTTAAAAAAGAACGATTTAGTGGCTGGTTGGACTGGCATCTTCTTCACCCTTTTCAATACATCTAGGCCTGGGCCTCCACTGTACGGGGCTCTGTACATAGGTACCAGCAAAACACTGTCACATAAATCACGATATAACTTTTTCCGTTTTACACTCCACAAATATGCACTTGATAAACGAACACGCAAAAAGGAAACACTCTGAACTATTTCCCGAAAGAAACCACGGACTGGTCCTGGCATTATTTCCGTACCTACAACGAATTCGGGAAGTGATCTTGACAGCCTCATTTGGATCACCGTGCGCAGAAATGGGTCGTTTGTATCTCGAAAGAAGGAGAATCTATTCACCAGTTGACGCAAGAAGAGGTGCGCCAACCCCAGACCACCATCCTTCACGCGCCGGAAGAGATTATCTCGGCTACATCGCTCCCAGCTTGATGCCCACACGAATACAGCGAACACGCGGTGCAGTTTCTGCACATTAATACGAGAGCACTGTAGTACCTGCATTACGTACCAGATCTTTGTCACGAGAAACATGTTGCACGCTGTAGCTCTCGCGAATATTGACAAGTAACAGGCGTTCCATCGGTCGGCTTTTTCTTTTAGTTGTTTTGTCCGCTCCTTCCAGTACTCGCTACTGTCCTTGTAGGCATCAAGGGGTGCTCCAAGGTACTTCACTGGCGTCGTGACCCAGTTTACGTTCGAAAAGTGGTCTGGTGTAGACGCCCATCTTCCATGCCAAAACCCCAAACATTTCTGCCAGTTAACGTAGCTGCTAGTGACGTTACCAAACTTTTTGACGATATTCACAGTATTCAATACACTTTGTTTGTCCTTACAGCACACAGCCACATCGTCAGCGTATGCCAGTAGCTTCACTTCTGCTGATTGAAGACTAAACCCCTTAATACATTCATTTTCAATGATGGCCAGACATAGCGTTTCTATGTAGACACAAAACAGGAGTGGACTGAGTGGACAACCCTGGCGAACGGAGCGCTTCACGTTAATGGGGGCCCCCAACATCTGATTAACTATAAGTCTGGTATAGCAGCTCCGGTACGCCATGGTCACCCCTTCAGTGATTATGTGGCCAAAATTAACGTGTTCAAGGATGGTAAGCAATATGTCGTGAGAAACACAATCAAACGCCTTCTCCAAGTCTAGCTGGAGGATGGCTACTGCATCGCACATGGCGTCACAACACTCCAGCACACACTTCATTTTATGGATGTTAGTGAAAATGGTTCTTCCACGAATACCACACGTCTGGTGTGGGCCGACTACTTCCTGAATAACTGACTGGACCCGTCGTGCCAACACCTTCATCAATATTTTGTAGTCGCAGTTAGTAAGCGCTATGGGTCTGTAGGAGGAAAGTTGCTTGAGCTTTTCGGTCTCTTCTGTTTTCGGTATTAGTACTGTATGGGACTGGCCAAAGGATGGTGGAAGTATTTTCAGTTCATATGCTTCCTTGAAAACTGCTGTTATGATAGGAGCTAGGTGGCTTTTGAACGATTTGTACCATGCGGCACAAAGACCGTCTGGACCTGGCGACTTCCCAGGATTCAGGTCTTCGATGGCTTTCATCACTTCATGTTCTGTTAATGGTCGTTCTAAGGTTTCTTTAACCTCACTCGACAGCTGTGGGATTCGTTGCAAAAATAATTTCTTGAAATCGTGCATGTTGACAGGCCTGAATGTAAAAAGTTCTTTGTAATGCTCAAAGAAAGCACGCCCTATATTATTGTTATCCGTTAATACCACCCCTTCATATTCGATAGCCTCAATCTGCTTACGTCTCGAGTGCTTTTTTTCTAACCCCAGTGCTCTTTTCGTTGGCGTTTCCCCGCATGATAGCCTTTCTGCTCTGGCGCGCACTAGCGCACCTCGGAAGCGATCTTCGTCGAATACCTCGAGCTTCTTCTTAACGGTTCGCATATCTTGTTGATAGGCGCCAGGTTGCATGCATTCAAGCTTCGCAAATTTTTCTAGCAATGTTGTTAAATCCTTTTCTCTGGCCTTTTGTTCATATCGCAGTACGCTACTTCTTTCGATTGCCTTCAATTTAATGCTTTGCTTCAGCAACTCCCATTCCTCACCAAATTTCGTAGAACTGTCTGTTCCAAAAGAATTCAGAGTAGCCACTACATTTTCGTTAAAAGTTTCATCCCGTAACAGCTCTGCATTCAATTTCCACAGTTCCCAGACGAACTTGTTTCGTTCTTTCTTCCTGCCCACCGTGCATTTTACCAGGCAGTGGTCAGAATATGATATGGCCGTAACTGTGTAGCACTGGCATTTTTCAACTAAATCATATGAAAGATAGATACGGTCTAAGCGTGCGTGACTTGTGCCCTGAAAGTGAGTGTAGCTTACGTCTCCGTGACCGCGAAAACATTCTGCGATATCTTCTAATTCGAATTCGTGTGTGATCTGCGCCAGGATATCACTACTTTTGTCACAAACCACGCGACGCGTAGACCTATCCTCAGCTTTCAATACGCAGTTGAAGTCGCCTACACAGGCTATCATTTTTTGCACATGTAAATGATGCTTTAAACTCAAAAAGAAATTTGCCCTCTCTTGCACAGTATTAGGCGCATAAATGCAAAACACGCGCCATTGGACATTACAATAGCTGAAGTCACAAAAGACAAGTCGACCAGAAGTACAGGAGAAGTAACCATCTATAACAAGACCAGGGAGCTTCCTCACGAACAGCACACACCCTGCCGAAGTCCCTAAGGCGTGGCTCACTACCGTATAGTAGTTATACGTGAACCTTTGCACCATGCTCCCGGTCTCCTCCTCGCCGTCTACCTTGGTTTCTTGCACGGCTAAAACGTCGAGGTCGTGGTCCACTAGTAGTCTGTAAACCTGACTCTGTTTCCTTTTGGCGGCCAGACCTCGAACGTTTAGCGTGCCGAGGCTAAGCGACGGGTTGGTAGCCATTATTGGTGAAAACCGGAGGGGAGAAGGCCCGGAGCATGGTGCTCACCTTAACGTCTAGCTGACCGCTAGACGCCTCCGTGGCCATCCGGCGGCCGTCGCCCGGGTTCCTCTTTGGTCGGCTTCGGGGTAAGCCTACGGTCAGTCTCCAAGTTCGGCTTAGGCTTGAGGGTGGAGCGCCTTCCAGGTAGCGTCTTAGCGGGTGGTGCCTCGGAGTCACCGCCAGCCTTTCCGTCGACTTTCTCCTCGTGCTGCAGGGATCTCTTGACCGGTGCCGAGACGGATTCGACGCGGGCGCTAGCAGGGGTCGCGTTGTCGTCCGCCTCTGCCTGCGTTGCATCCGTAGCTGGCTGGTGGCTCTCATTTTCATGCGGGGCCGTCTTCACGCTCTCGACTGTAGCTGCTGGTTCTTTGGGGGGAGGGATATTCCTTCCTCCTTCGGCTTGCTTGGTCGTCACGCCGGTTTCTGCCGCCACTTTGCCGTTTCCAGCTCCCGTGGCCGCTTCCTCCGCCTCGGTCACGTCCATTACATGGTCTAACGTCGACGGCTCGCTCTCCGCCGAACCCGCGGCTACTGCGTATGAACGCACACAGTCCGCGTCGTTGTGTCCAAAAAGCCTGCACCGCGAGCAACGGGGAACCTTGCATTCACGACGAACGTGGCCAGAGCCTCGGCAGCGCAGGCACTGCATGGGACGTTCTGGGGCTACCACCAGCGCAAGCTCGCCGGCGACGCGGATCTGGTGGGGCAGGTCGTCGACTTTCATTCCTGCCTTCAGCTGCAGCAGCACTGCTCGGGTCGTCGAGCCCTTGTCGGAAACGCCATCCACTCGCCAGCGCTCCCGGGTCACTTCCGTCACCTTGCCGAAGGAGGCCAGCGCGGTCTTGACGTCTTCGTCGTCCACCCCATGCAGAAGCCAGTGGATACGAAGCTTCACCTGTTGTTCCTTGGGGTCGATGACCAGGCAGCGACGCCCCTTCACCTGCAGCTCCTTCAGGGCCGCCAGCTTTTCGGCAGCCTCGGCTGTCTTCATCGTCACCGCCCATACATGGTTGATTTGGTATGCTCCAAGGGCGACGACACCAGAGAGCATACCAACAGCTTGAAGCGCGTCTCGAAAATCTTCTACACGAAACGGGCGAACACGAGCGTCGCCGTGCAAAAAAACTGTGTTCAAAACAATACGTCCTGTAGGTAGGCGAGGCAAAATTATCTGGTAATCTTTATCTTCTTCCGTCGAAAGCCTGTTGCCGCGGCTAACAGCCGCATATGCCGCTCCATTGGAGCCCATGATCCCGCGATCCGTTCAGCTCGGGAGCCGGAAGCAGAATGTGCGCTACCGAGGCAGACAGGGGGCACGACAAGACGTGTCCAATCTCCTTACTGTTATTTTAGACTGAGTTGAGAAAGTAAAATAGTGTGGAGCAGTTACACCGCATCATATTGGAATATACTTTCAGTATGATGCCTATATATGAGTGCACCATCGCGTCAGGGAACAAAAATAAAGCGCCGCCTTTGCCCCGAGTGAGGATCGAACTCACGACCTTCAGATTATGAGACTGACGCGCTGCCTACTGCGCTACCGAGGCAGACAGGGGGGCTCGACAAGACATGTCCAATCTCCTTACTGTTATTTTAGACTGAGTTGAGAAAGTAAAATACTGTGGAGCAGTTACACCGCATCAGATTGGAATATACTTTCAGTACGATGCCTAAATATGAGTGCACCATCGCGTCAGGGAACAAAAATAAAGCGCCGCCTTTGCCCCGAGTGAGGATCGAACTCACGACCTTCAGATTATGAGACTGACGCGCTGCCTACTGCGCTACCGAGGCAGACAGGGGGGCACGACAAGACGTGTCCAATCTCCTTACTGTTATTTTAGACTGAGTTGAGAACGTAAAATAGTGTGGAGAAGTTACACCGCATCAGATTGGAATATACTTTCAGTATGATGCCTAAATATGAGTGCACCATCGCGTCAGGGGAACAAAAATGAAGCGCCGCCTTTGCCCCGAGTGAGGATCGAACTCACGACCTTCAGATTATGAGACTGACGCGCTGCCTACTGCGCTACCGAGGCAGACAGGGGGGCACGACAAGACGTGTCCAATCTCCTTACTGTTATTTTAGACTGAGTTGAGAAAGTAAAATAGTGTGGAGAAGTTACACCGCATCAGATTGGAATATACTTTCAGTATGATGCCTAAATATGAGTGCACCATCGCGTCAGGGGAACAAAAATGAAGCGCCGCCTTTGCCCCGAGTGAGGATCGAACTCACGACCTTCAGATTATGAGACTGACGCGCTGCCTACTGCGCTACCGAGGCAGACAGGGGGGCACGACAAGACATGTCCAATCTCCTTACTGTTATTTTAGACTGAGTTGAGAAAGTAAAATAGTGTGGAGCAGTTACACCGCATCATATTGGAATATACTTTCAGTATGATGCCTATATATGAGTGCACCATCGCGTCAGGGAACAAAAATAAAGCGCCGCCTTTGCCCCGAGTGGGGATCGAACTCACAACCTTCAGATTATGAGACTGACGCGCTGCCTACTGCGCTAACGAGGCAGACAGGGGGCACGACAAGACGTGTCCAATCTCCTTACTGTTATTTTAGACTGAGTTGAGAAAGTAAAATAGTGTGAGGCAGTTACACCGCATCAGATTGGAATATACTTTCAGTATGATGCCTAAATATGAGTGCACCATCGCGTCAGGGGAACAAAAATGAAGCGCCGCCTTTGCCCCGAGTGAGGATCGAACTCACGACCTTCAGATTATGAGACTGACGCGCTGCCTGCTGCGCTAACGAGGCAGACAGGGGGCACGACAAGACGTGTCCAATCTCCTTACTGAGTTTAGACTGAGTTGAGAAAGTTAAATAGTGTGGAGCAGTTACACCGCATAAGATTGGAATATACTTTCAGTATGATGCCTAAATATGAGTGCACCATCGCGTCAGGGAACAAAAATAAAGCGCCGCCTTTGCCCCGAGTGAGGATCGAACTCACGACCTTCCGATTATGAGACCGACGCGCTGCCTACTGCGCTACTGAGGCAGACAGGGGGCACGACAAGACGTGTCCAATCTCCTTACTGTTATTTTAGACTGAGTTGAGAAAGTAAAATACTGTGGAGCAGTTACACCGCATCAGATTGGAATATACTTTCAGTACGATGCCTAAATATGAGTGCACCATCGCGTCAGGGAACAAAAATAAAGCGCCGCCTTTGCCCCGAGTGAGGATCGAACTCACAACCTTCAGATTATGAGACTGACGCGCTGCCTACTGCGCTACCGAGGCAGACAGGGGGGCACGACAAGACGTGTCCAATCTCCTTACTGTTATTTTAGACTGAGTTGAGAAAGTAAAATACTGTGGAGCAGTTACACCGCATCAGATTGGAATATACTTTCAGTACGATGCCTAAATATGAGTGCACCATCGCGTCAGGGAACAAAAATAAAGCGCCGCCTTTGCCCCGAGTGAGGATCGAACTCACGACCTTCAGATTATGAGACTGACGCGCTGCCTACTGCGCTACCGAGGCAGACAGGGGGCACGACAAGACGTGTCCAATCTCCTTACTGTTATTTTAGACTGAGTTGAGAAAGTAAAATCGTGTGGAGCAGTTACACCGCATAAGATTGGAATATACTTTCAGTATGATGCCTAAATATGAGTGCTCCATCGCGTCAGGGAGCAAAAATAAAGCGCCGCCTTTGCCCCGAGTGAGGATCGAACTCATGACCTTCAGACTATGAGACTGACGCGCTGCCTACTGCGCTACCGAGGCTTTTTTTTTTCTTTATTGCCGGATTTCAACTCGTACAATGGCCAGGAATTCTTCTTGGAATTCGACATACATACACATATGTTGCATTAAAAACGAGACTCGTGCTTTGTCTCGTGTTGTTAGGTTAGTAGGGCTCTTGTGTTAGCAACTGATCAAGCACAGGTAGCCATTCTGGAGGATCGGAAAGTGTCCTGTAGACGTCGCGGACGTACATAATAGCCTCTCTGAAGTACACTTTTGACGGTTGTGATTTAACGTTCTCCTGTCTTACATCAATTCGTGTCTTCCATACACTGTGCATTGTCAACAACATCAGGAGATCACACGGCACGTCCCCTGTCTGATCAAACGGCAGAAATCGAATCCCGTGAGGTGTAAGTGGAAGTTGCTTTTTGAGTGTCCTTTGTAAGATGTCCCACAGAAAAACAGAGTCTGAACAGTCTAAAAATACGTGCTCGATGGTTTCGGGCTTATTGCCTATTGTACAGTTAGTACTCCAAAGGACAAAAATACCTTTTTCTTTAAGCCAGGGTTTTATAGGGAGTGTGCCGGTGTGAAGAAAGAAGAAAAACGTCTTGGTCGACGCTCTAACAGGCATCTTTTTTAACGCGACTCAAAACATTACGTTCTCGTCCTAGTACATATAAGGAACGATAGATCGGCACAGGACACATCACATCAAGCAAGTCTCTGTACAATTTTTTCTTTGTTACAGCCGAGAGATATTCAGTCGAAAAGTGGCTTTTCAAAAAACGAAAAGCATCAACGACTTCTTTCATAAACCCTTTCAATGGAACATGATTAGTAGAATACGATTACACTATGTATTCGGGTAATACCTGGCTCAAAAACACTTGACAAATACTCTGCAGGAAAGCATCGTTCTGTTGCCTCAAGAAAAAGAACCGTGTAACAACTTGTTTAAGAAATAAATGCGATAAGCCGAGCCCTCCGTTTTTAACCAACTGAAATAAATTCAGACGACTAGTACGCTCCCAGTTCGACCCCCAGATAAAAACAGCAAACAGTCTGTGTAACTTTTGCACAGACATCCTTGCCATGCAAAGCACTTGCATCATATATATAGAAAACTTTTGTTACGATGAACATATCACACACAGTTGCACGTGTAAAGATTGAGAAATCGCGTCCGCCCCATTTTGCTGTTTGGGATTTAACCCGGTCAATTTCACCCGCCCATTGGTCTTTCTTTCCGCGATAGTGTTCCAAAGGGATGCCAAGGTATTTGCCCGGCGTATCAGTAAACCTTATACCTTCGAATTGTGTCGGCCTCTCGTCCCATTCACCGTGCCAGAATCCTAGGCATTTTTTGCCAACTAAAGGAGCTTCCAGTTAGGCTGCAAAATGTTTTTGCTTCCTTATTGGCACTTTCGATGCTTTTTTGAGTTCGGCAAAAGATTGCGATGTCGTCTGCGTATGAGAGGATTTTATTTTGTGCGTTAAGAAGCGATAGCCGCGTATCGTTTTGTTGTTCAGAATTTTTAAACAGAACGGTTCAAGATATATGGCGAATAGCAGGCTTGAGGCTGGGCATGCTTGGCGCACACTAGACCTTACTGGGATTCCTTCGCTAAGCTTTTTGTTAATGATAAGCTTAGTAGTACAGTTTTTATGTGCCATTTTCACACCTTCACTTATTACGCTGCCTACGTTAATTTCTTCTAGCACTGCGAACAGAATGCCATGTGTGACTTTGTCGAAAGCTTTCTCTAGATCTAGTTGAAGCATTGCTATCTTTCCGGAAAAAGCGTCACAACCTTCTAGTATGCTTCTGGTGGTATGTATGTTTGTGAATATACTTCTTCCTTTAATCCCGCATGTTTGATGTGGGCCAACTATAGCTGTAATTACTGACTGGAGTCTTCTTGCTACTACTTTCATAAAGATCTTATAATCTACATTTGTCAAACTTATGGGCCGATAAGACTCTAGTGACTGCAATTTGGAAGGTTCATCGGTTTTAGGAATTAGAACTACGTGACTTAGTTTGAACGGTGGAGGCATTTGTTTACTATCGTAGGCTTCTGCTATAACATGGTATAGTATTTCTGCTACTTCACTCCTAAAAAACTTTATAGAACGCTGATCCGAGGCCGTCTGGCCCAGGCGTCTTTCCTTTGCTCAAATCTTCAATTGCTTGTTTGATTTCATCTCTAGTATTTTGTCTTTCAAGCTCTAGTTTAATATCCTCGTCAAGTCTTGGCATTTGCTTAACATAGTCGTTGATAAATATATCATTTACTTGCACTTCGTTGCCGAGCAAACTACGGTACCGCTCTACAAATGCTGTTTCAATGACGCTCTTATCTGTCGAGACTTCGTTTTGGTAGCGAATTTCATTTATTTCGTTTTTTGTTGCATATCTTTTTTTCTTCACCAATCGCCCTCTTAGTTGGTCTTTCGCCTAACCAAAGCCTCTCCGAACGCGCTCTAATAACAGCGTCTTTATATTTTTCTTCTTCCATCTGTTCCATCTGTCTTTTAACATCTTCGACTTCACTTTTAAACAAACCCGGTATTGTAGTCTCTGCGTTCAAAAGGAAATCAAGTGTGCACTGTAGTTTTTTTCCTTTTGATTTTCTTTATGCCGTAGTATGCATGATCTGTCTATTGCACTAAGTTTAACTTCGCACTTGAATTGTTCCCAAGCTTCGATGAAATTTGTGCGACTTGTGGACTCTATTTCCAATTTTTCGAGTACTATTTGGACAAATGTGTCATCGGTTAAGAGCTGCTCATTTAATTTCCACAGTTCCCAGTTGAATGCAGAGACTTTGCGCTTTCTACCTATTTAAAACATTATGAAACTATGATCACTAAAACAAACATGTTTCACGGCATAGTTACAGCACATAGACATAACATCGGAAGAGATATAAACGCGATCTAATCGTGCGTGGCTTCCGCCCTGAAAGTGGGTAAATTGCACTTAATTTCCACGGAATATGTCCCCTACATCGACAAGGCCACATTCATCTACCAACGCCTTAAGCTGTAGGGCGCTTTTGTCCCGTGCTGGTTCATTCTTAACTGAGTCTTCGGGCATGCAAATACAATTAAAATCGCCAAGCAAAATGAGTTGCCTGTCACACTTTAGAAAGCCAGCGACATAATAAAAAAAAAAACTTTTCTTTCTGAAATTTGGTTCGGCGCGTACACACATATAATTCGCCATTGTACTTGGTTTAAATAAATGTCGCACAATGCTAACCGTCCGTCATCAGAGGTGTTACACCCTCTTCAACGATTCCTATACCTCGTTTCAGAAAGATAGCACAACCGCCAGACTTTCCAACGGCATGGCAAACACAAACGTTGAAATCTAGTGCGTAAGTTTGGACCATGCGGTCCGCCCACTCCTCGCTGTCTATTTTTTATTCCTGTAAGGCTAGAATATCGATGGTATTTTCTTTTAGCAGACGTCTTAACTGCACTTGCCGCTTTCTAGCCGTGAGACCGCGCACATTCAGCGTGCCTATTCTTAATGCCGATAAGGACGTTGAATTCATAGAAAGCGAAAGGTCAAGCGGACCGCTGGGTGATTGTGCCGAATTGACAGGACGCACACTTACACTGTTATATCGCACTAATTCTGAGTGCTTCGTCAAGCATGGCGAAGCCGAGGTGTTTTCCTTGCCGGTAGGCATGGCGACGTTTCGTGCTGCGCGTGCCACTCCAGTCTAGCGGTGAAGTCGTCCCTCGGACAGCGCCCTCCGCTAACGCGGAGGCGCTGTCGGTGTAGTCCTCCTGTCTGGAGGCACGTTGGGCTTCACTTTCAGGGGAGCCCTACGGTGGGACCCTGCCTTTGGGGGCGGTTCACCGGCGTTGACCTTCTCGCGGTTGTCATCGCCGATGGTGATTTCCCGTGGTCTCTTTGAGACGGCGACGCCAGGGTTGGTTTTTCCTTCTTCCGAATTGATGCCCTCCATTGCGGTTCCGCTCTCTTCCGCCTCGACTGTTTCGCTAACAGCAGCACAGTTGCTAGGGGTTTTCTCAGCCTCTGGCGTATTCTGTGGTTCGTCGTTCTTTCCATTTTCACTGGCCGCAGCTTTCATAGGTCCCTTGTTTTCGGATAGGACTGAAGGCGTGGCACCCGACGTTGTCGGCTTCTCGCCTCCACTGACGGTCTGCTCCGCGTCGACTTGGTCCATGAGGTGCTCATCGACGGTGTCGCTTCGCCCAGTTCCGGTCACACTGGCGTAGCTACGCGCGCATTGACTCTCGTCGTGGCCATAGCGACGACAGAGCTTGCAACGCGGAACTCGGCACTCGCGCCGTATGTGACCGGTGCCATGACACCGGAGGCAGAGCGGGGGTCTGCCTGGGACGTGCACAAGCGCATGGTCTTCCCCGACGCGAAGTTGATGAGGCAGGTCTTCGACGGTAACGCCTACCTTCAGCCGTAGGGACACCAGGCGCGTGTGGGAGCCTTTGTCGTTGCAGCCTGCAACGCGCCACTTTTCCCTCGAAATATCGCTGACCTTGCCAAAAGGCGCCAGGTCGCCTCTGACTTCGTCGTCCGGAGTCATATGTAGAAGCGAATACAGCTTCATCCTGACGTCTTGATTTCGAGGGTCTATTACGATGCATCGGTGGTCCTTTACGCTGAAGGTTGGAGCAGACAAAATATTTTGCTTGCCCTTTTCGTCCTTGAAAGTGATGGCCCAGACGTGGTTCATCTGATAGGCACCGAGGGCCTCCACTTCCGGCATCAGCTGCAGATAGTCAAGTGCCTCAAGGAAATGCTCGACTCGATAGGGCCTCGCCTTCACGTGCAAAAAAACGGTCGTTGTAACAGTCGATCCTGTAGGTAGTTGCGGCAGAATAACCTGGTAGTCATCCTTCGGTGTGTCGTTCAACCTGAGACCGCGGCCCTGCTGGGCCGCTGTAACCGCCCCTTCGGAGCCAAACATTCCGCGACCGTTCACTGCGGTGTCCGGAAGTGGAATTGTCGCTACCGAGGCAGACAGGGTGCACGACAAGACGTGTCCAATCTCCTTACTGCTATTTTAGACGGAGTTGAGAAAGTAAAATAGTGTGGAGCAGTTACACCGCATAAGATTGGAATATACTTTCAGTATAATGCCTAAATATGAGTGCACCATCGCGTCAGGGAGCAAAAATAAAGTGCCGCCTTTGCCCCGAGTGAGGATCCAACTCACGACCTTCAGATTATGAGATTGACGCGCTGCCTACTGCGCTACCGAGGCTTTTTTTTTTCTTTTTTCCAATGTGACAAAACAAAACAGAGAAACCAACACAAGAATGTTAAAAGCGCCAACCAGTAGCTTGTTGACGCGACATTGCTAAAAACGTTTTAATGACCCCCGGCATTGATACCATGGAGACGAACCAGGAAGCGGCGAGCATCATGGCTGGGAAACGTCCGCATGAAGCAAGCGTCGACGTGAAGGTGCAGCCTGGCGGTTGCGGTGATGAGCCTCCGCCGAAGACAGGGGGATTGAGACGCTCGACTTTAAAACCGCGGCCGAACCTTCCGGCCGACACGCGGAAGGCGGGGAAACCGCCTCCGTAGTAGCTCATGGTCCTGGTTGGTGTCAGCGCCGGTTGGGTTGGTCGACCGGTGTCAAGAGGTCCTGGCAATCATGAGGAAGGCTACGTCAACCATGGTAGGCACCATGCGGATAGAGGCCTTTCTTCTTCTAAGACATGCCTTTAATCTTATTGCTCCACTTCGAGTTGCGACCTTGAATATCAGAGGGCTGGGAGCAAGAAGGCGACAATACCAGCTTAATGGCCTTCTTCTGGATAACGATATTGATATAATTGCTATACAAGAGTCGAAAATAGAGAGCCAAGAGTACACTGACCGCATGGTGTCTCCCTTTCAAGCAAACTTTCATGTGTGCGTTTGTCATTCTGTTTGGACGTCGGGTGGGTATCTTGTATTTATCCGTAAGACGTTAAGAGTGAACGTCGAGTCTGTATTTGCATGCCCAAGTGGTCACCTTTTGATTGCTGATTTCACATTTTCGAATTTATGGTGGCGAATTGTTTGTGTATATGCTCCTAATGTAGAAAGCGAGCGTAAAATTTCCTTTGAATACCTTGAGCCATGGTTGAAAGGCGACAAGTTTTTGCTTGTACTGGGAGACTTCAACTGTGTGTGTGCCGCAGTTGAAAGAGTGAAGTGTAGGCGACTGAGAGACAAGAGCTCTGAAGTTTGGAATACTTTTGTGCATGAGTATGGTTTCGAGGATGTTGGCAATGTGTTTTCCAATGGGACCTACCCTGAATACACGCACTTTCAGCGGGAGAACCATGCGAGACTACACAGGATGTATGAATCGGGCGAACTTATGCCGCTATGCTCAAGTTTTGACGTTAAACCTGTGCCTTTCAGTGATCATTGCCTCGTGAGCATGACTTTAGGAATGAAGAGCAGGAAATCGCGCTTTAACTGGCACTTATGGAAACTGAACACAAAGCTTTTGGAGGATGAAGGGTTCATTATGCAAGTAAACACCAAGCTAGACAAACTGCTAGACGCGCAGCCAGCCAGTTTTGCAACTGAATGGGAGGAGTTCAAAGAGTGTGTAAAAATGAAAGCAATCGAAAAGAGCAGCGTGGCTCGTTAGAAAGGGAAAGAAAAAGAAATGAACGGGCAACTTGAATGGATGCTGAGCATGGAAAGTAGCGCGCCGGGAACTTTCACGAATGAAATACGGGAAGTGAAATGCCAGCTCGAAAGAATTGACGCTGACAGGTATAGGGCCGCCGTCATACGCGCAAGGTCTGAAAAATTGTGGGCTCGCGAAACGCGGACAAAACAAGCGCTATCAGACGAGAAAAGATACGCTTGCCAGAAAGAAATTGGGAGCATCCGATATGACGGCCGGACTTCAGAAGATGCGAGAGATATTCAGAGCGCTATAGCCGAACATTTCACGGAACTTTTTAGCAATAAGCTCGAGACCATAGAAGGCTTTCATGTAGACTTTTTAAGACTGATGCCAACACTAGATGACGAAATTAAGCAACGCCTTGAACTGCATATAACTTTACAGGAGATAGAAAAAGCAATAGACGACCTACCATCTGGGAAAGCTCCTGGGCCAGATGGGCCAAGTGCGGCCTTTTATAAAACCTTTAAGCTTTCTGTTGCACAGTGCATGCTCCATGTGATAACTGAGGCTTACGAACGCAAACAGGTTCCATTGTCTTTCAATACGTCCCACATCGTTCTAAACCCAAAGACTGATGATCCGGAAGAACGACTGTTGGTGGGGTCATAGCGACCGATTAGTCTCACCAACGTCGACTACAAAGTATTTATGAAGGTTCTAGCAAAAAGACTGCAGTCTGTGATCACGAAATTGGTAGGGTCCCACCAGACATGTGGAATTAAAGGTCGCAGCATTGCCACAAATATACATGTCACACGCAGCGTATTAGAGTGTGTCGATGCAGTTGGCGGGCAGATAGCAATGATGCAGCTCGACTTGGCAAAAGCCTTCGACCGCGTCTCTCACGAAATTCTTTTTTCCATCCTGGAACATTCCAAACTAGGTGACGTTATATTAGAGGGCGTAAAAATGGCCTACAAGAACTGTACGACCCGCATTATAATTAATGGCGATCTCACTGACAAACTTGCTTTACGTTCTTCAGTAAGACAGGGATGCCCGCATTCCCACTTGCTTTATGCAGTGTATTTAGAGCCACTATGCCTGGCAATTATCAACTCTGACCGAATTTCAGCTTACAGACTGCAGTCATCACACGTGAAAGTACTCGCGTATGCTGACGTTATAGCGGTGTTTTGCGCTGATAGACAGAGCATCTGTGAAGTCACGAGTGTGGTCGAAAATTTCTGCGCTCAGACTAGAAGTCAGATCAATTGGGGCAAAAGTTCCGGTTTTTGGCATGGCAAATGGGACGTAACACCGGGTTGTTTTTCCCGGCTTCGATGGTGCACCTTACCAACGCGGTATCTAGGACTGCCCCTAGATTGTTATCGGGGGTCAAGCTCGTACTGGAAAGAAGAAATTTTCAGAATGAAAGAGAAAGTGGTGGCGTGGCAAGGACGACAGCTATGAATGTTTTCCCGTGCCTATATCTGCAAAGTCTTTTTCGTTTCGAAGCTCTGGTATGTCTTGAATGTGCTGTGTGCGACACGAACAGCAATTCAAAAAAGCATCCTGTTTTTGCTGTTTTCATTTGGGCGTGCACCTGGGAAAGAACCAGCCAAACTAACCTGTTTGTTTCAGTTAAAAGAGGAGGGCTTGGCCTGGCGCATCTTTTTTTGCGACAAGTGGTCTCGCGATTTATGTTTTTACGTGATCAAAGTGATCCCTTTCTAAGAACTGTTATGCAAGTGCGCCTACAGAGTCTGCTCCCTGGAAGGCTAGTCTCCTGTGATAACATGTGTGGTGCTGTGACAGGATACTTGCGCGAGGTTGTTCTTTCGTGCAAGATGTTGGAAGTACGTTTCAGCCGCGATACCTATGCAATGTTAATAAGAAAAAGCTGTACAAAGCGCTGGTCGACGCGATGTTGCCGGTACCCATTTATCGGACACCACACTTTGGAGGCCCAGGGCAAGATATTTTTAAAAGAGTACTGCATTCCGGTACGCTGCCTCTTAAAACCTGGCTGCATGATAAGGGGCTAGTCGTGCAATGGACAACAAACTGTCTCTTATGCAGGAAGCCCGAGACAGTGGAGCATGTTTTCCTAGAATGCTGGGATCCAATTTTTTATTGGGATGTCCTTCAGAGGACGATTAAAAAGGAACTCCCTTTAAATCCCTACGGAATCCGGTACCTACCAATTGAAAGTGAAGAAGTGCCCTACGATTTAATCATGCTTCTTGGCCTCCACAGTTTGTGGAAAACAGGAATGCAGGTACGACATGCTGATATAAATACTAGTTCCACACGTGAAAACTTCATCGAAAGTGTTGTATATCTTCGAGAACGTTTCAAGGCGCAGACTGATCCACCAGAGTGGATACCACTACTTGATGAATTAGTACATTTGAAAAGATTTTGGCACCACTCGTGCCAGCCCAAGTGTGGCTGGAGTGTTTTATCATTAGTTTAATTGTATTATGCATCCAAGACGGTAATAAAGAAAACAAAACAAAAAGTCCGCGTGGCTTAATGGATAAGGCGTCTGA
This sequence comes from Dermacentor variabilis, assembly GCF_050947875.1. Taxonomy (NCBI): domain Eukaryota; kingdom Metazoa; phylum Arthropoda; class Arachnida; order Ixodida; family Ixodidae; genus Dermacentor; species Dermacentor variabilis. The sequence goes on along the minus strand of NC_134570.1, from coordinate 204,104,536 downwards.
TTTCGGATCAGAAGAGTGCAGGTTCGAGTATTGTCGTGGACGTTGTTTGAATATTTTTATTTACACCTTCAAGAATACATATTAAACTTGTGTGTGCCGCCGAGGCACACTTGTCCGCGTGGCTTTGATTCCACTTCCCGCCACTGTAGTGTACGGACGTGGCTGTCATGAGTTCCGTCGGAGCGGCATCAGCGGCCCAGCAGGGCCACGGTTCTAGGTTTTTTGTTAACGAGGATCCTGATTATCAGGTGCTACTGCCTGAACTACCAACAGGGCGACTTGTTACTAATACTTTATTTTTGCATGCTGATATGCGTGCAAGGCCATACCGGGCGGAAAACTTCCGTCACATGCTGTCGAGCATGAAGTTGCTGTCTGACGTTGTCGCCCTAGGGGCGTATCGAATGAGTCATGTGTGGGCCGTGACATCAAAAGTAGTGACGGAGTGAAAGAACTGCTGCGGGCAAAGGATTTGAAGGTGAAGTATAGACCATGCATCGTCGTCGACCCTGGAAATCAAGCAATGCACCTCAAGCTGCACTGGATGTTACACAACGTGCCGGACGAGGACATTCATGAAGCCCTGGCGCCTTACGGCCGAGTCAAGGATGTGGCAAGAGAGCGGTGCCGGGTGCATGGCCTTCAGGATAGAGGTTCTTCAACGCGCCTGGTCACCCTGATGCCGAGGAAGGGCTTGGGGGCGGACGTTGTGCCTCATCTGTTACGGATAGCCGGTGAGGAAGCTCTCGTGGTGATTCCTGGAAGAGCACCGCTCTGCCTTCGTTGCCGCAACTCAGGGCACATCCGGCGCGACTGCCGCGTCCCTCGCTGCGCACGTTGTCGTCGTCATGGCCACGATGAGTCGCAGTGCGTGAGGACATACGCAAACGTGACGGGGTCGACGGCTGCATATCAAAGCGCTGAACTTCTTATGGACGAAGTGGATGCCGAGGAAGCCTCTGCCGGGAGCGCCAACGAGGCGAAGGTCACAGCGACACAACCACCGAAACCGTAGGGGCAAACGGCTGCCGGAGCAGTGGGTGTGCCAGGAACGCCTACGCGACCTGTGAGCAAGGGCTCGGCCGTCGACGTTCATAAGCAAGACATCGCGGCCAAAGTAACGCCTGCCGTCTCGACTATGGCATCAGCTGACAACGCAGCGATGGACGTTACCAATGCTATCGTGGCGGTCGGGAAGCGAACACACGAAGAATCAACAAGCGACGGCGGGAAAACTGGCCCACCGAACAGCGAGGAACCGCCGCCAAAGTCGGTGGTAACGCGCCGGCCGTCATTACGGCCGACGCCGAACATCCCGCCTGACAAAAGAACGGCGGCGCCGACGCCAAAGTAGCCGTAGGGACTTGTGCCTGCAAAGGCACTCAGACGCGAGCTTGCGAGAGCCCAACGCTACCGAAGGGTTGGGGAGGTCAGCTGCTGCTCAAGCAAGGTATTTTGTGGACTGCACTTCAATGTGTCGCGAAACAGCTGCTCTGTCCGTTAGCACTTGTAGACGAAACTATAAGTAGACCTAGAAGTGCTACGTGTGATTATATACGTTTTTCTGGTGTGTTTAACTTTTCCGCTTATTAACAATGGATTTGAAGAGGGGAATAGGAGTTGCTACTATTAATGTACGCGGCCTCGCTGCAAGGCGGAGGCAGTACCAGCTTAGCCGACTATGCGTTGAAAATGAACTCGATAATATAGCTATACAAGACATGAAAGTTGAATGCGAGGAGCAAACAAACAAAATGGTAACACCTTTTAGAACCTATTATAACATATGCACATGCCACGCTGTGGGCACATCTGGTGGATTCGCTGTCTTGGTTCAAAGGGGTATCGGTATAAATGAAGATATGGTTACTTCAAGCAAAAGTGGGCGATTTATTGTTCTTGATTTTTCTTTTAATGGACCACAATGGATGATTATATGTGTGAATGCGCCAAATGATATCAATGAAAGATGTCGTTTTTTCTCGAATCTAGAAGAGGAGCTTCGTTGTGACAAGTACATCATCTTTCTTGGTGACTTTAATTGCGTGTGTCATGCAAAAGATAGTGCTAAGCGTAAATTGCCGCGGGACAAGAGTGCAGTGATTTTGAAGACTTTAGTAAACAATTTCAACCTAAAAGACCTTGGTCGCCTTTTGGCCAGACTTTGCTGCCACAATTTACACACTATCAACGAGATAGCCAGGCACGACTTGACAGAGCTTACATCTCGTTAGATCTTGTGCCTCTATGCGATAACTATGTCGTGCAGCGGGTGTCCTTTAGCGATCACAGTATAGTGTGGTTTGCACTCGGTGCCAAGCCAAAAAAACCGCGGTGCGATTGGGCACATTGGAAATTTAACGAAAAACACCTAAGTGATGACAAATTTATAAACGATGTAAAGCGCGAAATTAAAAACATGTTGAGTAATGAGAGTGCACCTTGGGCCGAAGTATGGGAAGACTTTAAGGTTCGCGTGAAAATGGTGGCAATTGAAGTAGGAACTGTTAGACAATACAATGAAAAAATGAAAGAAAGTGAGCTCCAGAAGGAACTCAATTTTCTGATTTTCATGGACAGTGCGGAACATGGAAAATTTTGTGAAGAAATCAAAACAGCTAAACGCGCGATGGAAGCTATCGACACAGAAAATATAGAGCAGCGGTTATTCGGGCACGGACGAAAATACTGTGGGTTGAAGGAAAGCCGAACAAACGCGCCATTGCCGATGAAAAGAGGTACGCAAGGAAAAATGAAATAAGACAGATTACTTATCGGGATGAGGCTACTTCCGACTCGAATATGATTGAACAGGCCTTTACCGAACACTACCGCAATTTGTTCGGCGTCCCAATCCACGTGGGAGCTGAATTTGAAGCAAGTTTCGTGAATTTTATCCCGCGAGTTGATGACGACGTAAAAGCCAGTGTCGAGGAACCGATAAGCGTCCGAGAAATAGAACACGCGATCGAAGAACTTCCTGCAGGCAAATCACCGGGTCCCGACGGCTTAGGAGCCGCCTTTTATAAGGCATTCGCGCCTACGCTTCCTCAAGTGTTGGAGCTCTGAGGCACATAAAAATAAGCGACTGCCACGTTTTTTCAGTAGTGTGCACGTGGTTTTAATACCGAAAACAGATGACCACAAGGATCTTTTGTCGGTTAAGGCATACAGGCCAATTAGCCTTACAAATACCGATTATAAGATACTGGTGAAGGTATTCGCAAAGAGACTTTAAACAGTCATTACAAATCTTGTCGATCCGCATCAAACTTGTGGCATAAAAGGCCCCACTATTACTACAAACAGTCACGTAGCGGGAAGCGTTCTGGAGTGTTGCAGCGTTCTCGCAAGACACGTTGCTTTGTTGCAACTCGACCTGGCGAAAGCCTTCGACCGTGCGTCCCACGACGCTCTTCTTCTTGTTTTGGAATATGTTAACGTAGAGAAAGTAATCTTAGATGACGTCAAAATGGCCTACGACCAATGCGCCGACACAGATTATAATTAATAAGTCCCTCAGCGAAAAGCTTTCACTAAGATCTTCCATTAGACAGGGGTGTCCACTAAGTCCATTGCTTTTTGCATTGTACCTCGAGCCTTTCTCTTTAGCAGTGATACGCAATGACAACATCCGAGGATTTCGGCTACAGCTTTCTGAAGTCAAGGTACTGGCATACGCTGATGACATCGCAGTCTTCTGCGAGGATCGTGATAGCGTTCTTGAAGTTGTACGTCTTGTAAAGAAGTACTGTGAACAATCTGGATCCCAGATCAATTGGCAAAAGAGCATCGGTATATGGCACGGTCATTGGGACATTATACCAGCTCACTTTGCAAACATCCGGTGGTCAACAACGCCAACTAAGTACTTGGGTGTGCCGCTCGAGTACTATAATGACACCGCACAGTACTGGTCCGATGAAGCTGATAGAATGAGTGAAAAATCAAAGGGTTGGCTTGGCCGAGGTTTGTCAATGTTTGGACGCGCTTCTGTTTGCAATCTGTTTTTAGTAGCGTAAGTGTGGTATATTATGCAAGTGTTATCAATGTGCCGTTCAAGTGTGCAAAAAATGCATTGTGTTTTTGCCGTATTCATTGGGCTTCTAGTTGGGAGAGGATAGGCAGAACCAGTTTGTTTCGTTCAGCTCGAAGTGGTGGGCTAGGCCTGTCGAATTTGTTTATGAGACAAATTGTGTCGCGTTTTCTTTTTTTTTTCGGGATCAGAGAAATGATTTTCTACGCACACTAATTCAAGTCCGTTTGGGAAAAGCATTGCCGCAATATGTTGTAACGACCAGTGATGTGAAGGGAGGAAGTATTAGAGGATATCTGCGCGAAGTGGTTGATTCACTTCGTATGTTGCGTGTGCGGTTTTCCATAGAATATCTGTGCTCTGTGACAAGAAAAACACTGTATAAAGACTTAGTTGACACAATGTTGCCAATACCATTGTACTGGTCTGTAAACTTGGGAGGCCAAGGAGATGATTTACTGAAACGGGTGAAAAAAATGCCAGTTAGACCCTCTCAAAAAACGTTTTTCTTTAAGCTACACACAAACACGCTACTCGTAAAAACATGGTTAGACGAAAAAGGAATATAAGTGCCATGGACAGTAAACTGCTTACTTTGTAAAAAGCTAGAGACCATCGAGCACGTTTTCATCGATTGCTGGGATCCAATATTTCATTGGGATGCCTTACAACGTGCATTTGAAGAAGAACTGCCGATTACACGTCTTTGTATTCGATATTTGCCAACCGATAAAGAAGGAGGAGTTCTGTATGATATGCTTATGCTCCTTGGCCTCCACAGTCTGTGGAAAACGAGAATGGCAGTGCGACGCTCGGATGTAGATACCCGTCCGGCGAGAATAAACTTCATCGAAAGTGTCGCTTATATTCGGGAAATATATCGTGCCCAGAGTGAGCCTCCCGAGTGGATGGCTATTCTTGATGAACTGATCAAGCTGAAGCGATTTTAATATATAATTTTAGCCAAAGTGTGGTTGACATGTTTTAGCATTTGAATGTGTTCTTGGTTTGTGCTGAAAACAGGCAATAAAGAAAAAAAAAGTCCACGTGGCTTAATGGATAACGCGTCTGACTTCGGATCAGAAGATTGCAGGTTCGAGTACTGTGGCGGACGTTGTTTGAATATTTTTATTTACGCCTTGAAGAATACATATTAAACTGGTGTGCACCGCCGAGGCACACTTGTCCGCGTAGCTTAATGGATAAGGCGTCTGACTTCGGATCAGAAGATTGCAGGTTCGAGTACTGTCGCGGACGTTGTTTGAATATTTTTATTTATACCTTGAAGAATACATATTAAAGTGGTGTGAACCGCCGAGGCACACTTGTCCACGTGGCTTAATGGCTAAGGCGTCTTACTTCGTATCAGAAGATTGCAGGTTCGAGTACTATTGCGGACGTTGTTTGAATATTTTCATTTCATCATCATCATCATCATCAGCCTGGTTACGCCCACTGCAGGGCAAAGGCCTCTCCCATACTTCTCCAACAACCCCGGTCATGTACTAATTGTGGCCATGCCGTCCCTGCAAACTTATTAATCTCATCCGCCCACCTAACTTTCTGCCGCCCCCTGCTACGCTTCCCTTCCCTTGGGATCTTAATGACCATCGGTTATCTTCCCTCCTCATTACATGTCCTGCCCACGCCCATTTCTTTTTCTTGATTTCAACTAAGATGTCATTAACTCGCGTTTGTTCCCTCACCCAATCTGCTCTTTTCTTATCCCTTAACGTTACACCTATCATTCTTCTTTCCATGGCTCGTTGCGTCGTCCTCAATTTGAGTAGAACCCTTTTCGTAAGCCTCCAGGTCTCTGCCCCGTAGGTGAGTACTGGTAAGACACAGCTATTATATACTTTTCTCTTGAGGGATAATGGCAACCTGCTGTTCATGATCTGAGAATGCCTGCCGAACGCACTTCAGCCCATTCTTATTCTTCTGATTATTTCCGTCTCATGATCCGGATCCGCCGTCACTACCTGCACTAAGTAGATGTATTCCCTTACGACTTCCAGTGCCTCGCTGCCTATTGTAAATTGCTGTTCTCTTCCGAGATTGTTAAGCATTACTTTAGTTTTCTGCAGATTAATTTTTAGACCCACTCTTGTGCTTTGCCTCTCCAGGTCAGTGAGCATGCATTACAATTGGTCCCCTGAGTTACTAAGGAAAGCAATATCATCAGCTAATTGCAAGTTACTAAGGTATTCTCCATTAACTCTGATCCCCAATTCTTCCCAATCCAGGTCTCTGAATACCTCCTGTAAACACGCTGTGAATAGCATTGGATGGATTGTATCTCCCGGCCTGACACCTTTCTTTCTTGGGATTTTGTTGCTTTTTTATGGAGGACTACGGTGGCTGTGGAGCCGCTATAGATGTCTTTCAGTATTTTTACATACGGCTCGTCTACACCCTGATTCCGTACTGCCTCCATGACTGCTGACGTTTCGACTGAATCAAACGATTTCTCGTAATCAATGAAAGCTATATATAATGGTTCGTTATATTCCACCCATTTATCTATCACTTGATTGATAGCGTGAGTAGGTTCTATTGTAGAGCAGCATTTACGGAATCCTGCCTGGTCGTTTGGTTGGTAGAAGTCTAAGGTGTCCCTGATTTTATTTGCGATTACCGTAGTGAATACTTTGTAGGCAACGGACAGCAAGCTGATCGGTCCATAATTTTTCAAATGTTTTGCGTCTCCTTTATTATGGATTGAGATTATGCTAGCGTGCTTTCAAGATTCCGGTACGCTCGAAGTCATGAGGCATTGCGTATACAGGGTGGCCAGTTTTTCTAGAACAATCGGCCAACCATCCTTCAACAAATCTGATGTTACCTGATCTTCCCTAGCACTCCCTCCCTTTTCAGCACTGTATATGCTTCTCTTGGCCTCCTAACTTCACTGAGCCATATTATATCCCATTTACTGCCCTCTAATTCCTCCAATAGCACTACTAGACTTGCCTCACTAGATAACATTCTAGCGTTAAACGTTGCCAGGTTCATATTCCAATGGCGGCCTGTCCGGAGCCAGTGATTCTTAGCACCCTCTGCTGCGTCGCAGGTCTGACCGCCGCCGTGGTCAGTTGCTTCGCAGCTGCTGGGGACTGAGGGCCAGGGTTTGATTGTTGTGTTCATACACGAGGTTGTGGCCAAGTACTGCACCAGGGTGGCCAATCCTGCTCTGGTGAGGCAGTGCGTTACCGGTTCTTGTCACGGGGATCAGGCCACACTCCAGGCCTGTTTCTGCAATTTTATCAACACGCGGATTTTTTTTAATCCGGTTGAAAATTACCGGCAGCGGGATTCGAACCACGGACCTCTTGCATGTGAGGCGGGTGTTCTACCTCTACGCCACCGCCATTTTCTACCTCTACGCTGCGCCATATTTATTTACACCGTGATGAATACATATTAAACTGGTGTGCACCGCCGAGGCACACTTGTCCGCGTGCTTAATCATTCTACTTCCGGCCACCGAGCGTGACGGACGGCGAATGATTATCTCCAGTGGAGCGGCGACAGCGGTCTTTGTTGGCCGCGGAAACAGGTGGAACAGCGATGACGACGCAGGCTATCAGATTATTTTGCCTCCACTGGCAAAGGGGCGCGTCGTGCTAGAAACCGTGTTTTTGCACGGCTACGTGCGAGCTAGACCCTACAAAGTAGAAGATTTCCGGGAAGCTCTTGGTCCGACAGGATTGCTGCCGGAAGTGCTTGCTCTGGGGGCCTACCAGATTAACCACGTCTGGGCTGTGACCATGAACACTGCGGACGCCACGAAAGGGATGTTGGTGGTCAAGGAGTTGAAGGTAAAGGGGCGGCGCTGCATCGTGGTTGACCCTCAGGACCAGCAGGTGCGACTGCGTCTTCATTGGTTAATACATGGTGTGGCCGCTGAAGATGTAAGAACGGCATTGGCGGCTTTCGGTAAAGCCGTACTGGTCACCCGAGAGGGATGGCGCGTTCAGGGTATCAACGACAAGGGGACGACTACCCGGTCCGTCTTGCTCAAGCTCAACAGCGGCGTCAAGGTAGATCTCCCGCACAAAATTAGGGTCGCCGGTGAGCTGGCCCTAGTCGTCGTTCCTGGCAGGCCAATGCAGTGCTTGCGCTGTGAAAGCACTGGTCATGTACGACAAGACTGCAAGGTTCCCCGGTGCTCGCAATGCCGTCGGTTTGGACACGCCGACGACCAGTGCGTACGTACATACGGCTCTATGACTGGGCTAGCCGAAGGCAACGACACAGCAAGGTTGGTAATGGATGCGGCCGAGGCCGAAGACGCGGCGAAAGGTGTAGGAGACCAGGCAACCCCATGTGCTGTAGGCCGTGTGCTTGCACCTGATGCGGGCACGGGGACATCACCGGACAGGGAAAACTCTACGGAAGGTGCGGAAAAAAGCCAGCAGAAGAGACCAAGGAAGAAAGCAAGAGCAGCCTAACCGAAGCCAGCGAGCAAATGAAGACAGCTGAGGACCAGTCGGCGCAGAACGACCCTTTGAGCAGCAATGTCGGAGCCTCGGTCAAACGGCCTCTTGAGAAGGCTGCAGACAGCAGCGCAGCGAAACAAGGAAGTGGGGAAGACGGGCCGCCTTCGAAGACGCCAACGGGTAGGCGCAGCAGCTACAAGCCACGACCGAACACCGCTAACGCAGACAAGAAGTCCGAGAAGAAGCTGCCACCGCTCTCCAGTGGTACCGGTCCACCGGGCGGCTCCGGGGGCGTCTAGTTGTGTGCTAGGCGCTAAAGGTAAACACCATGCTCCGGGCCAAATCTTTTCACTAGACCTATAATCATGGCTGCCAACCCGTCGCTTAGATTGGCCACGCTAAACGTTCGTGGTCTGGCCGCCAAGCGAAAGCAGAGCCAAGTGTGTAGGCTGCTGGTGGACTATGACCTTGACGTGTTAGCCGTGCAAGAGACAAAAGTAGATGGTGATGAAGAGACCCGCAGCATGGTGCAGCGGTTAACGCCACGGTACTACGCGGTAGTGAGGCACGCCTTAGGGACGTCGGCGGGCTGCTTGCTGTTTGTTAGAAAATTACCCGGTATAACGGTGCAAGGTTTTTATTCATGTCCATCTGGTAGATTAGTTTTCTGTGATATTGCTTTGCATGGAATTTAATGGCGGGTGGTACGTATGTATGCACCAAATGCGTTGGAGGAACGGGCTTTGTATTCTTCCATGTTTAAAGAGTATGTATCTTCTGAAAAGCAGATGGTGCTGTTAGGTGATTTTAATTGTGTTCTCAGTGCCCGATATCGGTCTAATAGAGGATTAAGGAGCGATAAAAATAGGGATGTTTTGAACGAGATAATTACTGAATGCGAATTAGCGGATGTGGCGGAATGTATGATAGGGAGGCCAGATGTGCGTTTCACGCACTTTCAAGGAAATAGCCACGCGCGCTTAGATCGTATGTACTTGTCGCTTCAAGCAATACCAATGTGTAATAGTTACAGTGTATATCCTATTTCCTTCGCTGATCATTGTCTGGTTAAATGGGACATAGGAAGGAGGAAAAAAGGCGGCAGCTTCTCTTGCGAGCTGTGGAAAATGAATTCAAACTTAACTACTGACGAAAGTTTCGGAGAATATGTATCGGCCTGCATCAAAAAAATTCTAATGAGCGGCGAGAGTGAATTAAAAGATCGATGGGAAGAGTTTAAACAGTGCATTAAAATGAAAGCCATCGATCGTTCCATCGCAATAATGCATGAAACAAAAAAGAAAGAGAAGGAACTGAGAATAATCTTGGCAAAGCTGACAGAACTGGAGTGCCAAGAACCGCGAGCATACAAAAGCGACATACGGAATATTAAACAGAAACTTGAACTGCGTGATGGGGAACGCTATAGCGGAGCGATAGTTCGTGCTCGAGCCGAATCCTCTGCGCTGGGCGAGGCGCCCACAGGAAGGGCGCTCGGACTGGAAAAATCGCACCCTCGACGTAATCATATTGACGTGATCGAGATGGGTGGTAACGAAGTTACAGATAATGATAGTATCGCACGTGCGTCTTTTGAACACTACGAAAATCTGTTCGCATTTAGGCAGGTGGACCTAGAACGGTTTAAGACGAACTTCTTGAAAATAATGCCTCAACTGACTGAAGAAGGAAAAGTTGCATTAGAAACGCCGATAACTGTTTTTGAAGTGGAACGCGCAATTGACAATTTGAATCCTGGCAAGTCACCGGGCCCTGATGGGCTTTGCGCTCTGTGGTACAAGCGGTTTAAAAAAGGAATTGTCAGCAGTACTTGTAGCAATTTTAGACGAAGCGTACGATGGTAAGGCGTTACCGCCATCTTTCGGTCAATCACACACGGTGTTGATTCCGAAGACAGAGGATGTAGATAAGTTGAAAAGTCTAACATCATACAGACCAATAGCACTCACAAATGTAGACTATAAGACACTAATGAAAGTCTTAGCAGCTAGACTTCGGTCGGTTGTTAAAGACATAGTTGGCCCACACTAAATGTGTGGAAATAAGGGTCGCACTATAGCGACGAATGTTCACAAGATGCGCTCAGTTCTTGAATGTTGTGACTCCCTTGAAGCGTGTGTGGCCATACTTCAGTTGAATATGGAGAAGGCATTTGATTGCGTAGCGCATGCTATTTTGTTTCCAATGTTGGAACATTAATGTCGGATCTGTCATCTCGGATGGTGTAGCTCTGGCGTATCGGAACTGCTCTACCAGACTAATTGTTAACAAAGAATTGGGGGCCCCCATTAAAGTGCAGCGTTCCGTGCGTCAAGGCTGTCCCATCAGTCCACTTTTGTTTTGTATATATATTGAAACCTTATGTTTGTCAATAATTGAAAATAATTCTATCCGTGGTTTTCGTTTACAATCTTCAGAGGTAAAACTCCTCGCATATGCCGATGATGTGGCGGTATGTTGTACTGACTACGAAGGCACTGAAGAAACCATTTGAAGTGTTTAATTCTTCAACGACGTTACAGGAAGCCGAGTGAACTGGGGAAAGTGTCTGGGGTTTTGGCACGGCGTGTGGCCGTTCAGCACGGGCAATTTTTCCAATGTTGTATGGCAGAAAACGCCTGTGAAGTACCTTGGTGTGCCACTTGAGTTCTACAAAAATAATAATGACTACTGGGAGCAACAAGCAGAACTCTTACGCGAAAAGGCGAATGCTTGGAGGGCGAATTATCTCTCCATGTTGGCGAGGGCAACCGTGTGTAACATGTTTTTTGTGAATAAACTATGGTATGTGATACAAGTGATGCACTGTTCGAGGGTAAATGTGCAGAAACTTCATAGGGTTTTCGCGGCCTTTGTGTGGGGAACTACGTCGCACAAATTTGTTCAGGAGTGTAAAGTGTCGGAGACTTGGACTGGCACACCTTTTTCTCAAACAATTAGTTAATAGATTTTTCTTTTTTCGCGAGGTCAGCGACCCATTTCTGCAAACGGTGTGCCAGGCCAGATTAGGGCGACTGCTACCTGAATATGTTATTAGCACGCAAGTCCTGACGGGGACGGCACAAGGTTATTTTCGGGAAGTAGTGGCGAGTGTGCGATTTTTGAGTGTGCGTTTTTCTAACAATTATTTATATTCTGTTAAATAGAGGAAACTGTATAAAGACTTATGTGATATAGTGTTGCCAATCCAGTTGTACAGGGTAATATACAGTGCAGGCCTGGGTCGGATCGTACTCAAACGAGTTAAAAGAATGCAAGTAGCACCAAGTGCAAAAACTTTCCTTTTCAAACTGCATACCGGAACTCTCCCTGTAAGAACCTTCTTAGAGGAACGTGGGTTTAATATGCCATGGGGGTCTCACTGCATTATTTGCAAAAAGCCGGAAACGATCGACCACGTTTTCCTTCACGGTTGGGAAGCGGTGTTCTTCTGGAATGTGTTGTAGAGGACAATCAAAAAAGAATTCCCACTAGACACGCATGGAATTGGCTACATTGCGATAGACAACGAAGAAGGAGTACCTTTCGGTATAATCAAGCTAACAGGCCTGCACAGTATATGGCGCTCAAGAATGGCTGGCTTCTACTGTGAACCCGATGCAAGACCAGCAAGGCTGTACTTTCGAGAGAGCATTCCTCGGTTATTAGAAATTGAAAAAACAAAAGAATGTCTTTCTCGCTGGGTAGCCCGGGTAGAATCCTTAGTCACACTAAGGGAATTTTAAGTGACAACGTCAGTCACAACACGACTGATGGCTTTTCGCTCAATGTGTTGACAAATTGTATTGTAACCCCGTCTTGACTTTTCAGGTGTTGTAAGTGTATTGTTGTTGCAAAACCGGTAATAAAGAAAAAAAAAGTCCGCGTGGCTTAATGGATAAGGCGTCTTACTTCGTATCAGAAGATTGCAGGTTCGAGTACTGTCGCGGACGTTGTTTGAATATTTTTATTTACACCTTGAAGAATACATATTAAACTGGTGTGCACCACAGAGGCACACTTGTCCGCGTGGCTTAAAGGATAAGGTGTCTTACTTCGAATCAGACGATTGCAGGTTCGAGTACTGTCGCGGACGTTGTTTGAATATCTTTATTTACACCTTGAAGAATACAGATGAAACTGGTGTGCACCACAGAGGCACACTTGTCCGCGTGGCTTAAGATTCCACTTCCGGCCACCACAGCGGACGGTCACGGAATGTTGTGCTCCGTAGGGGCGGTTCATGCGGCCCAGCCGGGCCGCGGTATCAGGCTTACGGAAACGTCTTCACAGGATTACCAGCTTGTTTTGCCGCATCTGCCATCAGGTATGACCATGTGTAATTCCGTGTTTTTGCACGGTGATTTGAAGGCCAGGCCCTATCGAGTCGAACATTTTCGCGATGCGCTTGACCGTCATAAGCTGTTGCCGGAGGTGGTGGCCCTGTGGTGGAACCATGTCTGGGCTATAACATTCAAGGACGAAGTCGGAAAAAAGAAGCTGCTGTCAGCGAAGGCCTTTAGTGTCAAAGAACACCGCTGCGTCGCCATTGACCCTTGCAACCAGGATATTAGAATGAAGCTGTTCTGGCTGCTTCACACGACTCCCGACGAGGACGTCAGAGCAGCCTTGGCGCCGTTCGGAAAGGTGACCGAAATTTCCAGGGAGCGGTGGCGAGTACCAGGGTGCGGCGACAAAGGTTCTCACACGCGTCTGGTATCGTTACGGCTGAAGGCTGGTATGACCATGGAAGACATCCCGCATCAGCTACGAGTATCAGAGGACCATGCGCTCGTGATCGTGCCAGGCAGAGCTCCGCTCTGCTTCCGATGCCGCGGCACCGGCCATATACGGCGCGAGTGCCGTGTGCCACGCTGTGGACTCTGTCGTCGTTTCGGCCACGACGAGACCCAGTGCGTGAGAAGCTACGCTAACGTGACCGGGTCTGGCCGGAGCGACGCGTTAGGCGAGCACTTAATGGATCACGCGGACGCGGAAGAGACTGCTGGAGCGGGCGGAGACCCACGAGGCACGGAAGAGAAGACAGTGGTCATGGCAAGCGTCAAGTGCCAACCCAGAAAGGGCAGTAGCGAGGCAGTGGCCAAGAATGAAGTGCAAAGTGAACCGTCTGCAGAAAATTATACGGTGCGTGAAAGTGAGGGGGACGCGGAGGCTGCCGAGGGCGTTCTGCGACAGGGCAACTCTGGCGCTGCCTTCATCGAAGAATCCGACGAGAAAATGGACCAGGCCAGCGCCGTTTCAAAGAGACCTCGCGAAATACCCGATCAAGATGTCAGGCTTGAGCAAGACGACGGTGTCAGCAGCGAAGGGCCACCCACGAAGGCTTCCTCTTTCCGGCGGTCTACACTCAAGCCCAAGCCGAACGTTCCGCTCGAGAGGAGGCCGACGCGAGAACATCCACCTGAGGGGCGCCAGACGCCGACCAATCCGCCAGGTGGTCAGCAGACGCCGACCGTCCCACCAGACGGGCGACAGACGCCGACTGTCCCACCAGATAAGCCGACAACGCCGACAGTTCCCCCGCGGTAGCGGGGTGCTGTTCGGTAGACGGCTCAGTAAGGACTAGGTGCTGCGGAACCTTTAAGTGAATGATGAGTAGTGCATTTGGTAACGTCATGCCTTCGCTGTATGAGACGGAGCTTATGATGGTGCAGGGTTTTTGTTTTTTGTAAGTTTGGCGGTCTTTGATTTCTGAAATGTATTGTAGTTTGTGCTTGCTCTTCTCTTTCAATGGCAAATAATCATGGAATAGCAATACGTATTGGAACGCTTAACGTACGAGGGTTAACGGCTAGACGGCGACAAGCACAATTAAGTCGCCTGATGCTGGAAAACGACATAGATATTCTTGCTGTTCAAGAAACTAAAATTGAAAGCGAAAAGCAAACGGACAAAATGGTTCAGGTTTTTAAATCCCGTTACAACACTTGTGTTTGTTATGGAGTAGGTAAGGCCGGTGGCTGTCTTTTATTTTTGCGTAATTCAATAGGTATTGTTGCGCAGAGTGTAATGTCGGCCCAAGATGGGCGATTGGTCCTATGTGATTTCTCTTTCAATAATATTGATTGGCGAATTGTCTGTGTGTACGCTCCAAACAAAATTAGTGATAGGAAATTTTTTTTTAACTTTGTTGAGTCACACCTGACGTGTGAAAGAAATGTTGTTCTTCTTGGTGACTTCAATTGTGTTTGCGTGTCCGAAGATAGGGTGCCCAGTAAAATAATACGGGATACAAGTGCGCATCAACTCTGCGCAATCGTGGCAGACTATGATTTAGTAGACGTTGGAAGCATATTAAGCGGTAACAGTGTTGTTTTTACTCATTTCCAAGGACAGAGTCACGCTCGACTAGATCGTTTGTACGTATCAGCAAACCTTGCGCGAACGGTCACTAGCTACGCAGTAAAGCACGTGAGCTTCAGTGATCACAGCCTAGTAACGTGTACATTGGGCACGAAACATAGAGGGTCTCACTTTAACTGGGAACTGTGGAAAGTGAACGAAACGATCTTAAGTGATGAATGGTTTGTCAAAACGGTAAAAGGAAAAAATTGACGTAATGCAAATAGATGCTACAACAAATTGGGCTGAGCTGTGGGAGCAGTTTAAAATTGAAGTGAAAATCAGTGCGATCGAGAGGGCTTGTGTGATGCGTCATAAAGCTAAACAAAGAGAGAAAGAACTGCAAAGCATGCTCGATTATTTTCTAAACGCGGAGTGCACAATACCGGGATTGTTTTCGAAACAGATTAGAGAAATTAAACGCGAACTTGAAAGGGTGGACGCTCAAATTTACCAAGGAGCCGCGATAAGAGCACGATCCGAGAGGCTGTGGCTGGAGAGGCGCCAACTAAGCGCGCGCTCAGTGACGAAAAGGGTTACGCATCCAAAAACATAATAAAAGAAATTTGTTTTAACAACACAATGTCAAAAGACCCAGAAGTAATTGAAAAAGCTTTCGTTGAACACTACCGAGCGTTGCTCGGTAGGCAGGTGCCCGTAACAGAAGAGTTTGTGAACACCTTTCTAACACTTCTGCCAAAATTACAAGACGAAATAAAAGAGGGACTCGAGAGACCGATCTCTGCGAAAGAAATTACAGAAGCCATAGAAGACTTGGGTAAAGGAAAGGCGCCTGGACCAGAGGGCCTAGGAGCAGCTTTCTATAAAACTTTCAAGGCCGAAATAAGCGAGATACTGCACTGTGTAATATCAGAAGCTCATGAAACTAAGCACTTGCCGCCATCATTCAGAAAAAGTCATGTTGTGCTTATACCGAAAACCACCGATACGGTAAAGCTGAAATCTGTCGCTGGATACAGGCCCATAAGTCTTACGAATTCGGATTATAAAATCTACATGAAGGTGCTCGGAAAAAGGATGCAGTCAGTTATTAAATCCATAGTAGGCCCACACCAAACATGCGGTATCAGGAATAGAACAATATTGTCGAATATTCACATCGCTAGGAGTATATTGGAATGCTGTGATGCGAACCTCGAATGTGTAGCAATGGTTCAGTTAGACCTAGAAAAAGTTTTTGACAGGGTTGCTCACAGCATACTTCTTGCCCTGCTAAAACACATTAATGTAGGCGAAGTGATTCAGGACGGAGTAGCCATGGCTTATGAGAACTGTTCCGCTCACCTAATAATCAATAAAAGACTCAGCGAAAATATACCAGTATTATCCAGTGTGCGCCAGGGGTGCCCTTTGTCGCCCTTACTTTTTGCGATTTTTCTTGAACCTTTCTGTTTGAAGGTACGAGAAAACGAAAACATTCGCGGCTACCGTCTTTTAACTCAGGAAGTAAAAATACTAGCTTACGCAGATGACATCGCACTTTTTTGCATTGACCAAGAGAGCATTCGGGAGGCAGTCAAGGATGCAAGAAAGTTTTGCAGTCTAACGGGGAGTGCCATAAGCTGGCCAAAAAGCTTAGGCTTCTGGCACGGTGAATGGGACAGCCGGCCTGCAGTGTTAGAAACAGTACCGCTCACAGATACGCCAACCAGTTATCTTGGTGTTCCTTTGGAATACTATCACGATACCACGACGCAATGGACTGAACAAACTGAGCGGGCTAAAGCACAAACAACGAAGTGGGGAGGCAAGAATCTGTCAATATTCACGAGAGCCACTGTCTGCAATTTATTTCTTGTCGCTAAAGTGTTTTATATGTTGCAAGTTTTATGTATATCCCGAGTGTGTGTACAAAAGTTGCACAGGGTTTTTGCTATGTTCGTGTGGGTATCAGGATGGGAGCGCACGAGTCGTCTGAATCTGTTTCACGCTGTGCAGAAAGGAGGGTTGGGTTTGTCGCATTTATTTTTGAAACAAGTAGTGTCGCGTTTCATGTTCTTGCGCGACGAAAGCGATTGTTTTTTGCGGTGCGTTATCCAGACGCGATTAGGTGACGCACTGCCAGAATATGTTGTGACGTCGTATGGCATACGTCAAGTGGTTGTCCGAGGTTTTTTGTTTGAAGTGATAAGCTCTTTCCGTTTTCTAAAAGTACACTTTTCTTTGGAATACCTGAACACAGTCGCAAGAAAGCGATTATACCGAGATTTAGTTAATATCATGTGTCCAGTACCAATATACCGTGCAGTATATGCACTGGGGCGTGAGCAGAATGTCTTAAAAAGAGTTAAGAAAATGCCTGTAAGAGCAACAACAAAAACTTTTTTTTTCATGCTACACACTGGCACGCTTCCTGTCAAGCCATGGCTGCAGGAGAAGGGGATCTTTGTACCCTGGAGTGTGAATTGCCAGATATGTCAGAAACCGGAGACAATGGAGCATATTTTTCTGGAGTGCAGGGACTCAGTCTTCCTTTGGGACATTCTACAAAGGACACTAAAAAAAGAATTTCCTTTAACACCTTTTGGAATCCGTTTTTTACCGTTTGAAGAGCCAGAAGGCGTGCCATGTGATATGGTGATGTTACTCTGCATGCACAGCGTGTGGAAAACACGAATGGCGGTGCGTAATGAGGATGTTGACGCAAAACCGGCCAAAGAATATTTTGCTGAAAATGTATTGTACATTCGCGAAGCGTTTAAAGCGCTCAGCGAACCACCTGAGTGGTTAACAGCATTTGAACAGCTTGCAAACATTCAGCCTTTTTAAACCAAAATTAAACGACAAGGTACACCCGCACATTGAACTGTCTTTTTTGTTTTGTAATCGCAGCGGAGAATAGCTGTGAATCGTGTATTTGTTATAAAACAGGCAATAAAGAAAAAAAAGTCCGCGTGGCTTAATGGATAAGGCGTCATACTTCGAATCAGACGATAGCAGGTTCGAGTACTGTCGCGGACGTTGTTTGAATATTTTTATTTACACCTTGAAGAATACATATGAAACTGGTGTGCACCACAGAGGCACACTTGTCCGCGTGGCTACATTCTGCTTCCGGCAGCCGAGCTGATCGGATCGTTGAATCATGGCCTCAAGCGGGGCGGCGACAGCGGTCACTTTGGGCCGCGGAAACAGGTTCAGCAACGACGACGAAAGGGACTACCAGTTTATTTTGCCCCAACTGCCAAAAGGACGAATTGTTCTCAACACCGTCTTTTTACACGGTGATCTAAGAGCGAGGCCGTACAAGGTCGATGATTTTCGGGATGCGCTTACGCCCACAAGCCTGCTGCCGGAAGTTGTGTGCCTCGGGGCCTACCAGGTCAATCACGTCTGGGCCGTGACCCTCAGTGACGCAGCTGCAACAAAACGCCTGCTGGCCCTGAAAGAGCTTCAGGTGAAAGGGCGTCGATGTGTCATCGTCGACCCGCAGGACCAGCAGGTGAAACTCCGGCTTCACTGGCTGCTGTACGGCGTTTCCGACGAGGACGTCCGGGCGGCATTCACAACCTTCGGCAAGGTAGAAGAGGTGAGTAGGGAGCGTTGGCGCGTCCAAGGCATGGGAGACAAGACCTCGACCACCCGGACCGTGCTACTGAAGCTGAGAAGCGGCATTAAAGTGGAAGACCTGCCTCACCAGGTCCGCGTCGGCGGAGAGCTGGCATTGGTGGCCGTACCTGGGCGGCCCATGCAGTGCCTGCGCTGCCAAGGGACAGGACACGTACGCCGTGATTGCAAAGTCCCCCGCTGTTCGAGATGCAGACGGTTCGGCCACGTCGACGCTGACTGCGTTAAATCTTACGCGGCCGTGACAGGACCAGCAGCGAGTGATGTTGCTGCAGAGCACGTCATGGATGCAGTCGAGACAGAAGAAGCTGCTAAGGGAGCCGGTGTGCAAGTGCCTTCATTGACGACAAATGCCACGACGGTACCGGAGGTCGCTCAAGCCAAGGTAGTCGAGGGTGCTGAGCAGGTGACTGGGCCTGCACGTGTCGAGAGGGACGAAGACCCTGTGAAGGCAGGTGCTAATGAAGGCGAACGCGAGGAGACTGAGTCAGCGATGCAATAGGGCGAAGATGCAAACGACGGGGACCGGGCGGCTTGTCTCGGTGCCACCTCCAAGCGCCTCCGTGACGAGGGCGGAGACAAGGACAGCGCGGCATCCAGCACAAGGGACGGGCCAACAGCGAAGACACCTCTTGGGAGGCGGTCGGTCTTCAAGCCGAAGCCAAATGTTCCGCCCGAGAGAAAGCCTGGTGACAAAGCACAGCAAAAGAATAACGCCGGGAAGACGGGTGGTCCCGGAGGCGGCTAGCCGAGGGCTGGTCGTGAAAGGTAAGCACCATGCTCCGGGTCTATCTCATACTTTAGTTCATAATGGCTCCTAATCCGTCGCTCACTATTGCCACACTAAACGGGAGAGGGTTGGCGGCCAAGCGTAGGCAAAGCCAAGTCCTACGGTTGGCCGCTGACCAAGACCTAGACGTTCTAGCTGTCCAGGAGACAAAGGTTGACGGAGAGGAGGAGACCGGGAGCATGGTGCGGCGTTTCATGACTAGATATTATGCGGTCGTGAGCCATGCGGTAGGGACGTCCGTCGGTTGTGTCCTGTTTGTTAAGAAGTTGCCTGGCCTTGTTGTTAAAAATGTATTTTCATGTCAAACCGGAAGGATCGTTTTTTTGTGATTTTGTTTTTCGTGAATTGGAATTCAGAGTCATGTGCACATATGCACCGAATGCTGTGGAAGAACGCGCTTCATTTTTTGCGAACCTTTTTCAGTATATTAGCAGTGCATGGTTTTGTTGGGGGATTTCAATTGTGTTTTGAGGGCTCGGGATAGAGTCAATAATGCTGGTATTCGCGATAAAAGCAGTAGTGTGTTGACTAAGCTAATTAGTGATAATGAACTGGACGATGTCTGTGAGTGCCTGGAGGGGGAGCGGGAAGTCATGTACACACGATTCCAAGGTAGTAGTCATGCGCGGTTAGACCGCATATACGTATCGCAAGACATAATTCTAAAGTGCCATAGTTATTCGGTGGCACCAGTATCGTTTTCAGATCACTGCATTGTGAAATGTCATATAGGCACGGAGAGGAAGAAACAAGATTTTAATTGGGAACTATGGAAAATGAATGCCTTACTACTAAAAGACGAGCTATTTGTAGAGGCAGTACGTGAGGCCGTCAGGAAAGTAAGTGAAGAAAACAGTGAAACAATAGCAGAGAAATGGGAATACTTCAAACAAAACGTAAAAATGAAAGCTTTAGAAAGATCGAGCTGCTTACGATTTGCGAAGGAAATGAAAGAAAGGGGCTTACGAAAGACACTTAAGCAGCTGATAGCGCTGGAGTGCGAAGAGCCTGGGACGTATAAGCAAGATGTAGGAGCCATTAAAGAAAAAATCGAGCAGCTTGACAAGGAACGGTATCAAGGTGCGATTGTGCGAGCAAGAGCAAACGCATTAGTAGCTGGAGAGACGCCCACTAAACGGGCGCTAGGACTCGAAAAAGCGCAAGCTCGACGGAATCATGTCGACAGAATTTTATGGAACGGCACAGTTGCCGACGATAGTAAGAGCATAGGCCGAGCGTTTCTAGAGTATTATCAGTCACTCTTTGCGTTTCAAGAAGTGAATATAGACGAGTTCAGAAGGGCCTTTCTATCTCGGATGCCGCGAGTGAGTGACGATACAAAACAACGATTGGAATGGAAAATAACAGAACGTGAAGTTGAAAAAGCGATTGATGATTTGAACCAAGGCAAATCACCTGGACCGGACGGTCTGGGCGCGTGTTTGTATAAAGCTTTTAAGAAAGAACTGTCGCCGTTACTAACAGAGCTGTTTAATGATGCGTATGATAACAAAACTTTGCCGCCTTCTTTTGGAAAAGCTCATACCATACTCATCCCTAAGAGTGACCAAGTGGAGAAACTTAGGCTAGTAACATCTTACAGGCCAATATCTTTAACCAATGTTGATTATAAGGTTTTTATGAAAGTTTTGGCTGCCAGACTTCAAAGCGTCATAAATGACATAGTGACAGATCACCAAACGTGTGGTATCAAAGGAAGGTCCATTTTTTCGAATATTCACACGATGCGGTGCGTGCTGGAGTGCTGTGACGCCACCTGGGGTGGAGTCGCGGTGCTCCAGCTCGACCTCAAAAAAGCGTTTCATTGTGTGTCTC
The DNA here is from genome assembly GCF_050947875.1 of Dermacentor variabilis. NCBI lineage: Eukaryota > Metazoa > Arthropoda > Arachnida > Ixodida > Ixodidae > Dermacentor > Dermacentor variabilis. The sequence goes on along the minus strand of NC_134570.1, from coordinate 204,083,481 downwards.
ATGATATTTTGTTTGCCATTTTGGATTACGTTAATGTTGGTTCCATCATCACTGAGGGAGTGGCGTTGGCGTACCAGAACTGCACAACACGCCTAATTGTGAATAAATCATTGGGGGCCCCCATTAACGTCATGCGTTCTGTGCGTCAGGGCTGCCCTCTCAGTCCCCTTTTGTTTGACATTTACATAGAAACTATGTGTTTGGCAATAACTGAGAATGAGCAAATACGCGGGTATAGCTTTGCAGCCACACAAATCAAGCTCTTGGCATATGCAGATGACATCGCGGTGTGTTGTACAAGCAAAGAAAGTGTGACGGAAACAATAAGGGTAGTGAAAAATTTTTGTGACGTGACGGGCAGTAGAGTGAACTGGGGAAAGTCCCTCGGTTTGTGGCACGGAGAGTGGTCTTCGGCCCCGGACCATTTTGCAAATGTGAGCTGGATAAAAACCCCGACCAAGTACTTAGGTGTCCCCATGGGCAGTTACAAAAATAGCGGCGAATACTGGACGAAACAAGCAAAAGAAACAAGAGAAAAAGCAGACAGGTGGAAAGGCATCAACCTGTCGATTTTCGCAAAAGCAACTGTGTGTAACATGTTTTTTATTACGAAGTTGTGTTACGTCATGCAAACGTTGTACTGTTCAAGGGTAAACGTGCAAAGGTTGCACAGAGTGTTCGCGGTTTTTATCTGGGGCTCTACCTCGGAAAGGAGTAGCCGAACCAATCTGTTGCGGCACGTGAAGAAAGGGGGGCTGGGCTTGGCGCATCTTTTTGTACGCCAGCTTGTGAACAGGTTTTTGTTTTTTCGGGATGTGCGTGATCCGTTTCTGCACACTGTATGCCAACTCAGGTTGAGAGGTGCTTTGCCGGCACTTATTGTTAGTACAGATAGTGTGCCCGGAACGCTTCGTGGCTCTCTTAAAGAAGTTGCAGATAGTGTGCGCTTTCTTTCTGTGCGTTTTTCTTTCGAGTATTTATGTAACGTTAAAAGGAAAACATTGTATAAAGATATTTGCGATATTGTATTTCTAGTGCCATTGTACAGAGCGCTATACAGTGGAAGATCAGGACTTGATGTCCTTAAGCGAGTGAAAAATATGGAGGTGCCTACTGGGGTAAAGACATTCTTTTTTAAATTACACACAGGAACACTCTCAGTGAAGACATTCATGGAAGAACGTGGCTTTCTTGTACCCTGGGGCTCGCACTGCTTGATTTGCAAGCAACCAGAAACAATAGACCATGTCTTTTTGCATTGCTGGGTCGGAGTGTTCCTCTGGGATGTCCTACAAAGAACAATGAAGAAGGAGTTACCGTTAAATCCGCATGGCATCAGGTACTTAGCGGTAACGAATGACGACGGGGTTGCCTTCGACCTAATAATGCTCAAGGGCCTCCATAGTTTATGGCGTGCAAGGATGTCTGGCTACTACTGCGACCCGGACGCTAGGCCTGCGCGTACGTATTTCCGGGAAAGCATGTCTCGTTTCATTGAAATAAAGAAAATTCAAGAATGTGTACCCGAATGGCTGTCGAGGATAGAACCTCTGACAGCACTGAAAGAATTTTAATTAGACAACGCCAGTCCTTATAGGACTGATGGCATGTATGTTCTTTCAAAATGTTTTGTATTTGTTAATTGTGCATTGTAATTTTGTTCCGTATTATGTGCTCTGTACAATGTCGAAGACCGGCAATAAATAAAAAAAAAGTCCGCGTGGCTTAATGGATAAGGCGTCTTACTTCGAATCCGACGATAGCAGGTTCGAGTACTGTCGCGGACGTTTTTTGAATATTTTTATTTACACCTTGAAGAATACATATGAAACTGGTGTGCACCACAGCGGCACACTTGCCTGCGTGGCTTAATGGATAAGGCGTCTTACTTCGAATCCGACGATAGCAGGTTCGAGTACTGTCGCGGACGTTTTTTGAATATTTTTATTTACACCTTGAAGAATACATATGAAACTGGTGTGCACCACAGAGCCACACTTGTCCGCGTGGCTTAATGGATAAGGCGTCTTACTTCGAATCCGACGATAGCAGGTTCGAGTACTGTCGCGGACGTTTTTTGAATATTTTTATTTACACCTTGAAGAGTACATATGAAACTGGTGTGCACCACAGAGCCACCCTTGTCCGCGTGGCTTAATGGATAAGGCGTCTTACTTCGAATCAGACGATTGCAGGTTCGAGTACTGTCGCGGACGTTTTTTGCATATTTTTATTTACACCTTGAAGAATACATATTAAGCTGGTGTGCCCCACATAGGCACACTTGTCCACGTGGCTTAATGGATAAGGCGTCTTACTTCGAATCAGACGCTTGCAGGTTCGAGTACTGTCGCGGACGTTCTTTGAATATTTTTATTTACACCTTGAAGAATACATCTTAAAGTGGTGTGCACCACATAGGCACACTTGTCCACGTGACTTAATGGATAAGGCGTCTTACTTCGAATCAGACGCTTGCAGGTTCGAGTACTGTCGCGGACGTTCTTTGAATATTTTTATTTACACCTTGAAGAATACATATCAAACTGGAGTGCACCGCCGAGGCACACTTGTCCGCGTGGCCTAATGGATAAGGCGTCTTACTTCGAATCAGACGATAGCAGGTTCGAGTACTGTCGCGGACGTTTTTTGAATATTTTTATTTACACCTTGAAGAATACATATGAAACTGGTGTGCACCACAGAGGCACACTTGTCCGCGTGGCTTAACGGATAAGGCGTCTTACTTCGAATCAGACGATTGCAGGTGCGAGTACTGTCGCGGACGTTTTTTGCATATTTTTATTTACACCTTGAAGAATACATATTAAAGTGGTGTGCACCACATAGGCACACTTGTCCACGTGACTTCATTCTGCTTCCGGCTCCCGAGCTGAACGGATCGCGGGATCATGGGCTCCAATGGAGCGGCATATGCGGCTGTTAGCCGCGGCAACAGGCTTTCGACGGAAGAAGATAAAGATTACCAGATAATTTTGCCTCGCCTACCTACAGGACGTATTGTTTTGAACACAGTTTTTTTGCACGGCGACGCTCGTGTTCGCCCGTTTCGTGTAGAAGATTTTCGAGACGCGCTTCAAGCTGTTGGTATGCTCTCTGGCGTCGTCGCCCTTGGAGCATACCAAATCAACCATGTATGGGCGGTGACGATGAAGACAGCCGAGGCTGCCGAAAAGCTGGCGGCCCTGAAGGAGCTGCAGGTGAAGGGGCGTCGCTGCCTGGTCATCGACCCCAAGGAACAACAGGTGAAGCTTCGTATCCACTGGCTTCTGCATGGGGTGGACGACGAAGACGTCAAGACCGCGCTGGCCTCCTTCGGCAAGGTGACGGAAGTGACCCGGGAGCGCTGGCGAGTGGATGGCGTTTCCGACAAGGGCTCGACGACCCGAGCAGTGCTGCTGCAGCTGAAGGCAGGAATGAAAGTCGACGACCTGCCCCACCAGATCCGCGTCGCCGGCGAGCTTGCGCTGGTGGTAGCCCCAGGACGTCCCATGCAGTGCCTGCGCTGCCGAGGCTCTGGCCACGTTCGTCGTGAATGCAAGGTTCCCCGTTGCTCGCGGTGCAGGCTTTTTGGACACAACGACGCGGACTGTGTGCGTTCATACGCAGTAGCCGCGGGTTCGGCGGAGAGCGAGCCGTCGACGTTAGACCATGTAATGGACGTGACCGAGGCGGAGGAAGCGGCCACGGGAGCTGGAAACGGCAAAGTGGCGGCAGAAACCGGCGTGACGACCAAGCAAGCCGAAGGAGGAAGGAATATCCCTCCCCCCAAAGAACCAGCAGCTACAGTCGAGAGCGTGAAGACGGCCCCGCAAGAAAATGAGTGCCACCAGCCAGCTACGGATGCAACGCAGGCAGAGGCGGACGACAACGCGACCCCTGCTAGCGCCCGCGTCGAATCCGTCTCGGCACCGGTCAAGAGATCCCTGCAGCACGAGGAGAAAGTCGACGGAAAGGCCGGCGGTGACTCCGAGGCACCACCCGCTAAGACGCTACCTGGAAGGCGCTCCACCCTCAAGCCTAAGCCGAACCTGGAGACTGACCGTAGGCTTACCCCGAAGCCGACCAAAGAGGAACCCGGGCGACGGCCGCCGGATGGCCACGGAGGCGTCTAGCGGTCAGCTAGACGTTAAGGTGAGCACCATGCTCCGGGCCTTCTCCCCTTCCGGTTTTCACCAATAATGGCTACCAACCCGTCGCTTAGCCTCGGCACGCTAAACGTTCGAGGTCTGGCCGCCAAAAGGAAACAGAGTCAGGTTTACAGACTACTAGTGGACCACGACCTCGACGTTTTAGGAGTGCAAGAAACCAAGGTAGACGGCGAGGAGGAGACCGGGAGCATGGTGCAAAGGTTCACGTATAACTACTATACGGTAGTGAGCCACGCCTTAGGGACTTCGGCAGGGTGTGTGCTGTTCGTGAGGAAGCTCCCTGGTCTTGTTATAGATGGTTACTTCTCCTGTACTTCTGGTCGACTTGTCTTTTGTGACTTCAGCTATTGTAATGTCCAATGGCGCGTGTTTTGCATTTATGCGCCTAATACTGTGCAAGAGAGGGCAAATTTCTTTTTGAGTTTAAAGCATCATTTACATGTGCAAAAAATGATAGCCTGTGTAGGCGACTTCAACTGCGTATTGAAAGCTGAGGATAGGTCTACGCGTCGCGTGGTTTGTGACAAAAGTAGTGATATCCTGGCGCAGATCACACACGAATTCGAATTAGAAGATATCGCAGAATGTTTTCGCGGTCACGGAGACGTAAGCTACACTCACTTTCAGGGCACAAGTCACGCACGCTTAGACCGTATCTATCTTTCATATGATTTAGTTGAAAAATGCCAGTGCTACACAGTTACGGCCATATCATATTCTGACCACTGCCTGGTAAAATGCACGGTGGGCAGGAAGAAAGAACGAAACAAGTTCGTCTGGGAGCTGTGGAAAATGAATGCAGAGCTGTTACGGGATGAAACTTTTAACGAAAATGTAGTGGCTGCTCTGAATTCTTTTGGAACAGACAGTTCTACGAAATTTGGTGAGGAATGGGAGTTGCTGAAGCAAAGCATTAAATTGAAGGCAATCGAAAGAAGTAGCGTACTGCGATATGAACAAAAGGCCAGAGAAAAGGATTTAACAACATTGCTAGAAAAATTTGCGAAGCTTGAATGCATGCAACCTGGCGCTTATCAACAAGATATGCGCGCCGTTAAGAAGAAGCTCGAGGTATTCGACGAAGATCGCTTCCGAGGTGCGCTAGTGCGCGCCAGAGCAGAAAGGCTATCATGCGGGGAAACGCCAACGAAAAGAGCACTGGGGTTAGAAAAAAAGCACTCGAGACGTAAGCAGATTGAGGCTATCGAATATGAAGGGGTGGTATTAACGGATAACAATAATATAGGGCGTGCTTTCTTTGAGCATTACAAAGAACTTTTTACATTCAGGCCTGTCAACATGCACGATTTCAAGAAATTATTTTTGCAACGAATCCCACAGCTGTCGAGTGAGGTTAAAGAAACCTTAGAACGACCATTAACAGAACATGAAGTGATGAAAGCCATCGAAGACCTGAATCCTGGGAAGTCGCCAGGTCCAGACGGTCTTTGTGCCGCATGGTACAAATCGTTCAAAAGCCACCTAGCTCCTATCTTAACAGCAGTTTTCAATGAAGCATATGAACTGAAAATACTTCCACCATCCTTTGGCCAGTCCCATACAGTACTAATACCGAAAACAGAAGAGACCGAAAAGCTCAAGCAACTTTCCTCCTACAGACCCATAGCGCTTACTAACTGTGACTACAAAATATTGATGAAGGTGTTGGCAAGACGGGTCCAGTCAGTTATTCAGGAAGTAGTCGGCCCACACCAGACGTGTGGTATTCGTGGAAGAACCATTTTCACTAACATCCATAAAATGAAGTGTGTGCTGGAGTGTTGTGAGGCCATGTGCGATGCAGTAGCCATCCTCCAGCTAGACTTGGAGAAGGCGTTTGATTGTGTTTCTCACGACATATTGCTTACCATCCTTGAACACGTTAATTTTGGCCACATAATCACTGAAGGGGTGACCATGGCGTACCGGAGCTGCTATACCAGACTTATAATTAATCAGATGTTGGGGGCCCCCATTAACGTGAAGCGCTCCGTTCGCCAGGGTTGTCCACTCAGTCCACTGCTGTTTTGTGTCTACATAGAAACGCTATGTCTGGCCATCATTGAAAATGAACGTATTAAGGGGTTTAGTCTTCAATCAGCAGAAGTGAAGCTACTGGCATACGCTGACGATGTGGCTGTGTGCTGTAAGGACAAACAAAGTGTATTGAATACTGTTAATATCGTCAAAAAGTTTGGTAACGTCACTAACAGCTACGTTAACTGGCAGAAATGTTTGGGGTTTTGGCATGGAAGATGGGCGTCTACACCAGACCACTTTTCGAACGTAAACTGGGTCACGACGCCAGTTAAGTACCTTGGAGCACCCCTTGATGCCTACAAGGACAGTAGCGAGTACTGGAAGGAGCGGACAAAACAACTAAAAGAAAAAGCCGACCGATGGAACGCCTGTTACCTATCAATATTCGCGAGAGCTACAGCGTGCAACATGTTTCTCGTGACAAAGATCTGGTACGTAATGCAGGTACTACAGTGCTCTCGTATTAATGTGCAGAAACTGCACCACGTGTTCGCTGTATTCGTGTGGGCATCAAGCTGGGAGCGATGTAGCCGAGATAATCTCTTCCGGCGCGTGAAGGATGGTGGTCTGGGGTTGGCGCACCTCTTCTTGCGTCAACTGGTGAATAGATTCTCCTTCTTTCGAGATACAAACGACCCATTTCTGCGCACGGTGATCCAAATGAGGCTGTCAAGATCACTTCCCGAATTCGTTGTAGGTACGGAAATAATGCCAGGACCAGTCCGTGGTTTCTTTCGGGAAATAGTTCAGAGTGTTTCCTTTTTGCGTGTTCGTTTTTCAAGTGCATATTTGTGGAGTGTAAAACGGAAAAAGTTATATCGTGATTTATGTGACAGTGTTTTGCTGGTACCTATGTACAGAGCCCCGTACAGTGGAGGCCCAGGCCTAGATGTATTGAAAAGGGTGAAGAAGATGCCAGTTCAACCAGCCACTAAATCGTTCTTTTTTAAATTACACACTGGTACTGTACCTGTTAAAATCTTCCTTGAACAACGTGGGTTCTACATGCCATGGGGAACCCACTGCCTTATATGTAAAAAAACAGAAAGCATAGATCACGTCTTCATCCACTGTTGGGAAGGGGTCTTTTTCTGGGACGTGCTACAAAGGACTCTAAAAAAGGAGCTACCTATAGATCCCCACGGAATCAGGTTTCTGCCAGTATATGACGACGAAGGTTTCCCGTACGACCTGATCATGCTTACGGGCCTCCACAGTTTATGGCGCGCAAGAATGGCGGGTTACCATTGTGACCCGGATGCCCGACCGGCGCGTCTGTACTTTTGTGAATCCATGCAACGGTATGTGGAAGTGATCAAGATGCAACAGCCTGTTCCTGAGTGGCTGTCGAGGGTTGAACCCCTTACAGCACTAAAGGAATTTTAATCCGACAACGTCGTGCCACAGTAGCGGACGGCAGCGAATGTAAATATTACTGTTCCTTGTTCCGTTTGTGTATTCATCCCTTTTTGCTTCTTTGGTCTTTGTTTATATCATGTAGGAATTTGTGTTGTGTTATGTCGAGGACTGGCAATAAAGAAAAAAAAAAAGTCCACGTGACTTAATGGATAAGGCGTCTTACTTCGAATCAGACGCTTGCAGGTTCGAGTACTGTCGCGGACGTTCTTTGAATATTTTTATTTACACCTTGAAGAATACATATCAAACTGGAGTGCACCGCCGAGGCACACTTGTCCGCGTGGCCTAATGGATAAGGCGTCTTACTTCGAATCAGACGATTGCAAGTTCGAGTACGGTCGCGGACGTTGTTTGAATATTTTTATTTATACCTTGAAGAATACATATTAAAGTGGTGTGCACCACAGAGGCACACTTGTCCGCGTGGCCTGATTCCACTTCCGACCACTGTAGTGTACGGACCTGGCTGTCATGAGCTGCGTCGGAGCGGTATCAGCGGCCCTGCAGAGCCGCGGTTCTAGGTTTTTTGTCAACGAGGATTCTGATTATCAGGTGCTGCTGCCTCAACTACCAACAGGGCGACTTATTACGAATACTGTATTTTTGCATGCTGATGTGCGTACGAGGCCATACCGGGCGGAAAATTTCCGTGACATGCTATCAAGCATTAAGTTGCTATCTGACGTCGCCCTAGGGGCGTATCGAATGAGCCATGTGTGGGCCGTAAGTTTCAAAAAGAGTGACGGAGGGAAAGATCTGCTGCGGGCAAAGGACTTGAAGGTGAAGAACAGATCATGCATCGTCATCGACCCTGGAAATCAAGCAATGCAGCTCAAGCTACACTGAATGCTGCACAACGTGCCGGACGAGTTCATTCGTGAAGCCCTGGCGCCTTACGGCCCAGTCACGGATGTGGCAAGAGAGCGGTGGCGGGTGCATTGCCTTCAGGATAAAGGTTCTTCAACGCGCCTGGTCACCCTTATTCCGATGAAGGGCTTGGGGGCGGACGAAGTGCCTTATCTGTTACGGATAGCCGGTGAGGAAGCTCTCATGGTGATTCCTGGCAGACCACCGCACGGCCTTCATTGCCGCAACACAGGACACATCCGGCGCGACTGCGGCGTCCCGCGCTGCGCACGTTGTCGTCGTCACGGCCATGACCAGTCGCAGTGCGTGAGGACATACGCAAACGTTACGGGGCCGACGGCTGCGGATGAAAGCGCTGAACTTCTCATGGATGAAGTGGATGCCGAGGAAGCCTCTGCCGAGAGCGCCAACGAGGCGAAGGCCACAGCGACACAACCACCGAAACCGTAGGGGCAAACGGCTGCCGGAGCAGTGGGTGTGCCAGGAACGCCTACGCGGCCTGTGAGCAAGGGCTTGGCCGTCGACGTTCATAAGCAAGACACCTCGACCAAAGAAACGCCAGCCGTCTCGACAACGAAGCGATGGACGTTACCAATGCTAGTGTGGTGGTTGGGAAGCGAACCCATGAAGAATCAACAAGTGACGGCAGGAAAACTGGCCCACCGAACAGCGAGGAACCGCAGCCAAAGTCGATGGTAATGCGCCGGCTGTCAGTACGGCTGACGCCGAATATCCCGCCGGACAAAAGACCAGCGGCGCCGACGCCTAAGTAGCCGTAGGGACTTGTGCCTGCAAAGGCACTCGTGCGCGAGCTTGCGAGTGCCCATCGCTACCGAAGGGTCGGGGAGGTCAGCTGGTGCTCAAGCAAGGTATTTTTGTGGACTGCACTTCAATGTGTCGCGAAACAGCTGCTCTGTCCGTAGACCTAGAAGTGCTACGTGTGATTATATACGTTTTTCTGGTGTGTTTAAGTTTTCCGCTTATTAACAATGGATTTGAAGAGGGGAATAGGAGTTGCTACTATTAATGTACGCGGCCTCGCTGCAAGGCGGAGGCAGTACCAGCTTAGCCGACTATGCGTTGAAAATGAACTCGATAATATAGCTATACAAGACATGAAAGTTGAATGCGAGGAGCAAACAAACAAAATGGTAACACCTTTTAGAACCTATTATAACATATGCACATGCCACGCTGTGGGCACATCTGGTGGATTCGCTGTCTTGGTTCAAAGGGGTATCGGTATAAATGAAGATATGGTTACTTCAAGCAAAAGTGGGCGATTTATTGTTCTTGATTTTTCTTTTAATGGACCACAATGGATGATTATATGTGTGTATGCGCCAAATGATATCAATGAAAGATGTCGTTTTTTCTCGAATCTAGAAGAGGAGCTTCGTTGTGACAAGTACATCATCTTTCTTGGTGACTTTAATTGCGTGTGTCATGCAAAAGATAGTGCTAAGCGTAAATTGCCGCGGGACAAGAGTGCAGTGATTTTGAAGACTTTAGTAAACAATTTCAACCTAAAAGACCTTGGTCGCCTTTTGGCCAGACTTTGCTGCCACAATTTACACACTATCAACGAGATAGCCAGGCACGACTTGACAGAGCTTACATCTCGTTAGATCTTGTGCCTCTATGCGATAACTATGTCGTGCAGCGGGTGTCCTTTAGCGATCACAGTATAGTGTGGTTTGCACTCGGTGCCAAGCCAAGAAAACCGCGGTGCGATTGGGCACATTGGAAATTTAACGAGAAACACCTAAGTGATGACAAATTTATAAACGATGTAAAGCGCGAAATTAAAGACATGTTGAGTAATGAGAGTGCACCTTGGGCCGAAGTATGGGAAGACTTTAAGGTTCGCGTGAAAATGGTGGCAATTGAAGTAGGAACTGTTAGACAATACAATGAAAAAATGAAAGAAAGTGAGCTCCAGAAGGAACTCAATTTTCTGATTTTCATGGACAGTGCGGAACATGGAAAATTTTGTGAAGAAATCAAAACAGCTAAACGCGCGATGGAAGCTATCGACACAGAAAATATAGAGCAGCGGTTATTCGGGCACGGACGAAAATACTCTGGGTTGAAGGAAAGCCGAACAAACGTGCTCTAGCCGATGAAAAGAGGTACGCAAGGAAAAATGAAATAAGACAGATTACTTATCGGGATGAGGCTACTTCCGACTCGAATATGATTGAACAGGCCTTTACCGAACACTACCGCAATTTGTTCGGCGTCCCAATCCACGTGGGAGCTGAATTTGAAGCAAGTTTCGTGAATTTTATCCCGCGAGTTGATGACGACGTAAAAGCCAGTGTCGAGGAACCGATAAGCGTCCGAGAAATAGAACACGCGATCGAAGAACTTCCTGCAGGCAAATCACCGGGTCCCGACGGCTTAGGAGCCGCCTTTTATAAGGCATTCGCGCCTACGCTTCCTCAAGTGTTGGAGCTCTGAGGCACATAAAAATAAGCGACTGCCACGTTTTTTCAGTAGTGTGCACGTGGTTTTAATACCGAAAACAGATGACCACAAGGAGCTTTTGTCGGTTAAGGCATACAGGCCAATTAGCCTTACAAATACCGATTATAAGATACTGGTGAAGGTATTCGCAAAGAGACTTTAAACAGTCATTACAAATCTTGTCGATCCGCATCAAACTTGTGGCATAAAAGGCCCCACTATTACTACAAACAGTCACGTAGCGGGAAGCGTTCTGGAGTGTTGCAGCGTTCTCGCAAGACACGTTGCTTTGTTGCAACTCGACCTGGCGAAAGCCTTCGACCGTGCGTCCCACGACGCTCTTCTTCTTGTTTTGGAATATGTTAACGTAGAGAAAGTAATCTTAGATGACGTCAAAATGGCCTACGACCAATGCGCCGACACAGATTATAATTAATAAGTCCCTCAGCGAAAAGCTTTCACTAAGATCTTCCATTAGACAGGGGTGCCCACTAAGTCCATTGCTTTTTGCATTGTACCTCGAGCCTTTCTGTTTAGCACTGATACGCATTGACAACGTCCGAGGATTTCAGCTACAGCTTTCTGAAGTCAAGGTACTGGCATACGCTGGTGACATCGCAGTCTTCTGCGAGAATCGTGATAGCGTTCTTGAAGCTGTACGTCTTGTAAAGAAATACTGTGAACAATCTGGATCCCAGATCAATTGGCAAAAGAGCATCGGTATATGGCACGGTCATTGGGACATTATACCAGCTCACTTTGCAAACATCCGGTGGTGAACAACGCCAACTAAGTACTTGGGTGTGCCGCTCGAGCACTATAATGACACCGCACAGTACTGGTCCGATGAAGCTGATAGAATGAGTGAAAAATCAAAGGGTTGGCTTGGCCGAGGTTTGTCAATGTTTGGACGCGCTTCTGTTTGCAATCTGTTTTTAGTAGCGTAAGTGTGGTATATTATGCAAGTGTTATCAATGTGTCGTTGAAGTGTGCAAAAAATGCGTCGTGTTTTTGCCGTATTCATATGGGCTTCTACTTGGGAGAGGATAGGCAGAACCAATTTGTTTCGTTCAGCTCGAAGTGGTGGGCTAGGCCTGTCGCATGTGTTTATCAGACAAATTGTGTCGCGTTTTCTTTTTTTTCGGGATCAGAGAAATGATTTTCTACGCACAATATTTCAAGTCCGTTTGCGAAAAGCACTGCCGCAATATGTTGTAACGACCAGTGATGTGAAGAGAGGAAGTATTAGTGGATATCTGCGCGAAGTGGTTGATTCACTTCGTATGTTGCGTGCGTGGTTTTCCATGGAATATCTGTGCTCTGTGACAAGAAAAACACTGTATAAAGATTTAGTTGACACAATGTTGCCAATACCTTTGTACAGGTCTGTAAACTGGGGAGTCCAAGGAGATGATGTACTGAAACGGGTGAAAAAAATGCCAGTTAGACCCTCTCAAAAAACGTTTTTCTTTAAGCTACACACAAACACGCTACTCGTAAAAACATGGTTAGACGAAAAAGGAATATAAGTGCCATGGACAGTAAACTGCTTACTTTGTAAAAAGCTAGAGACCATCGAGCACGTTTTCATCGATTGCTGGGATCCAATATTTCATTGGGATGCCTTACAACGTGCATTTAAAGAAGAACTGCCGATTACACGTCTTTGTATTCGATATTTGCCAACCGATAAAGAAGGAGGAGTTCTGTATGATATGCTTATGCTCCTTGGCCTCCACAGTCTGTGGAAAACGAGAATGGCAGTGCGACGCTCGGATGTAGATACCCGTCCGGCGAGAATAAACTTCATCGAAAGTTTCGCGTATATTCGGGAAATATATCGTGCCTTGAGTGAGCCTCCCGAGTGGGTGGCTATTCTCGATGATGTGATCCAGCTGAAGCGATTTTAAAAGATAATGTTAGCCAAAGTGTGGTTGACATGTTTTAGCATTTGAATGTGTTCTTGTTGTGCTGCAAACAGGCAATAAAGAAAAAAAAGTGCGCATGGCCTAATGGATAAGGCGTCTGACTTCGGATCAGAAGATTGCAGGTTCCAGTCCTTTCACGGACGTTCTTTGAATATTTTTGTTTACACCTTGAAGAATAAATAATAAACTGTTGTGCACCGCCGAGGCAGACGTGTCCCTGTGCCTGCCATGGCAGCTACTGAAGGTTTGTGCAAGATTCGAAGGCTGCTTTGACCCCAGACGCATGAGGATGGTACCATGCGGTTCGTTTGTTCTTCAGAAAACATAAGAATGACTCAAAACACTGCACTTCGTTTTGCTACTATAAATATCCGCGGTTTTCGTGCCAGAAAGCGGCAATACCAGCTTAGGCGGCTTTTCTTAAGAACAGATGTTGATACAGCAGCGGTTCAGGAGACAAAGATAGAAAGTGAGGAACAGACGGATCGCATGGTGCTGCAGTTCCGCAATAGATACAATGTTTGTATATCACATGCTGTTGTGACTTCCGCGGGGTGCCCTATCTTCATTAGAAACAACCTGAGAATTAGAGAACAAGGGTTTCTTTCTTGTAAAAGTAGAAGACTGGTTTCTGTGGATTTTTCTTTTTTGGGCGTAGGTTGGCACGTGATATGTGTCTGCGCCCCCAACATTGAAAATGAGCGTGTGCCTTTCTTTGAGAGAGTAAATCAGCATTTACGGTGTGACAGGAAAGTCGTATTGCTAGAAGGTTTTAATTGTGTATGTTTCACGGATGATCGAGTGAAAAACCTTCCAGTGCGTGACAAAAGTGCTTTACTTTTTAACACACTAGTGCGAGAATCTAATCTGGATGACGTCGGTCATTTCCTTTGTACTACCGGCACGCCTGCATTCACACATTTTCAAGGGCAAAGTCACACAAGGGTAGAGAGAGGGTATGTCGCACTGGAGCTTGTTCCGATGTGCGGTGGCTATAATGTGAAACACGTTTCGTTCAGCGATCACAGCCTAGTAACCATTAGCGTAGGTACCAAAGAAAGAAACTCGAGATTTAACTGGAAGTTGTGGAAGTTTAATGATGGGCTGGTAATGAACGAATCTTTTTGTGAAAGCGTGAAAGAAAAGTTAGGTAATTTGATCGAGGTCGAAAATGACAACGAGCTGAAATTATGGGAGAACTTTAAACAAGAAGTCAAGGTCAGCGCTATAGAAGAAGCCACTAAAGAGAAGTTTAATAAAAGGAAAAAAAAAGAAAATGAAAGACAACGCGAGCTCAATTTTTTGTACACCGTGGAAAGTGAGAGACCTGGGAACCGAACAAAAGAAGTCAACTGAAAAGCCAGCTTGTGCTTATCCAAGAAGAGAAGTTCAAAGGAACAGTTATAAGGGCACGAGCTGCAAGGGACAAAACGAGCCTTATCTGATGAAAAGTCGTGCGCGAGGCGAAATGAAATCAGAATGATTTGATACGAGAACGAGATGACGAGCCAACCTCAAAAAATTGAACAGGAGTTTCTTGATCACTATAGCAAATTATTCGGGACTGCTAAAGACGTCACAGAAAAATTCAAGAAGGACTTTTTGTCATGCGTGCCGCAATTAGAGGAATGTATTCAAAAGCGTCTGGAGTGGCCTTTGAGCATCACCAAAGTGAAAGGAGCCATAGAAAATTTAGTTGCAGGCACGTCCCCGAGACCTGATGGACTCGGGGCGGCTTTTTATAAACACTTCAAAAGTGATGTCAGCCAGATCCTGTTAGGGTAGTTTAAGGAGGCCTACGCGCTAAAACAGGTTCCTCCATCTTTTAGGACATCGCACATAGTGCTGACACCGAAATCGGAGGACCCAGAAAATTTTTAGCTGTTGACTCTTACCGGCAGATATCATTAATGAATGTAGACTACAATATACTTACAAGTGTGCTCGGAAAACGATTACAGGGAGTGGTGACCAGCATAGTAGGGTCGCATCAAACATGCGGCATTAAAGGAAGGTTTGTCTAAACAAACATTCATATATCCAGGAGCATTTTAGAATACTGTAACGACCTAGGGGAACACTGTGGCATGTTACAGTCAGGTATGCGGAAGGCTTTCGACCGTGTGGCGCATAAAATTTTCAGTATTCTAGAACATATAAATGTAGGGGGTTTGATCTTAGATGGGGTAAAAATGTGCTATCAAGACTGTACCGCCATCTTCGTTATAAACAAGGAGGTTACCAAAAGCTTTAGCGTCCGGTAATCTGTGCGCCAGTGGTATGGTTTGCCGCCTCTTTTATTCGCAATTTTCCTAGAGCCGCTTTGTAGGAAAATCAAGAATGACAATAGAATATCGGGTTTCAGAGTGCAGTCCGCGGAAGTGAAAGTGCTGACATACGCGGACGACATCGCGTTGTTTTGTCGGGATAAAGAAAGCATCGAAATCGCGCTCGCAGAGGATTTATCATACTGCAGAATGACGGGCAGTGCTATCAACTTTGATAAACCCCTAGGGGTATGAATCGGTAACCATCCGAGTAGGTTTGCAAATATCCGCTGGACAGTCACGCCGGCAAAGTACCCAGGGGTGCCGCTTGAGCATTACCGTGACGCCGTTGATTACTGGAATGCCGAAACGGAAAGGGTTCCTGATTGTGCAATTAAATGGGGAGGCCAGAATTTCTCAATGTTTGCTCGTGCGACAGTGTGCAACCTGTTTGCCGTCGCCAAAATTTCTTACGTGCTCCAGGCGTTGTGCATGTCAAGAGCTAACATACAACGTATAAACTGAGTACCCGCAGTGTTTGTATGCGGATTCAAGCTGGGAGCGCACCAGTCGCACTAATCTTTTTCGTCCGGTTAAAAGTGGAGGATTAGGTCTCGCACATTTGTTCATTAGGCAGATTGTGTCAAGGTTTGTTTACTTACGGGACCAAAATGACCATTTTTACTAACTATGTTTCAAACAAGGCTGAGCGAAGCTATACCTGAATTCATTGTATCGTCACATCGGTGCAGTCAATGCAAAGTGCCTGGTTTCATAAAAGAGGTAGTCTGGGATTTTCAGCTGTTAAAGGTTCGGTTTTCTATGGAATACTTAAGTAGGGTACCACGAAACCGCTGAGAGACACAATTGCCGGTGCCATTGTACCGCTCGATGTTCTGCATTGGACCTGAAAAGGGCGTGCTAAAAAGAGTAAAACGAATGCTAGTACGCCCGTCGGTAAAGTCCTTTTTCCAGCTCCACACCAATATCTTATCTGTGAAACCGTGGCTAGAGGAAAAAAGGACTTCCTGTGCCCTGGAGCGTCAACTGTATACTAGGGTGGTTGCTTGAGCTAGTTGGTAATTCATGATGAAAAATAACGTACAGCGCGAAGGACAAGGACTGCGAAGACGACATACACAGCGCTGACTTCCAACAATATTTAATTGCGTTGCCACATCGTGTGTATATATACAAGAAAGGGCATGCGCAGAAAATGTTTTTTCGCGGACGTTCTTTGAATATCTTTATTTACACCTTGAAGACTACATATTAAACTGTTGCGCGCCGCCCAGGCACATTAGTCCGCGTGGCCTGATTCTACTTCCGGCTACCGTCCGGTACGGTCGTGGAATGTCGAGCTGTGCAGGAGCGGCTGTTGCGGCCCGTTCAAACTGCGGAATCAGGTTTTCGGAAACGACCCAACAGGATTATCAACTTGTTTCGCCACAGCTACCATCAGGACCTACTGTCCTTCCTACTGTGTTCTTACACAATGACTTGAGGACAAGGCCTTTTCGCGTCGAGCATTTTCGCGACGCACTAGTGCGCCATCAGCTCATGTCGGAAGTGCTTGCCCTCGGTGCCTACCGGATGAACCACGTTTGGGCCATCACCTTCAAAGACCTTCAAGGCAAGAAGAAGCTTTTGTCTACCAAAGCTTTTAGCGTGAAAGACCACCGTTGTGCTGTGATAGACCCCTGCAACCAAGATGTGAGAATGAAGCTGTACTGGCTTCTCCACGTCACTCCCGATGAACACGTCAAAGCAGCCCTGGCACCATTCGGAACCGTGACCGAAATCTCCAAAGAAAAATGGCGTGTTACCGGTTGCAACGACAAGGGCTCACGTACACGCCTAGTGTCGTGGCGTTTGAAGGCAGGGACGCCAGTCGAGAACCTGCCGCACCAGGTGCGAGTAGGCGAAGATCAGGCACTAGTCATCGTGCCAGGAAGACCTCCGCTTTGCCTCCGGTGTCATTGCACTGGCCATATACGTCGCGAATGTCGCGTGCCGCGCTGTGGGCTGTATCACCGCTACGGCCACGACGAGACCCAGTGCGTGCGTAGCCATGCGAACGTCACTGGGCCGGGTCGTAGTGACATATTAGACGAACACCTGATGGAGCAGGTCGAAGCCGAAGAGACAGCAGCAGCAAGCGAAACACATCCCAGCGAGGACAAGACGCCTGAGGACACGCCCCCCGATGTAGACGAAGCGCAGAAACTTCAGAGTGCCACTGAGGAACTACCGCAAAAGCTTACACCTGCAAACGATACCGTAAGCGTAACTACTGTCAAAGAGCCTGGGCCCAGCGAAACACGGGAAGGCAAGAAGGAAGAAACGTGCAACGACGTCACTGTGGGAACGCCGGTTACGGCAGTCACTAAGCGACCGCTAGCAAAACGAGCAGCGACGACCAGCGCTCTGACTCAAAGTGTGCAAAGGAACCTCTCTCCAAAACAACATCCACCCGTAGGTCTATCTTCAAGCCAAAACCTACCGTGCTACCAGACAGGAAACCGCCGCCGTCTATGCCCCCGCTGTGGCGGGATCATAGTCCGGCTAATCACTTCGTTACTGGACCGGTGAAAGACTTACATCTACAATGGACAATCACAGATGTCAACTCAACCAAGCGACGTGCTGCATCGAGTGCAGCAGAGACAGCGGTGGTCACTAGTCTACAGTTGTAAGTTTCCACTCATCTGAGCAGTATCTTGTGTCGGTTTGCCTAAACTATACTTACAATGGCCGTTAATCCTGGAATAGCCCTTCGTGTTGAAACACTAAACGTACGCGGCTTCGGAGCCCGAAGGCGGCAAGTTCAACTGAGCCGCCTGTTATTAGAAAATGATATCGATATGCTGACTATCCAGAAAACAAAAATTGAAAGCGAGGAACAAACTGATGAGATGGTGGAAATCTTTCGGTAAAGATATGATCTCTGTGTGCGCCACGCCGTGGGTAAATCAGGGGGGTGCGCAATTTTCTCGCGTAGCTCCGTCGGAATTGTAGAGCAGTCTGTCATTGTTTCTGAAAGTTGTCGCTTAGTAGTTTGCGACTTTTGTGTTAAAGAGGCACTATGGGGAATTATTTGCATTTATGCACCAAACAAAGTTAGTGAGCGTATAGGTTTTTTCCGATACATCGAAACCTTCTTGAAATGCGAAAGAAATGTGTTACTATTAGGATGCATCAATTCTGTATGCATGGCTGAAGACAACGTCAGGAACTTACCGATACATAATAAGAGAGCATTGCAACTTTGCGCAACCGCTCAGGAATACGACCGAATTGATATAGGCGATGTACTGCGAGAAAAGCGAGTTCAGTTCAAGCATTTCCAAGGCACAAGCCACGCCCGACTTAACCGAGTGCATCTTACAGCAAGCCTTTTATCTTTTTGCACAACATATGCCGTTAAGTATGTAAGCATTAGCGACCATAGCTTAGTACTGTTACAATAGGCACAAAGCGTAAAACGAGCATCTTTAACTGGGGACTCTGCAAATTCAATGATAGCCTTTTGCAAGACGAAAACTTTATCGAAGTAATAACGGCAAAAATTAAAGAAATGCAGGAAAATGACTTAATCAGCCCTGTTGAGTTGTGGGAGCAATTTAAGTCTGAAGTTAAGATGAGCGCAATCAAAAGAGCTAGTGCCATGCGCTACAAGGCTTTTTTTCTTTATTGCCGGTTTGCAATACATACAAGTATGAACAAAACACTGCGAGAAAAAAATTAAGAGCGCCTGCTACTCTGAGGCTGACGCGAGGTATTTAAAAGCGCTTCATAGATGCCAGCTCATCTAATACTGAAATCCACTCATTGTCCTCGTTTCATGCCTTGTACACTTCCCGCACGAGGACCATGCTCACAATAAAGTTTTCCCTTGAAGACTGAACCTTAATATGGTCATGACGTATCGCCATTCGTGTTTTCCATAGACTGTGTAGACACAATAACATCAACATATCATGAGGGACTCCGCCGTCATTTGATGTAGGGAGAAAGCGGATTCCGTACGGCGTCACCGGTAGCTCCTTTTTTTAAAGTTCGTTGCAAAATGTCCCACAAGAATACTGCGTCTGGGCAGTCCAGGAACATGTGCTCTACTGTTTCTGGTTTTCCGCATATTAAACAGTTAACTGACCATGCTACAAACAAGCCTTTTTGTTCGAGCCATGGCTTAACCGGTAACGTTTCGCTGTGAAGTTGAAAGCAAAAGGACTTGGCTGACGAGCGCACTGGCATCCGCTTTACCCTTTTTAACCCAATTTCCTCCATTTTCTATACAAAACTTGGCCCTATAGATAGGTGTTGGGAGCAATGTGTAGACATCATCTTTGTAGAGTTTATTTCGCTTAACACTGCTTAAATACTCTAAAGAAAAACGCGTGCACAAGAATTGGTACGCCCGTACAACTTCACGCAGAAAGCCCTTGATAGTTGTTCTCACTAGTCGTGTTGACACAATATAATTTGGTAAAGCGTCACTCAGACGTTCCTGAAACAGAGTTAATAAAAATTCATTTTGTTGATCACGCAAGAACATAAAACGTGAAACAACTTGCTTCAAGAACAAGTGAGCTAGGCCCAGGCCGCCTCGTTTAACCGATGTGAACAAATTGGTGCGGCTGGTACGTTCCCACACAGATCCCCAGATAAATATGGCGAATTCCCGGTGCAGTTTTTGTATGCTCGTTCTTGATGCGCGTATGGCCTGTAGCACGAACCAAATCTTGGCGACGAGAAAGAGGTTGCATACGGTTGCTCTCGCGAACATGGAAAGGTCCCTCCCACCAAATTGTTTTGTTTTTTCCTTCACTTCTGTGCATTGCTCTTATCAGTTGTCCGGAAAATGCTGTAGCGGTACACCGAGGTACCTCATAGGGGTAGTCGTCCACTGTACACTTTCCATTTCAGTGGGAAAATGTTCCCAAACACCATATAATATGCCAACTAATTTTCCCAAATTAATGGGACTTCCTGACATTTTACAAAAACTTTTTGCCACATCAACCGCTTTATTAACGCTTTCTTTATCCCGGCAGAACACTGCTACGTCATCTGCGTATGTTAGTATCTTTATTTCCCTCGTGCCTATCCGATAACCTGCGATTTCACTACACAAAAGTACCTTTAAACAAAATGGCTCTAAATATAATGCAAAACGCAAAGGTGACAAACAGCAACCTTGTTTAAAAGAAGATTTGAGTTGTATATTTTCTGATAATGTATTAATAATGATATTCTTAGAAACTATTTGATCATAACACATTTTAACACCTTCTAGTAACATACATCCAAGGTTCACATGTTCAAGTATAAGAAAAAGGATTTTATGCGCCACCCTATTGAATGGCTTTTCCAGGTCCAACTGTAATATTGCCACCTTCTCTGAAAAGGCATCACAACACTCAAGGACCGTCAGTAACAAATGAATGTTTGTCATAATGAACCGTCCTTTTATTCCACACGTTTGGTGTGGTCCAATTAACTTCTGTATGACCGACTGTAGTCTCCTCCCGAGAACTTTCGTGTATATCTTGTAGTCTGTATTTGTAAGGCTAATGGGACGATATGCCCGCACCGAGAGTAGAGTTTGAGGGTCTTGACTCTTTGGTATTAATACCACTTGGCTCTCACGAAACGAAGGTGGTAGAGCTTGTTTCTCACACGCCTCATTAATTAAATGATGCAAAATTATTGCCATTTCCTTTTTAAAAGCTTTATAAAAAGCGGCGCCTAATCCGTCAGGCCTTGGCGCATTACCTACAGCTAACTCATATATTGCTTGTTCTATTTCTGCGATAGTAATTGGCTGCTCAAGGTTCAGCCTTGCGCCCTCATCCAACTTTGGAAGAAGCCTTAAACATTCACTATCCAAACCTTCCGAGTGCTCGCGTTTACTGCCTAACCCGCTGAATTTGTTGGTTTTCATGTACAATTGCGTTTCCATATGTGATGGCCCTTATCTCCTTTCGTGAAGCGTAGCCCTTTGCGTTCGACAGAGCTCTTTTGGTCGGTACTTCACCGCACCATAATCTTTCTGCGCGCGCACGTATAACCGCACCTCGATATTTCTCTTGATCGCCGCTTTCTAACTGAGATTTTACTTCTTTTATTCTCTTCGCAAAGCTACCTGGGCAAGCACCTTCCAGTGTTAAGTAGAAGTTAAGTTGACACTGCAACTCTTTCTTTTCTTTGTTCCTCCCGTCGTAAAGTGCATGATCTTTCCATTGCCATTAACTTTGTTTCCTGCTTGAAACATTCCCATGGTTCTGCAATACTTTGATGGTCCTTTTCTAATAAGTTCTGAATATAATCTAATTTTCTGAACAAAAACATCCTCATCTAGTAGTTTAGAGTTAAATTTCTACAACGCCCAATTAAAATTTGGTTTTCTAGGGCCCAACGCAAACATAATTAGTGGTCACGATATGACACAGATTTTGCCTCATAGTTGCTACACATTTGAATCAAATCAGCAGACATATACACTCGGTCTAATCGTGCGTGGCTGACTCCTTGAAAATGCGTGAACCTTGTATTCGTACCATTTCCCATGACATGGCCCACATCTACCAGATTCACTTCGCCAACAATTTCGGCTATAAATTGCGCGCTTGCGTCGTGAACCGGCGGGCTTAGCACTCTGTCCTTAGCGTAACACACACAGTTGAAATCCGCCATCAATAAAATGTTGGTTTGACAATTCAATTGGCTTTTAAGGCATTGAAAGAAAACCTTGCGTTCACATTCCTAGTTAGTTGCGCACACACATATCGCTCGACACTTCACTGCTCCAATAACAAAGTCGCACACTATTTGTCGGCCTTTAACATCACAAACCATGCTTTCACTAACTACGTCCACAGAACTGCGAACAAAAAGGGCGCACCCACAAGACCTCCCTACACAATGTGACACACACACATAATACCGTGGCCGAAAAGCCGCTACCATATGTTCCGTTCCTTCTTCACTTTCGATTTTAGTTTCTTGCACTGCGATAAAATCAAGATCGGTTTCCATGAACAGCCTGCTTAGCTGGTACTGTTTACGTTTAGAACCAAGGCCCCTTACATTTATACTTCCAACACGTAACGCGACATTGGTGGAATTCATTATGTTATGAAGAAGGAAAAGGACCGGTCAGGACCTACATTCACTGCGCCTAACTCGCTGCACACTCACGTTTACCGGCATAGCGCAGCGAGAACCATACTGTGGATTGTCGTTGTTGGATGCCATATCTATGAATTTCCATCGCGAAACTTGCGTCTTGTTGCAGTCACCCGCTACCCCACCGTTCCCCAGCACCCCCCAAAAATAAAGGTAAAAGGAATCGGAAAGCGTCTGTAGGCACATTCTCATGCTATGTCAGCGTTGACGCCGACGGTTTCCTATCGGGCGGCACATTCGGCGTCGGCTTCAAAGTCGGTCGCCGGACATTGGCTGTCTTCAAAGGCGGCTCGCTTTGAACCGCTTTGATTTTCCCTGGTTCGCCGTTATTGCTCTCCTCAAGGGACCTCTTCGGCGCCGTACCGCTTGGGCCACTAGTGTCCATAGCGGTTGCCTTTTCCGCTTCTGTCTTCTTTTTGTCTTTGTGGTGACCTTTCTTTCCTTTGTGGTGACCTTAGCCACTGGGTCCTTGGCAGACGTTTCCGCGTCCGCCTCTGTTCTTTGCACTTTGTCGTCATTTCCATGCTTGACAGTGCTGCTGGCTCTGTCAGGCGTAGCGAGGACTTTTGCCTTTGAGCCTTGCGTAACCTCGGACCCACCAGCCGCTTCCTCGGCATCAGCGGCATCCATGACGTGCTCTTGTAATACCTCGTCATACTTTGCGGGGCCTGCGATGTTCGCATACTTCCGCACACACTGGCTCTCGTCATGGCCAAAGCGCCGGCAAATAGAGCAGCGCGGTACGCGACACTCCCTCCTGATATGTCCCGTGCGGTTGCACCTCAAGCATAAGGGAGCCCTTCCAGGGGCTACGAGAAGTGCCATCATATCGGCTACTTGAAACTGATGTGGTAGATCCTCAATGGTCACGCCCGCTTTCAGCTTCACGGTTACGGTGCGCGTTGTCGAACCTTTGTCCGTGATGCCTTGCACACGCCAGCGTTGTCTGGTCACGTCACCGGCTTTTCCATATGCTGCGAGTGCCGCGCGGACGTCTTCGTCTGGACATTGTGAAGGAGCCAGAAAACGTTCACGCGTATCTCCTGGTTAGCCGGGTCCAACACTACGCACCTTCTTTCTTTTACCTCAGCATCGCCACACGCCAACATTTTTTTTTTCGTAGACTCCGAGTTCCTGAACGTAACCGCCCAAACGTGGTTCATCTGCAACGCCCCCAAGGTGACAACCTTGAGCAGTAGACCCAGACGAGCCAGCATGTCCCGGAAATCTTCGGCGCGGAATGGCCTTGCCATCACGTCCCCGTGAACGAACATATTCAAAACGCAGGGTTCTGTAGGCAACTGCGGCAAAACAACTTCGTATTCTTTGTCTTCATCGCCAATAAACCTGTTTCCGCGGCTCGGCTGAGCCACAAACACCGCCCCACCGGAGCAATCATTCTGCGTCCGCACCGAACGGTAGCCGGAAGTAGAATCCCATGCGCTACAAGGCAAGACAGAAAGAAACCGAGTTGCAGCGTACTCTAGACTATCTCTTAAATGCGGAAAGCACTGTTCCTCGCCTGCTTGTAAACAAAGTTAAAGAAATCAAAAGGCAACTCGAGAATATTGATACGGAAAAATATCAAGGTGCGATAATAAGGTCGCGTGCTGAGCGGCTCTGGATGGGCGAAACACCTACCAAGCGAGCGTTAAGCGACAAAAGAAGCTACGCTACTGGAAATGCAATAACAGAGCTGCGCAAGGAAGGTGTGCTATCCACAGACCAAAATGTTATTGAAAGAGCGCTTGTGCAACGTTTCAGAAACTTGCTAGGCTGCTAGGCGAATGTGCGAGAGGGCTTTGAGACCCATTTTCTGAAATTAATGCCACGATTAGAAGATGAAGCAAAAACATAACTTGAAAGACCAATAAGTGTTACTGAACTGAAAAATGCGATAGACTACTTGCGTCCAGGGAAAGCTCCGGGGCCCGACGGGCTGTGTGCGGCTTTTTATAAATTCTTTGGGCATCAAATGGCCGAAATGCTCCTCAGAGTTATAGAAGAAGCTTATGTCCAAAATGATGCCTCCGTCATTTAAGAGAAGCCATGTCGTACTACTACCAAAGACCAAAGACCCTGTAAAATTGCTGTCCCCCAAAGCATACCGATCCATAAGTCTAACTAACACGGATTATAAGGTTTTTATGAAAGTTATAGCTAAGCGACTTCAGTCCGTGATTACAAACTTGCTCGGTGAAGATCAAACTTGTGGAATCAAAGGGAGAACCATTCTCACGAATATTAATGTGACCAGAAATATATTGGAACTATGTGACCTAATGCACGGACGGGTAGCCATGATTCAACTCGACTTCGAAAAAGCTTTCGATAAGGTAACCCACAACATTATTTTCTCCCTCTTAGAACACATCAGCGTAGGTACCATCATAACTGATGGAGTAAAAATGGCCTACACTGGCTTTTCTTCGAAACTAATTATTAATAAAATATTAACCGAAAGTGTTACAGCACACTGGTGTAAAACAGGGATGCCCTGATCGTGGTAAATTGCTATTTGCAATTTACCACGAAACGCTGTGTTTAAATCTAATGATGAATAAAAAGATACCCGGCTTCCGGCTCTTATCACGTGAAATAAAGGTCTTATCCTATGCTGACGATGTCGCAGTATTCCGCACTGATAAGCAAAGTATTCAGGAAGCTATGCGTACCGCAAGAACTTTCTGCAGCCTTACAGGAAGTGCAATAAGCTGGCAAAAATGCTTAGGTTTTTGGCGTGGTGAATGGGAATCTACGCCAGAATTTTTCGACACTATAAATTTCAGCGAGACACCTGCTACTTACCTGGGCGTGCCACTCGAACATTACCGCGACACGACCGAGCAGTGGACAGCAGATACTGATCGGGCTAACGAACAAACAAGAAACTGGGGAGGACCGAAGCTCTCAATGTTTGCACGTGCAACTGTGTGTAACTCATTCCTCGTGGGTAAATTTTTCTATATGTTACAAGTATTATGTATGTCTAGGATGTGTGTCCGAAAATTGCACAGGATATTCGCAATGTTTGTTTGGGGATCGGGATGGGAACGTACAAGCAGGCTAAACTTGTTTCATTCCGTGAATAACGGAGGTCTTGGTTTGTGTAATTTGTTTTTAAGACAAGTAGTCTCAAGGTTTATTTTCCTACGCGACCAAAGGAATGCATTTCTACAAACTGTTATACACGTACAACTACACAATGCCTTATTTGAGTTCATTGTTACATCATGTGGAACACCACAAGTAGTGGTGAAAGGATACATGCGCGAAGTGGTAAGCGCTTTTCATTTGCTCAAAGCACATTTCTCGCTTCAATATTTGTCTGTTGTCGGCCGGAAAAAATTGTATAAACACCTCGTGGATATTTTGTGCCCCGTGCCTATATGCCGCTCAACATACGCTCTAGGGCCTGAACGCAATGACTTTTAACGCGTAAAAAGAATGTCTATCAGGCCATCTACCAAATCCTTCTTCTTTCTTGTGCACAGCGGCACGCTTCCCGTAAAACCATGGCTAAGAGAGAAGGGTTTGTTTGTACCATGGAGTATCGATCGCGGTATATGCCATAAACCGGAAACTGTAGACCATGTATATCTATATTGTTGGGACTCAGTGTTCTTGTGGGACATCCTACAAAGAACCTTCAAAAAACATTTCCCTCTGACACCATTCGGTATTCACTTTCTTCCTTTTGAAGAGACGGGAGATGTGCCGTGCGACACAATAATGTTGCACTGCATGCACAGTGTCTGGAAGACAAGAATGGATGTAAGGCATGAAGCTCTCCAACCTCGTTCTGCTCAGGAATATTTCGTGGAAAACATCCTGCACCTACGTGACATACATAAGGCCAAAGGGGAGCCACCAGCGCGGCTACCCATATTAGACAAATTGGCCACAGTTCGGTTCCCCTAACCAAGCTGTATTAGCCAATATGCAGCCGGTGTTTTTACCAAAGTACAACTTCCTCTTTCTGTTTTTAACTCGAACGCGTGGAATGTTCTACTAAGAGCATACGTGTTACCTTTTTTGTACGTACATTGTGTGTAAAACAGGTAATAAAGAAAAAAAAGTCCGCGTGGCCTAATGGATAAGGCGTCTGACTTCGGATCAGAAGATTGCAGGTTCGAGTCCTGTCACGGACGTTGTTTGGATATTTTTATATACACCTTGAAGAATACATAATAAACCGTTGTGCACCGCTGATGCAAACTTGTCCGCGTGGCCTAACATTCTGCTTCCGGCAGCCGAGCTGAGCAGTTCTAAGAATCATAGGCTCCAGTGGAGCGGCGACAGCGGCCTTTGTTGGCCGCGGAAACAGGTGGAACAGCGAAGATGACGCAGGCTGTCAGATTATTTTGCCTCCACTGCCAAATGGACGTGCCGTGCTAAACACCGTGTTTTTGCACGGCAACCTGCGAGCTAGACCCTACAGAGTAGAAGATTTCCGGGGCGCTCTTGGCCAAACAGGATTGCTGCAGGAGGTGCTGGCCCAGGGGGCCTACCAGATTAACCACGTCTGGGTTGTGACCATGGACACTGCGGACGCCACGAAAGGGATGCTGGAGGTCAAGGAGTTGGAGGTAAAGGGGCGGCGCTGCATCCTGGTCGACCCTCAAGACCAGCAGGTGCGGCTGCGTCTTCATTGGTTAATACATGGTGTGGCCGATGAAGATGTACGAACGGCGTTGGCGGCTTTCGGTAAAGCCGTACTGGTCACCCGAGAGCGATGGCGCGTTCAGGGTATCAACGACAAGGGGACGACTACCCGGTCCGTCTTGCTCAAGCTCAACAGCGGCGTGAAGGTGGAAGATCTCCCGCACCAAATTGGGGTCGCCGGTGAGCTGGCCGTAGTCATCGTTTCTGGCAGGTCAATGCAGTGCTTGCGCTTTCAAAGCACTGGTCGTGTACGACGAGACTGCAAGGTTCCCCGGTGCCCGAAATGCTGTCGGTTTGGAGACGCCGAGGTCCAGTGTGTACGTACATACGCCTCTATGAGCGGGCCAGCCGAAGGCGAGGACACGACAAGGTTGGTGATGGATGCGGCCGAGGCCGAAGAAGCGGCGAAAGGGGTAAGAGACCAGGCAACCCCATGTGCTGTAGGCGTTGTGCTTGCACCTGATGCGGGCGCGGGGACACCACCGGACAAGGAAAACGCTACTGAAGGTGCGGCAAAAGAGGCAGCAGAAGAGACCAAGGAAGAAAGCAAGAGCAGCCTAATGGAAGCTTCCGAGTGAATGGAGACAGTTGAGGACAAGTCGGCTAAGAACGGCCCTATGAGCAGCAATGCCGGAGCCTCAGTCAAATGGAATCTTGAGAAGGCTGCAGACAGCAACGCAGCGAACCAACGAAGTGGGGAATATGGGGCGCCTTTGAAGACGCCAATGGGCCGGCGCAGCAGCTACAAGCCACGACCAAGCACAGCTACCGTAGACAAGAAGTCCGAGAAGAAGCCAACCCCGCTCACCAGTGGTACCGGTCCACCGGGCGGCTCCGGGGGCGTCTAGCTGGGTGCTAGGCGCTGAAGATAAACCCCATGCTCCGGGCCAACTCTTTTCACTAGACATATAGCCATGGCTCCCAACCCGTCGCTTAGATTGGCCACGCTAAGCTTTCGATGTCTGGCCGCCAAGCGAATGGAGAGCCAAGGGTCTAGGCTGCTGGTGGACCATCACCTTGACGTGATAGCCGTGCAAGAGACAAAAGTGGATGGTGAAAAAGAGACCTGCAGCATGGTGCAGGAGGTTTACGCCACGGTACTACGCGGTAGTGAGCCACACCATAGGGGTGTCGGCGGGCTGCGTGCTGTTAAAAATTATCCGGTATCATGGTGCAAGATTTTTTCCATGTCCATCTGGTAGATTAGTTTTATGTGATTTTGCTTTCAGTGCAGTTGAATGGCGTGGGGTATGCATTTATGCACGAAACGCGTTGGAGGAAAGGACTTTGTTTTTTTTTCAGCTAAAAGAGCATATGTTTTCTGAAAAGCAGATGGTGTTGTTAGGTGATTTTAATTGTGTTCTCAATGCCCGATATCGGTCTAATAGGGGATTAAGGAGCGATAAAAATAGGGATGCTTCGAACGACATAATTACTGAATGTGAATTAGCGGATGTGGCTGAATGTATGCTAGGCACGCGACATGTGCGTATCACGCGCTTTCAAGGAAATAGCCATGCGCGCTTAGATCGTATTTAGTTGTCGCTTCCAGCAATACCAATGTGTAATAGTTACAGTGTATGTCCTATTTCCTTCATTGATCATTGTATAGATAAATGTGACATAGGAAGGAAGGAAAAAGGCGGCAGCTTCTCTTGGGAGCTGTAGAAAATGAATTCAAACTTAACTACGGACGAAAGTTTCGGAGGACATGTGTCGGACTGCATCAAAAAAATTCTGATAAGCGGTGAGGGTGAATTAACCGATCGATGGGAAAAGTTTAAACAGTGAAATAAAATGAAAGCCATCGATCGGTCCATCGCAAAAATGTATAAAACACAAAAGGAAAAAGAACTGAGAATAATTTTGGATAAGCTGACAGAACTGGAGTGCCAAGAACGGGGAGCATAAAAAAGTGATATACGGAATAATAAACAGGAACTTGGACTGCATGACGAGGAACGCTATCGTGGAGCGATAGTTTGTGCACGAGCAGAATCCTTTGCAGTAGGGGAGACGCCCACAAAAAGGGCGTTCGGACTGGAATAATCGCACCCTCGACGTAATCATATTGACGTGATCGAGGTGGGTGGTAAAGAAGTTACAGATAATGATAGTATCGCATGTGCGTTCTTTGAACACTACGAAAATCTGTTTGCATTTAGGCACGTGGACCTAGAACGCTTTAAGACAAATTTTTTGAAACGACTGCCTTAGCTGAGTGAAGAAAGAAAAGCTGCATTGGAAGCGCCGATAACTGTGTTTGAAGTGCAACGCGCAATTGATAATTTGAATCCTGGCAAGTCGCCGTGCCCTGATGGGCTTTGCGCTGCGTGGTACAAGCGCTTTAAAGAGGAATTGTGCGCAATACTTGTAGCACTCTTTAGCGAAGCGTAAGAGGGTAACGCGTTACCGCCATTCTTCGGCCAATCACACACGGTGTTGATTCCGAAGACAGAGGATGTAGGAAAGTTGAAGATTGTAACATTATACAGACCAATAGCACTCGCAAATGTGGACTACGAAATTCGAATGAAAGTCTTAGCAGCTAGAATTCAGTCGGTTATTAAAAACATAGTCGGCCAGCACCAAACGTGCGGGATTAAGGGTCGCACTATAGCGACGAATGTTCACAAGATGCGCTCAGTTCTTAAATGTTGCGACTCCCTTGAATGGTGTGTGGCCGTACTCCAGTTGGATCAGGAAGAAAGCATTTGATTGCGTAGCGCCTGCTATTTTTTTTGCAATATTGGAACACATTAATGCCGTCGGATCCATCATCACGGACGGTGTAGCTCTGGCGTATCGGAACTGCTCTAGCAGACTAACTATTAACAAGGAATTGGGGGGCCCCCATTAAAGTACAGCGTTCCGTGCGTCAGGGCTGCCCGTCAGTCCCCTTTTGTTTTGTATATATATTGAAACCTTATGTTTGTCAATAATTGAAAATAATTCTATCCGTGGTTTTCGTTTACAATCTTCAGAGGTAAAACTGCTCACATTTGCCAATGATGTGGCGGTATGTTGTACCGACTGCGAAGGCATTGAAGAAACCATTCGAAGTGTTAAATTTTTCAGCGACGTTACAGGAAGCCGAGTGAACTGGGGAAAGTGTCTGGGGTTTTGGCACAGCGTGTGGCCGTTCACCCCGGGCATTTTTGCCAATGTTGTATGGCAGAAAACGCATGTGAAGTACCTTGGTGTGTCACTTGAGTTCTACAAAAATAATAATGACTACTGGCAGCAACGAGCAGAACTCTTACGCGAAAAGGCGAATGCTTGGAGGGCGAATTATCTCTCCATGTTGGCGAGGGCAACCGTGTGTAACATGTTTTTTGTGGCTAAACTATGGTATGTGATACAAGTGATGCACTGTTCGAGGGTAAATGTGCAGAAACTTCATAGGGTTTTCGCGGCCTTTGTGTGGGGAACTACGTGGTAAAGGTGCAGTCGCACAAATTTGTTCAGGAGTGTAAAGTGTCGGAGACTTGGACTGGCACACCTTTTTCTCAAACAATTAGTTAATAGATTTTTCTTTTTTCGCGAGGTCAGCGACCCATTTCTGCAGACGGTGTGCCAGGCCAGATTAGGGCGACTGCTACCTGAATGTTATTAGCACGCAAGTCCTGACGGGGACGGCACAAGGTTATTTTCGGGAAGTACTAGCGAGTGTGCGATTTTTGAGTTTGCGTTTTTCTAATGATTATTTATATTCTGTTAGAAAGAGGAAACTGTATAAAGACTTATGTGATATAGTGTTGCCAATCCCGTCGTACAGGGTGATATACAGTGCAGGCCTGGGTCGGAACGTACTCAAACGGGTTAAAAGAATGCAAGTAACACCAAGTGGAAAAACTTTCTTTTTCAAACTGCATACCGGAACTCTCCCTGTAAGAACGTTGTTAAAGGCGCGTCGGTTTTATATGCCATGGGGGTCTCACCGCATTATTTGCAAAAAGCCGGAAACGATCGACCACGTTTTCCTTCACTGTTGGGAAGCGGTGTTCTTCTGGAATGTGTTGCAGAGGACAATCAAAAAAAAATTTCCACTTGACACGCATGGAATTAGGTACATTGCGATAGACAACGAAGAAGGAGTACCTTTCGATCTAATCATGCTAACAGGCCTGCACAGTATATGGCGCTCAAGAATGGCTGGCTTCTACTGTGAACCCGATGCAAGACCAGCAAGGCTGTACTTTCGAGAGAGCATTGCTCGGTTATTAGAAATTGAAAAAACAAAAGAATGTCTTTCTCCCTGGGTAGCCCGGGTAGAACCCTTAGTCACACTAAGGGAATTTTAAGTGACAACGTCAGTCACAACACGACTGATGGCTTTTCGCTCAATGTGTTGACAAATTGTATTGTAACCCCGTCTTGACTTTTCATGTGTTGTAAGTGTATCGTTGTTGCAAAACCGGTAATAAAGAAAAAAAATGTCCGCGTGGCTTAATGAATAAGGCGTCTTACTTCGAATCAGACGACTGCAGGTTCGAGTGCTGTCGTGGACGTTCTTTGAATATTTTTATTTACACCTTGAAGAATACATATTAAACTGGTGCGCACCGCCGAGGCACACTTGTTCACGTGGCTTAATGGATAAGGCGTCTGACTTCGAATCAGACGATTGCAGGTTCGAGTACTGTCGCGGACGTTGTTTGAATATTTTTATTTACACCTTGAAGA
Organism: Dermacentor variabilis; assembly: GCF_050947875.1. NCBI lineage: Eukaryota > Metazoa > Arthropoda > Arachnida > Ixodida > Ixodidae > Dermacentor > Dermacentor variabilis. Next base: position 204,051,777 of record NC_134570.1, on the reverse strand, counting down.
GTACATATTGAAGTGTTGTGCACACGCCGAGGTGCACTTGTCCGCGTGGCCAGGGGATTCTGCTTCCGGCCACCGAGCGTGACGGACGCATGATGACGATCTCCGTTGGAGCGGCTTCAGCGGCCTTTTCTGGCCGCGGAAACAGGACGATGGAACAGGCGAGCACCTACCAGGTTGTTCTGCCAGGTCTGCCAACAGGTCGTTATGTTTTAAATACAGTTTTCTTGCACGCTGATATTACGGCCCGACCGTACCGGATTGAAGATTTCCGTGACGCTTTGGCACAGCATTCGCTTCTTCCGGATGTTATCGCCCTGGGGGCGTATCGCATGAGCCATGTCTGGGCTATCACTTTCAAGGACGCGGACGCGCTGAAGAAGATCTCGAGCATCGGGGAGCTGCGTGATAAAGCCGACGCTGCCTGGTGATTGACCCGGCGAACCAGGACGTTCAACTGAAGCTCCACTGGCTTATGAGGACGTGCGTGTCGCCTTTGCGCCCTATGGAAAAGTTACCGAAGTAGGCCGGGAGCGCTGGCGTGTGCAAGGTATGACAGAGAAGGGCTCAACTACCCGGCTCGTCACCCTCAAGTACAAAACGGGCGTGAATTTGGATGACTTGCCGCACCGACTGAGCGTTGGCGTTGAGTTGGTGCTTGTTGTGATACCAGGTCGACCCCCGCTGTGCCTTCGGTGTCGCGGTACGGGCCACATCCACAAGGAATGTCGAGTCCCGCGTTGCGGAATCTGTCGACGCTACGGGCACGAAGACTACCAGTGTACTCGCACTTACGCGAGCATTGCAGGCCCGGGAACCAGCGAGGACTCTGCTGAGATGCTGATGGACAAGACGGATTCGGAGGAAGCCGCCCGTGCAGGTGGACAACCACAGCGCGATACACAGCCATCGTTCACGACTCTGGTGAAGCAGAAGGCGGGGCCCTACAACGCAACAGATGGTAGTGTACAGGCGCAAGATAAGCCTGAAGAGGACGACGTTGACAAAGTGAAGGAGGTGGCGAAAGCCGCGGTCGCCAAAGAAAGCAACGTGGAGACCCCCAACATTGATACCATGGAGACGAACCAGGAAGCGGCGAGCACCATGGCTGGGAAACGTCCGCATGAAGAATGCGTTGACGTGAAGCTGCAGCCTGGCGGTGGCGGCGATGAGCCTCCGCCGAAGGCAGGTGGTTTGAGACGCTCGACTTTAAAATTGCGGCCGAACCTTCCGGCCGACACGCGGAAGGCGGGCAAACCGCCTCCTGAGTAGCACAGGGTCCTGGTCGGTGTCAGCGCCGGTCGTGTTGGTCGACCGGTGTCAAGAGGTCCTGGCAGTCGTGAGGAAGACTACGTCAACCATGAAGGTAGGCACCATGCGGATAGAGGCGTTTCTTCTTCTAAGACATGGCTTTTAATCTAATTGCTCCACATCGAGTTGCGACCTTGAATGTCAGAGGGCTTAGAGCAAGAAGGCGACAATACCAGCCTAATCGCCTTCTTCTGGATAACGATATTGATATAATTGCTATATAAGAGTCGAAAATAGAGAGTCAAGAGCACACTGCCCGCATGGTGTCTTTCTTTCAAGCAAACTTTCATGTGTGCGTCTGTCATTCTGTTGGGACGTCGGGTGGGTGTCTTGTATTCATCCGTAAGACGTTAAGAGTGAACGTAGATTCTGTATTTGCATGCCCAAGTGGTCGCCTTTTAATTGCTGATTTCATTTTTTTCGAATTTATGGTGGCGAATTGTTTGTGTATATGCTCTCAATGTAGAAAGTGAGCGTAATTTTTTCTTTAAATCCCTTGAGCCATGGTTGAAAGGCGACAAGATTTTGCTTGTACTGGGTGACTTCAACTGTGTGTGCGCCGCATTTGACAGGGTGAAGTGTAGGCCACTGAGAGACAAGAGCTCTGAAGTGTTGAACACTCTTGTCCATGAGTATGGTCTCGACGATGTTGGCACTGTGTTCTCCACTGGGACCCACCCGGAATAGACGCACTTTCAGCGGGAGAGCCACGCGAGACTTGACAGGATGTATGTATCTGTCGATCTTATGCCGCTATGCTCTAGTTATGACGTTAAACCCGTGCCTTTCAGTGATCATTGTCTCGTGAGTGTGACTTTCGGAATGAAATGCAGGAAATCGTGCTTTAACTGGCACTTATGGAAACTGAAGACAAAGCTTTTGGAGGATGAAGGGTTCATTATGCAAGTAAAGACCAAGCTATACAAACTGCTAGACGCGCAGCCAGCTAGTTTTGCAACTGAATGGGAGTGGTTCAAAGAGTGGGCAAAAATGAAACCAATAGAAAAGAGCAGCGTGGCTCGTTATAAATAGAAAGAAAAAGAAAAAGAAATGAACGGCCAACTTGAATGGATGCTGAGCATGGAAAGTAGCGCACCGGGAAGTTTCACGAAAGAAATACGGGAAGTGAAATGCCAGCTCGAAAGAATTGACCTCGGAAGATATAGAGCCGCCGTCATACGCGCAAGGTCTGAAAAATTGTGGGCTGGCGAAACGCCAACAAAACGGGCGCTATCAGACGAGAAAAGATACGCTTGCCAGAAAGAAATTAGGGGCATCCGATATGACGGCCGGACTTCAGAAGATGCGAGAGATATTCAGAGCGCTATAGCCGAACATTTCACGGAACTTTTTAGCAATAAGCTCGAGACCATAGAAGGCTTTCATGTAGACTTTTTCAGACTGATGCCAACACTAGATGACGAAATTAAGCAACGCCTTGAACTGCATATAACTTTACAGGAGATAGAAAAAGCAATAGACGACCTACCATCTGGGAAAGCTCCTGGGCCAGATGGGCCAAGTGCGGCCTTTTATAAAACCTTTAAGCTTCCTGTTTCACAGTGCATGCTCCATGTGATAACTGAGGCTTACGAACGCAAACAGGTTCCATTGTCTTTCAGTACGTCCCACATCGTTCTAATCCCAAAGGCTGATGATCCGGAAGAACGACTGTTGGTGGGGTCATATCGACCGATTGGTCTCACCAACGTCGACTACAAAGTATTTATGAAGGTTTTAGCAAAAAGACTGCAGTCTGTGATCACGAAATTGGTAGGGTCTCACCAGACATTTGGAAATAAAGGACGTAGCATCGGCGCAAATATACATGTCGCACGCAGCGTATTAGAGTGTGTTGATGCAGTTGGCGGTCAGATAGCAATGATGCAGCTCGAATTGGCAAAATACTTTGACCGCGTCTCCCACGAAATTCTTTTTTCCATCCTGGCACACTCCAAACTAGGCGACGTTATAGTAGAGGGCGTTAAAATGGCATACAAGAACTGTACGACCCGCATTATAATTAATGGCGATCTCACTGACAAACTTGCTGTACGTTCTTCAGTAAGACAGGGATGCCTGCTTTCCCCCTTGCTTTTCGCAGTGTATTTAGAGCCGCTATGCCTGGCAATTATCAATTCTGACCGAATTTGCGGTTACAGACTGAAGTCATCCCAGGTGAAAGTACTCACGTATGCTGACGATATAGTGGTGGTTTGCGCTGATAGACAGAGCATCTGTGAAGTCACGAGTGTGGTCGAAAACTTCTGCGATCAGACTAGAAATCAGATCAATTGGGGCAAAAGTTCCGGTTTTTGGCATGGTAAATGGGACGTAACACCGGGTTGTTTTTCTCGGCTTCGATGGTCCACCTTGCCAACGCGGTATCTAGGAGTGCCCCTGGATTGTTATCGGGATCCCAGCTCGTACTGGAAAGAAGAAACTTTGAGAATGAAAGAGAAAGCGGTCGCGTGGCAGCGACCAAGACAGCTATCAATGTTTTCCCGTACCTCTATCTGTAATGTCTTTTTGATTTCGAAGCTCGGGTATGTCATGAATGTGCTGTGTGCGACACGAACAGCTGTTCAAAAATTGCATCGTGTTTTTGCTGTTTTTATTTGGGCGTCCGCCTGGGAAAGAACCAGCCGAACTAACCTGTTTGTTTCTGTTAAAAGCGGAGGCCTAGGCCTGGCGCATCTTTTTTTGCGGCAAGTGGTCTCGCGATTTCTGTTTTTGCGTGATCAAAGTGATCCCTTTCTAAGAACTGTTATGCAAGTGCGCCTACAGAGACTGCTCCCTGGAAGAGTAGTCTCCTGTGATAACATGTGTGGTGCTGTGACAGGATACTTGCGCGAGGTTGTTCTTTCGTGCAAGATGTTGGAAGTACGTTTCAGCCCTGAATATCTATGTAAAGTTTAATAAGAAAAAGCTGTACAAAGCGCTGATTGACGTGATGTTGCCGGCACCCATTTATCGGACACCACACTTTGGAGGCCCAGGGCAAGATATTTTTAAAAGAGTTAAGAATATGCCCGTTAGACCTGTGGTCAAAAGTTTTTTGTTTTTTAACTGCATTCCGGTACGTTGCCTGTTAAAACCTGGCCGCATGATAAAGGGCTATTCGTGCCATGGACAACAAACTGCTTGTTATGCAGGAAGCCCGAGACAGTGGAACATGTTTTCCTAGAATGCTGGGATCCAATTTTTTATTGGGATGTTCTTCAGAGGACGATTAAAAAGAAACTTCCTTTAAATCCTTACGGCATTCGGTACTTACCCATTGAAAGTGAAGAAGTGCCCTACGATTTAATTATGCTTCTTGGCCTCCACAGTTTGTGGAAAACGCGAATGCAGGTGCGACATGCAGACATAAATACAAGTTCCACACGTGAAAACTTCATCGAAAGTGTTGTTTATCTTCGGGAATGTTTCAGGGCTCAGACTGATCCACCAGAGTGGATATTACTGCTTGATGATTTAGCGCAAATGAAAAGATTTTAGCACCACTCGCCTCAGCCCAAGTGTCGCTGAAGTGTTTTACCATATGTTAGTTTGTATTACACGTCCAAGACTGTAATAAAGAAAAAAAAGTCCGCGTGGCCTACTGGATAAGGTGTCTGATTTCGGATCAGAAGATTGCAGGTTCGCGTCCTGTCGCAAACGTTATTGGAATATTTTTATTTACACCTTGAAGAGTACGTATTATACTTTTGTGCACCGCCAGTGCACACTTGTCCGCGTGGCGTAATGATTTCCACTTCCGTCTGTCGAAGAGAGCGGACGTGGTTATCATGTGCTCCGATGGGGCGGTGTTTGCGGCAATGAATAGCCGCGGTAACAGGAATGCGGCGCCTGCTGAACGTGAAGATTACGAAGTCATCTTGCCTACAGGTCGTACAGTTTTGAATACCATATTTTTACATGCCGATATTCGGGCCAGGCCTTACCCAGTTGAAGACTTCAGGGATACGTTGGAGCCTCTGGCATTGCTCCTTGAGGTGCTAGCCTTGGAGGCGTACCAGATGAGTCACGTATGGGCCGTCACCTTCAAGAATGCGGAAGGCGTGAAGAAGGCTCTGACAATCGGTGAAATGAAGGTGAAGGGTCGCCGCTGTGTTGTAGTTGACCCGGCGAACCAAGCCCTGCGCCTGAAGTTGCATTGGCTGCTTTTCAATGTTCCCGATGAAGATTTACGTGCTGCACTAGCCATGTTCGGGAAGGTAACAGATGTCGTGAAAGAAAAGTGGCGTGTGAATGGCATCCACGAGAAAAGTACGAAGACGCGGACGGTGAGCATTCAGCTCCATCTAGGCGTCAAGGTTGATGACCTCCCACATCAGCTTCGTATTGGTGGGGAACTGGCGCTACTAATTGCGCCAGGAAGAGCACCAGTGTGTTTGCGCTGTCACACGGCGGGACATATACGACGGGACTGCCGTGTCCCTCGATGTGCTCGGTGCCGTCGTTTTGGGCATGACGAGAGTTCGTGTGTGAAGACGTACGCAAATGTAACAAGACGAGTTTGAAAAACTGACGCAGCAGAGCTCGTCATGGACGAAGCCGATGCGGAAGAAGCTGCAGGAACGTCGAGTCAAGTGATTCAAAAGGAGATGCGACCAGCAGACATGCCCTCGTATCCGCAAGAAAATGAACAGCAAGGAGACCATAGCCTTGAAGAAAAGCCCGACGTGAGGGAAGTGCCTGAAAAGACAAGTGTGAGCGCAGAATACGGTGAACCTTCGAAGGATCCATCGAGCCAACACACGGAAAGCATGGACGTCACGGTACAATCCACCGTCGGCAAACGTGGACGCGAAGCTACAACGGACGAGGCGGACAGAAGACGTCGTTGGAGCTGTGGAACCGCCAACGAAAACGGTGGTGACTCGAGACGCGTCATTGAAGCCCAAGCCCAACGTTCCACCAGACAGAAAATCAGTGTTGAAACCGTCAACGTCAACGTAGTCGCGAGCTTTGACGCTCTGCGGTTCCTTAGGGACTACGTCGACGCACATCAACTATCCAATAAGGAAAATGATTGGAGTCTTCTGCCGTGCAACCCAAGCCGAAGCTCGAGGATTGCTGGCATTGGGAATAGGTTTGGCTCTTGGAAATAAGCTGCGGGTTTTCTGGTGTGCCTGCGCTCACGAGGTATGCGCCATGGCGTATATGTAATTTTAATAAATGGCGAGAAATCTCAGCACAGCACTAAAAATTGCGACTATCAATGTTCGAGGCGCAAATGCTAGAAAGAAGCAGTATCAGCTAAGTCGCCTTTTCTTGGAGAACGACTTGGACGTAGTAGCTGTACAAGAGACGAAAATAGATAGCGAGGAACAAACTGACCGCATGGTGGTGCCTTTCCGAGCAAGGTACGATGTTTGTGTTTCTCATGCTTTCGGCATGTCATGTGGATGTGCCATTTTCATTAGAAACAATTTCGGAATAGTTGTTGAGACCGTGCTTGTGTGCCAAAGTGGTAGATTTGTTTTAGTGGATTTTCTTATGTCCGTGTTTTGCTGGCGAATAATCTGCCTATATGCGCCGAACACCGAAAATGAACGAGACGTGTTTTTTGAACGGCTCGAGCAGTACCTGATATGTGAAAGACAAATAATTATGCTTGGAGATTTTAATTGTGTTTGCTTAGCAGCTGATCGAGTGAAAAATATCCCACTAAGGGATAAGAGTGCCTCACGCTTGATTGCAATGGTGCAAGATCATAATCTAGAAGATATAGGAAATATATTAACTAATGGGACGCAGCCAGTCTTTACACACTACCAGCATGCGAGCCACGCGAGGCAGGACAGGGTATACGTTTCATTGCATTTAGTAGCGGCGTGCCATAGTTATGCCGTTAAACATGTGTCATTCAGCGACCATTGTTTGGTGTCAGTCACAATTGGGACGCATAAAGAGGCCTCGCGCTTTAATTGGAAAATGTGGCTATTTAATGACAAGCTGCTCCATAATGAATCATTTGTAGAGTGCGTAAAGGAAAAGTTTGAACAGCTATAGCCGAGACATGATGACGTGATAGAACAGTGGGAGCTTTTTAAAGAAGAAATAAAGATTTGTGCAATAGAAGAAGCGAGTGTAATGAAATACGAAGAAAGGAAAAAGCAGGAAGAAATACAACGAGAATTGGATTTTATGTACAGAGTGGACGCCGACAGGCCTGGTAGATCAATGAACTTAAAAGCCAACTGGAGCTTATCGACGAAGATAAGTACAGAGGAGCGGTTATCCGAGCAAGGGCCGAAAAGCTATGGCTCGGCGAAACGCCCACAAAGCGAGCCTTTGCACATGAAAAGGCTTACGCTAGGCAAAACGTAATACAGAAAATAAGTTATAAGAACGAAGTCACTGACGAAGGAGCAAAAATAGAGAGAGCGTTTTTAGAGCACTATAGCGAACTATTTCGAAGAAGTTGCTATGTCCCGGAAGAGTTCGAACGAGAGTTCCTTACTAGCATGACAAAACTAGAAGATGTTGACCGCGAATGCCTGGAAGAACCGATCAGCCAGAAAGAAGTTCAAGAGGCCATTGACGATTTAGCTCGAGGGAAGTCTCCTGGACCTGACGGGTTGGGAACGGCCTTCTATAAGGCCTTCAAAAAAGATGGGAGCCTAATTTTGCATGAGGTAATTGCTGAAGCATATAAACGAAGATATCCACTCCCGTCCTTTGGCCGGTCGCATATAGTGCTCATCCCCAAAACGGAAGACCCAGGGAAATTGCTGTCAGTAGGGTCTTACCGCCCAATATATAGCATTGACTAACGTTGATTATAATATATTTACTAAAATCTTGGCAAAGAGTTTACAGCGAGTTATAACGCGAATTGTAGGACCACATCAGATATGTGGAATCAAAGGTAGATCAATCTACACAAATATTGATGTTGCACGAACCATTCTAGAATGTTGCGATGCGTGGGGCGAGCATGTAGCAATGCTGCAGCTTGACCTACAAAAAGCGTTTGATCGTGTATCCCACAATATCCTTTTCGCAGTTCTTGATTATGTAAATGTTGGTTCGGTGCTTTTAGATGGAGTTACGATGTGTTATGCTAACTGTACCGCTAATCTTATAATAAATAAGGATGTAGGTGAGAGCTTTCACGTACGTTCAAGAGTGCGCCAGGGGTGCCCTTTAAGTCCTTTATTATTTGCATTATACCTTGAGCCATTCTGCAGAAATATTATAACAACAGTATTATAGGTTTTCGTTTGCAGTCAGCGGAAGCAAAACTGCTAACATGCGGATTATATTGCTTTGTTCTGTAGTGATAAGGAAAGTGTCGCGACCGCGATATCGGACGTCTTATTGTTCTGTAAAATAACGGGTAGCGTCATAAACTTCGATAAGTGCCTTAGAATATGGCATGGAACATGGGAAAACACCCCACCTATTTTTGTGAATGTGAAGTGGACCGTTGCGCCGACAAAGTATCTTGGGGTGCCGCTTGAGCACTACAAGGAGACTGCGGGATTCTGGGAAGACGAAAGAAAGAAAGTGCAAGAAAAAACAGTTAAATGGGGTGGCCGTAGCCTTTCAATGTTTGCCCGCGCGACGGTCTGCAATTTATTCGCCGTTGCAAATGTGTGCTATGTATTGCAAGCATTGTCTATGACTAGATTGCATGTGCAGCGTTTGCATAGGGTACTGGCAGTGTACGTATGGGGGTCAACGTTGGAGTGAACCAGTCAAACAAATTTATTTCGATCCGTCAAAACAGGAGGGCTTGGACTGGCACATCTGTTCTTGAATCAGATAGTGTTTCGTTTTGCGTTTCTTAGAGACCAAAAAGACCCTTTCCTCATTAATGTGATGCAACTGAGACTAGGTGCGGCTCTTCCTGAATTCATTATATCTAGTTGTGTAGTAAATAGTGGCCCTATGAGCGGATTTCTGAAAGAAGTGATATGGGCATTTCGGTTTCTCAAGGTACGCTTTTCAATGGAATACCTCACTCACGTTCCTAAAAAACGTCTGTATAAAGATTTAATTGATGTAGTACTGTCAGTACCGCTGTACAGATCGATGTTCAGTTTAGGTACTGAAAGAAATGTGCTGAAAAGGGTAAAACGTATGCCTGTCAGTCCATCGGCAAAGTCTTTCTTTCTTCAACTACATTCAAATACACTACCAGTAAAACCGTGGCTTCAGGAAAGAGGTATTTTTATTCCCTGGTCTCTAGACTGTTTACTATGCCATAAGCAAGAAACAATTGAACATATATTCATAGACTGCAGGGACGCCTTGTTTCACTGGGACGTCCTGCAGCGAACTATAGAGAAAGACTTGCCGATAACACCCTATGGCATCCGTTTTCTCCCAACGGAAAACGAAGGAGGAGTGCCTTACGGCATGTTTATGTTATTAGGGTTGCACAGCCTGTGGCGCACGCGCATGGCCGTTAGACATGCGGATGTACATTCTCGAGGTACTCGTGAATATTTTATTGAAAGTGTCTGTTACATAAAAGAAGTCTACGATGCTCAAAATGAAAAACCAGAATGGATTAGATTATTGAACGAGCTTGCTAAACTTGGGCGTTCTTAAAGCCACGTGCACACCAAAGACTGGTGGGACTCTTACCATTTGTAAAGTGTGTATATTTTGTATGTACCATGAAAACGGTAATAAAGAAAAAAAATCCGCGTGGCCTAATGGATAAGGTATCTGATTTCGGATCAGAAGATTGCAGGATCGAGTCCTGTCACAGACGTTCTTTGATAATTTTTATTTACACCTTGAAGAGTACATATTATACTTTTGTGCACAGCCAGTGCACACTTGTCCGCGTGGCGTGATTCTGCTTCCGGCAGCCGTGCTGTACGGACGTGTGGATCATTGGCTCCGAAGGAGCGGCTTTTCCGGCCACCGGCCGCTGTAACAGGCTTATGGACGATAACGAGGAAGCGAGCTACCGGTTTATTTTGCCACTACTGGCCAAAGGACCTGTCGTGAAAAACACCGTATTTTTGCTTTGCGCCGTGCGAGAGTATTCCACCCTATAAGGTGGAATACTTTCGGGATGCGCTCGCCCCGACTGGATTGCTGCAGGAGGTCATGGCCCTTGGAGCCTACCAGATCAATCACGGATGGGCAGTCACCTTCTCCAGTGACGAGGCAAAGAAAAGGATGCTGGCGTTGAAAGAGCTCAACGTGAAGGGGCGTCGCTGCGTTATCGTCGACCCTCAAGACCAACAGGTACGCCTCAGCCTTCAGTGGATGCTTTATTGGGTGGCGGACGAAGATATAAAGGCAGCGCTAGCGGCCTTTGGCAAGGTCGTGGAAGTGACGAGAGAACGATGGCGTGTCAGAGTCGTAGGCGACAAGGTCTCAACGTCGCGGACCGTTCTGTTGCAGTTGAAGAGCGGGATGAAAGTCGATGACCTCCAGCACCAAATCCGAGTTTCCGGTGAACTTGCCCTTGTCGTAGCGCCCGGACGGCCGATGCAGTGCCTACGATGCAAGGCTGTCGGACACGTCCGTCGCGAGTGCAAGGTACCGTGTTGCGCTCGATGTCGCAGCTTTGGACACTCTGAAGATCAGTGTGTGGGCACGTACGCTGCAGCTGTGGGGCCACCAGCAAACGAGGTCGTCGCGCAGATGAGGAAGGATGCAGCAGGAGCCGAGGACGCTACCAAGGGGGCTGGTGGCAATGAGAGCGCCAGCAATGCACAGGCGACATCGGAGGCAGCGAAAGATACAGATGTATTTGTTACCCTCGAGAAGAAAGATGGGACGACAGCGGGTCCTGCAGAAGAGCGGGAGAAAAGCAAGGAAAACTGCCTTGTAGTTGATGAAGCCGCATGCGGGACAGAAGGTGGGGATCCGCCCCCAACCAGCGACCCTATGGATACGAGCGGCAACGCTACCTTTAAGAGGCCGCTAGACGCTACCGACGGGAAAACAGCTGCAAAGAACCATGCCGACGGGCCACGTGCAAAGACAACTTTGACGAGAAGGAGCAGCTTCAAGCCCTCTCCAAATATTCATCGGGATAGGAAGGCCGGCGACAAGCCACAACAGTCCGCGGACCACACCAGACCACCGGACGGTCCCGGAGGCGTCTAGCCGCTGGCTAGACGTTGTGGTGAGCACCGTGCTCCGGGCCTCTCTAACTTTCTCGTATTAGCAATGGCAACCAACCCAACGCTTAGCTTAGGCACGCTAAACGAGAGAGGTCTGGCCGCCAAGCGTAAACAAAGCCAAGTGTACCGGATGATGGTGGACCAAGACCTCGACGTTCTGGCCGTGCAAGAGACAAAGGTTGAAGAGGAGGAGGAGACCCGGGGCATGGTGCTAAGGTTTACATCTTTGTATTACGCGGTAGTGAGCCATGCTAAAGGTGCGTCGGTGGGTGTTATTTTATTTATTAGGAAACTTCCCGGCTTATCTATCGAAAATTATTTTTCATGCCCTTCTGGCAGGTTAGTGCACGTTGACTTTAATGTTGGTAATGATTCGTGGCGTGTTCTGTCTGTATATGCACCTAATGTTTGTGAAGAGCGCACTCTGTTCGTCTTTCATCCTTAAGGACGAACATTTGTATGAACAGAAAAGTGATAATTCTGGGAGATTTTAATTGTGTACTCCGAGATCGGGACAGAACAGGCCGAAGAACGTGGGCCGATTCAGCGGCCCGAACGCCAAGGCGCGCGTTCGGGCCACGGGATCAGGTTTTCGGAAACGACCCAACAGGATTATCAACTTGTTTTGCCACAGCTGCCACCAGGAACTATTGTACTTACTACTGTGTTCTTACACGGTGACTTGAAGACAAGGCCTTATCGCGTTGAGCATTTTCGCGATGCACTAGTCCGCCATCAGCTCATGCCGGAAGTGGTTGCCCTCGGGGCCTACCAAATGAACCACGTCTGGGCCATCACCTTCAAAGACGTTCAAGGCAAGAAGAAGCTTTTGTCTAGCAAAGCTTTTAGCGTGAAAGACCACCGTTGTGCTGTGATAGACCCCTGCAACCAAGATGTGAGAATCACGTTGTACTGGCTTCTCCACACCACGCCCGACGAAGACGTCAAAGCAGCCCTGGCACCATTCGGAACCGTGACCGAAATCTCCAGAGAATAATGGCGTGTTACCGGTTCCAACGACAAGGGGTCACATACACGCCTAGTGTCGTTGCTTTTGAAGGCAGGGACGTCAGTCGGAGACCTGCCGCACCAGGTGCGAGTAGGGGAGGATCATGCTCTAGTCATCGTACCAGGAAGGCCTCCGCTTTGGATCCGGTGTCATTGTACTGGCCATATACGTCGCGAATGTCGCGTGCCGCGCTGTGGGCTGCGTCACCGCTACGGCCACGAAGAGACCCAATGCGTGCGTAGCTACGCGAACGTCACTGGGCCGAAGAGAAAGCAGCAGCAAGCGAAACACATCCCAGCGATGACAAGACGCCTGAGGCCACGCCCCCCGATGTAGACGGAGCGCAGAAACTTCAGAGTGCCACTGAGGAACTACCGCAAAAGTTTACACCTGCAAACATACCGTAAGCGTAACTACTGTCAAAGAGCCTGGGCCCAGCGAAACACGGGAAGGCAAGAAGGAAGAAACGTGCAACGACGTCACTGTGGGAACGCCGGTTACGGCAGTCATTAAGCGACCGCTAGCAAAACGAGCAGCGACGACCAGCGCTCTGACTCAAAGTGTGCAGAAGAACCTCCCTCCAAAACAGCGCCCACCAGTAGGTCTAGCTTCAAGCCAAAACCTGCAGTGCCACCAGACAGGAAACCAACGCCGTCTATGCCCGCGCGTTAACGGGAGCATTGTTCGGCTAATCACTTCGTTGCGGGACCGGTGAAAGACTTACATCTACAATGGACAACCACGGATTGCAACTCAACCAAGCGACGGGCTGCATCGGGAGCAGCAAAGACAGCAGTGGTCACTGGTCTAGCGTTGTAAGTTTCCACTCATCTGAAGAGTATCTTGTGTCGGTTTGTGTAAACTTTACTTACAATGGCCGTTAATCCTGGAATAGCCCTTCGTGTTGCAACACTAAACGTACGCGGTTTCGGAGCCCGAAGGCGGCAATTTCAACTGAGCCGCGTGTTATTAGAAAATTATATCGATATTCTAGCTATCCAGGAAACAAAAATTGAAAGCGAGGAACAAACTGATGAGATGGTGGAAATCTTTCGGTCAAGATATAATCTCTGTGTGCGCCACGCCGTGGGTAAATCAGGGGGGTGCGCAATTTTCTCGCGTAACTCCGTCGGAATTGTAGAGGAGTCTGTCATCGCTTCTGAAAGTGTTCGGTTAGTAGTTTGCGACTTTTATGTTAAAGAGGCACTATGTCGAATTATTTGCATTTATGCACCAAACAAAGCTAGTGATAGTTTAGATTTTTTCCGATACATGGAAACTTTCTTGAAATTAGGAAGAAATGTGTTACTATTTGGAGACTTCAATGGTGTATGCGTGGCTGAAGACAACGTCAAGAACTTACCGATACATGATAAGAGAGCATTGCAAATTTGCGCAACCGCTCAGGAATACGACCTAATTGATATAGGCGATGTACTGCGAGAAAAGCGAGTTCAGTTCACGCATTTCCAAGGCACAAGCCACGCGCGAGTTGACCAAGTGTATCTGACAGCAAGCCTCTTATCTTTTTGCACAACATATGCCGTTACGCATGTAAGCTTTAGCGACCACAGCTTAGTAACTGTTACAATAGGCACAAAGCGTAAAACGAGCACCTTTAATTGGGACCTCTGGAAATTCAATGATAGCCTCCTGCAAGACGAAATCTTTATCGAAGTAATAACGGCAAAAATTAAAGAAATGCAGGAAAATGACTGCATCAACCCTGTCGAGTTGTGGGAGCACTTTAATGGGAAGTTAAGATGAGCGCAATCGAAAGAGTTAGTGTCGTGCGCTACACGGCGAGACAAAGAAACCGAGTTGCAGCGTACTCTAGACTATCTCTTGAATGCGCAAAGCACTGTTCCTCGCCTGCTTACAAACAAAGTTAAAGAAGTCAAAAGGCAACTTGAGATTATTGATACGGAAAAATATCAAGGTTCGATGATAAGGTCGCGTGCTGAGTGGCTCTGGGTGGGCGAAACACCTACCAAGCGAGCGTTAAGCGACGAAAGGAGCTACGCTACTAGAAATGCAATAACAGAGCTGCGCAAGCAAGGTGTGCTTTCCACAGACCAAGAGGTTATCGAACGAGCGCTAGTGCAACGTTTCAGAAACTTGCTAGGCTGCAAGGCGAATGTGCAAGAGGGCTTTGAGACCCATTTTCTGAAATTAATGCCACGATTAGAAGATGAAGTAAAAACACAACTTGAAAGACCAATAAGTGTTAGTGAACTGGAAAATGCGATAGACAACTTGCGTCCAGGGAAAGCTCCGGGGCCCGACGGGCTTGGTGCCGCTTTTTATAAATTCTTTAAGCATCAAATGGCAAAAATGCTCCTCAGAGTTATAGAAGTTTATGAATCCAATATGATGCCTCCGTCATTTAAGAGAAGCCATGTCGTACTACTACCAAAGACCAAAGACCCTGTAAAATTGCTGTCACCCAAAGCATACCGATCCATAAGTCTAACTAACACGGATTATAATGTTTTTATGAAAGTTATAGCTAAGCGACTTCAGTCCGTGATTACAAACTTGGTCGGTGAAGAACAAACTTGTGGAATGAAAGGGAGAACCATTCTCACGAATATTAATGTCACCAGAAGTATATTGGAACTATGTGGCCTAATGCACGGACGGGTAGCCATGATTCAATTCGACTTAGAAAAAGCTTTCGATGAGGTAACCCACAGCATTCTTTTCTCCCTCTTAGAACACATCAACGTAGCTACCATCATTTATGATGGAGTAAAAATGGCCTACACTGGCTGTTTTTCGAAACTAATTATTAATAAAAAATTAACCGAAACATTACAGCATACTCTGGTGTAAAGCAGGGATGCCCTGCCAGTTCATTGCTATTTGCAATTTACCTCGAACCGCTGTGTTGAATAAAAAGATATGCGGTTTCCGGCTCTTATCACGTGAAATAAAGTTCTTATCCTATGCTGACGATGTCGCAGTATTCTGCACTGATAAGGAAAGTATTCAGGTAGCTATGCATACCGCAAGAACTTTCTGCAGCCTTACAGGAAGTGCAGTAAGCTGGCAAAAATGCTTTGGTTTTTGGCGTGGTGAATGGGAATCTACGCCAGAATTTTTCGACACTATAAATTTCAGCGAGACACCTGCTACTTACCTCGGCGTACCACTCGAACATTACCGCGACACGACCGAGCAGTGGACAGCAGATACTGATCGGGATAACGAACAAACAAGAAACTGGGGAGGACCGAAGCTCTCAATGTTTGCGCGTGCAACTGTGTGTCACTCATTCCTCGTGGCTAAATTGTTCTATATGTTACAAGTATTATGTATGTCTAGGATGTGTGTCCGAAAATTGCACAGGATATTCGCAATGTTTGTTTGGGGATCGGGATGGGAACGTACAAGCAGGCTAAACTTGTTTCATTCCGTGAATAACGGAGGTCTTGGTTTGTGTAATTTGTTTTTAAGACAAGTAGTCTCAAGGTTTATTTTCCTACGCGACCAAAGGAATGCATTTCTACAAACTGTTATACACGTCCAACTACACAATGCCTTATCTGAGTTCATGGTTACATCATTTGGAACACTACAAGTAGTGGTGAAAGGATACATGCGCGAAGTGGTAAGCGCTTTTCATTTGCTCAAAGCACATTTCTCGCTTCAATATTTGTCTGTTGTCGGCAGGAAAAAATTGAATAAAGACCTCGTGGATATTTTGTGCCCCGTGCCTATATGCCGCTCAACATACGCTCTAGGGCCTGAACGCAATGACTTTTAACGCGTAAAAAGAATGTCTATCAGGCCATCTACCAAATCCTTCTTCTTTCTTGTGCACAGCGGCACGCTTCCCGTAAAACCATGGCTAAGAGAGAAGGGTTTGTTTGTACCATGGAGTATCGATTGCGGTATGTGCCATAAACCGGAAACTATAGACCATGTATATCTAGGTTGTTGGGACTCAGTGTTCTTGTGGGACATCCTACAAAGAACCATCAAAAAACATTTCCCTCTGACACCATTCGGTATTCACTTTCTTCCTTTTGAAGAGACGGGAGATGTGCCGTGCTCTGTTGCACTGCATGCACAGTGTCTGGAAGACAAGAATGGATGTAAGGCATGAAGCTCTCCAACCTCGTTCTGCTCAGGAATATTTCGTGGAAAACATCCTGCACCTACGTGACATACATAAGGCCAAAGGGGAGCCACCAGCGTGGCTACCCATATTAGACAAATTGGCCACAGTTCGGTTCCCCTAACCAAGCTGCATTACCCAATATGCAGCCGGTGTTTTTACCGAAGTACAACTACCTCTTTCTGTTTTTAACTCTAACGAGTGGAATGTTCTACTAAGAGCAAACGTGTTACCTTTTTTGTACGTGCGTTGTGTGAAAAACAGGTAATAAAAAAACTGTCCGCGTGGCCTAATGGATAAGGCGTCTGATTTCGGATCAGAAGATTGCAGGTTCGAGTCCTGTCGCAGGCGTTCTTTGAATATATTTATTTACACCTTGAAGAGTACATATTAACCTTTTTTGCACCGCCGAGGCGCACTTGTCCACGTGGCTTAGATTCGCCTTTCTGCCGCGCTAGCGAGCGGTCGTGCCGATCATGAGCTCCGTAGGAGCGGCTTCAGTGGCCCAGCAGGGCCGCGGTACGCGGAATTTTGCTTCGGAAGACCCGGATTATCAAGACTTGCTGCCTCAACTGCCGACAGGTCGGATTGATTTAAATACAGTGTTTCTTCATGCTGATGTACGTGCCAGGCCGTATCGCGTGGAGCACTTCCGAGATGCGCTGAATAGCTTAGGCCTACTTCCTGGTGTCATCTCCCTAGGGGCGTATCAGATGAGCCACGATTGCGCAGTGACTTTCAATAGCGACGAAGGCGCGAAGAGGCTTTCAAGCGCCAAGAACCTCAAGGTGAATGAAGATCGGTGCATTGTCGTTGATCCAGCCAATCACGCCGTGCGGCTTCAGCTGCATTGTATGCTACATAACGTGTCGGACGAGGATATACGGGCAGCCATGTTACCGTACGGCAAGGTTACGGACGTTTTCCATGAAAAGTGGCGTGTTCACGGAGTTCAAGATAAAGCATCGTCGACACTTGTGGTGTCCCTGGTCCTGAAGACGGGTATGACCATAGAAGACCTGCCCCATCAACTTCGTGTACCTGGTGAGCAGACCCTAGTTGTTGTACCGGGCATGGCACCCCTTTGCCTGAAGCGCCGAAACACGGGACATGTCCGACGTGACTGCCGCGTCCCGAGATGTGCAGTATGCCGTCGCTACGGCCCCGAGGAGACGGAATGTGTTAAGACTTACGCATCCGTCACAGGACCTGCGCTTCTAGAGTACGTGGCTGACCTGTTATTAGACGAGGCTGACGTTGATGAGGCTTCCCGCGTGCTAGTTTCGCCGTCGGACACAGTTGCAACACCTTCTGTACCGGCTGCAAAATCCACGAAGGTGGCAAATGTGCTACCTACGGACCCGAAAGATGCAGTGCAAGGGGCATCCGACAAAGGAGGCAAAGAAGAATCGGTCGCAAAATCTGCCATTGCCGAGATGGCCGCCACGGATCACGGACCGGCAACACCCTTGATGGACGTCAAAGAATCGAGTGCAAGCAACGCGGCTATGAAAAGAGCGAGGGACTCGACCGGCAACCTGGACGGCAACCTTGACAACGGGGCCAAAGACGAGCGGCCACCAAAAGCGCCGGCGGGTCGTCGTGTTCCCTTGCGCCTGAAACCAAACATCCCACCGGACAGACGGCCGGCGGCAAAACTGCCTAAGTAGGACCCGGCGCCTACTGGGGCGCCCTCACTAACGTCGTGAAGAGATGGCTGCCTTTTCGGAATCAGCCGTCGCGTACGCTCTAAAGGTACGCGTGTGGATCGAGCGGTTTTCAGTGGAAAAGTTATGCGTGCAATTTATTTCTAGTGTGTCCGGATCGCTTGTTTTTCAGCGGCACCGTGCGATCGGCTCGCTTTTGCAGATAAATGGCGGTGAAACTAGAGAGAGCATTGAGAGTTGCCACTTTAAATGTTCGAGGCCTTGGAGCGCGAAGGCGGCAATATCAACTTAGCCGCTTGTGTACGGAGAAGGAACTAGATGTAGTTGCCTTACAAGAAACCAAGGTGGAAACCCAAGAGCCGACCGATCGCATGGTGACGCCTTTCACGGCGCATTAAATGTGTGCGTGTGCCAGGCGAATGGCACATCAGGCGGATGTGCGTTGTTAATACGGAAGAGTGCTGGTATTATTGAAGAAAGCGTAACTGTTTGCGAAACTGGTCGCTTGCTTATTGTAGATTTTTCTTTTTCTCACAATTTGTGGCGGCTCGTATGCGTTTATGCGCCAAAGAATGTGAATGATCGAATTTTGTTTTTTGGACGTATTGAACAATTTCTAAAGTGTGATCGCTTCGTCATATTTCTTGGTGATTTTAACTGTGTGTGTTCTCCGGAAGACCGACTAAAAAGGGAAAGAGTTCGAATAAAAGTGCTCTCCTTTTGAGCAGACTAATTGAAGACCACAATTTAGAAGATGTGGGCCGAGTCCTAACTGATGGTATGATCCCGCAATACACGCACATTCAGCGAAATAGCCGAGCAAGGCTGGACATAGTGTATGTCTCTGACGACTTGATCACCCTTTGTAATAGTTATAACGTCGTACCGCAATCCTTCACGGACCATAGCTTGGTAAGCTTCTCGATTGGGGAAAAAGTTAAAAGAACACGATTCAACTGGAACATGTGGAAATTCAACGAAAAGCTGCTTGATGATGAACCATTTGTGCGCAGAGTTAAGGAAAAGTTAACAGAGTTGATGACAAATGAGGATGAATATTTTATTGCTACATGGGAGGAATTTAAGATTCAAGTTAAGTTCATTGCAATAGAAAGAGGAAGTAGCCTTCAGCACGATACATTACAGAAACAAAGAGAGCTGCAAAGACAGCTAGAATATCTGTAAAGCGCACAAAATGTGGATAACGATAAGTTAGCTGAAAACGTAAAGAAAGTAAGACACGAGCTTGAAGTTATCGACGCCGAGCGTTACAAAGCAGCAGTTACACGCGCTAGAAGCGAACGCCTATGGATGGGTGAGATACCAAACAAACGGGCAATGAGCGATGGAAAGCGTCACGCGTCAGGAAATGAGATCAAGCAGATACGTCTTCCAAGCGAGGTGACGTCACGCTTCGTCATCGAGAAAGCTTTTGTGGAGCATTATCGCGAATTGTTCGGCAATGTGACACGTTCTGGACTGGGCTTCGAAAGTGAATTCATGAGCGAAATGCCAAGGTTAATAATAATAATAATAATAATATTTGGGGTTTTACGTGCCTAAACCACTTTCTGATTATGAGGCACGCCGTAGTGGAGGACTCCGGAAATTTTGACCACCTGGGGTTCTTTAACGTGCACCTAAATCTAAGCACACGGGTGTTTTCGCATTTCGCCCCCATCGAAATGCGGCCGCCGTGGCCGGGATTCGATCCCGCGACCTCGTGCTCAGCAGACTAAATGCCAAGGTTGGATGACGACTTTAGAGAAAGTCTTGAGAGACCAATAGCTGTGTCCGAGATCGAAAGGGCGGTAGAGGAGCTGCAGTCAGGGAAATCGCCAGGGCCGGACGCCCTAGGCGCCGCTTTTTACAAGGCATTCAGTCAGGAGTTTGCGTGTACATTGCACCGACTACTCTCACAGGCGTATGAATTTAAAAAATGTACCACCCTCATTCCGCAGTTCACACATAGTATTCCGAAAACCGATGACCGGGAAAAGCTCCTTTCAGTAGGTTCATACAGGCCGATAAGTCTGACCAATACAGATTACAAAATATTTATGAAAACACTGGCTCGAAGATTTCAAAGCGTGATTCAGCAGCTTGTAAGGCCACACCAGACGTGTGGCATTAAAGAACGCACAATTTGCACGAACACCCGCATTGCAAGGAATGTGTTCGAATGTTGCGATGCCATTGGGGGTTGGGTGGCCATGTTGCAGCTAGACCTTGCGAAGGCATTCGACCGGTTGTCCCATGAGGTGCTTTTCGCTACACTGCAGTACGGTAATGTTGGGAGCATCATTGTAGATGGCGTTAAAATGGCTTATGAAGACTGTTACACGCAGCTTATGGTTAAAAAGTGTCTGAGTTCGCGGGTGCCAGTCCGCTCGTCTGTACGGCAAGGCTGTCCCTTGTCTCCTTTGCGCTTTGCCCTGTACCTCGGACCCTTTGTATAGCAGTCATAAGGGACGCAAACATTCGTGGATTTAGGCTGCACGCCGCAGAAGTTAAAATGTTAGCTTATGCAGATGACGTCGCCGTCTTTTGTGAAGACAGGGAAAGCGTGGTCGAGGCTGTCTGCCTTGCAAGATCCTTTTGTAGGTACACTGGTGCTGAGATAAACATGGAAAAAAGTGTTGGGATATGGCATGGAAGCTGGGACGCGACACCCACAAAATTCGCCGCTATGCAGTGGACTAGAGTGCCTTCACTGTACCTAGGAGTGCCCCTTGAGCACTATCGGGACTCGACGCAGTTGTGGACCGGACAAATAGAATCAATGAAAGAAGCGATAAAAGGATGGCAGGGCCGGGGATTGTCAGTGTTTGCACGTGCTTCAGCTTTCAATGTTTTTTTGATTGCCAAAGTTTGGTACATACTGCAAGTAATGTTCATGTGCCGTGTAAACGTTCAAAAAATGCATCGAGTGTTTGCTATCTTTATCTGGAACTCCACTTGGGAACGATCCAGCCGAACAAATCTTTTTCACACTGTTTGAAACGGGGGCTTTGGGTTCTCACACTTGTTCATGAGACAGATTGTATCGCGGTTCTTCTTCCTACGAGATGAAAGAAATGTTTTCCTCCGTACAGTCATTCAGGCGAGAATGGCAACAGAACTGCCTGAATTTTTTGTGTCCACATCTGGTGTTATCAGTAGAAAAGCGACTGGTTACTATCGTGAAGTCGTTGCATAATTTAGAATACTCTGCGCACGTTTTTCGCTGGAGTATTTGTGCTCACTGAGAAGAAAGAAACTGTACGCAGATTTAGTTGACAGCATGCTACCTATCCCACTATATAGGAGTGTTCACTGTGGAGGCCCAGGAAAAGATGTCCTCAAACGATTCAAAAGGATGCCTGTAAGACCTGCTGCGAAAACTTTCTTTTTCCACCTACACACGAACACCTTCCCCGTTAAATCATGGCTAGAACAGAAAGGAATATTCGTACCCTGGACTACCAATTGCCTGCTGTGTAAATAGCCCGAAACAATTGAACACGCCTTCATTGAGTGTTGGGACGCTTTCTTTCACTGGGACATCCTGCAGCGCACTCTTAAAAAAGAACTCCCCATATACTCCTATGGAATTCGATTCCTGCCAGTTGAAAGTGATGACGGGCCACTGTTCGACATGTTCATGTTGCTGGGCCTCTACAGTTTGTGGAAAACAATAATGGCTGTACGTCATGCTGATGTGAATACGTGCTCTGCGCGAGAGAACTTCATAGACAGTATGTCCTTATTACGAGAAGTGTATCGTGCACAAGGCAAACACCCAGACTGGGTTAGCATCCTTGATGAGCTGGTGGGCCTCAAAAAATTTTAGCGACCATCCCACCTAATGTGATGTGGGTGCACTGTGTATATGAATTTGTTTTTTTGTGCTAATGTCTAAGCAGGCAATAAAGAAAAAAAAGTCCGCGTGGCCTAATGGATAAGGCGTCTGATTTCGGATCAGAAGATTGCAGGTTCGAGTCCTGTCACAGACGTTTCTTTGAATATTTTTATTTACACCTTGAAGAATACATAATAAACTGCTATGCACCGCCGAGGTGCAATTGTCCGCGTGGCCTAGGAGGATTCCACTTCCGGCCACCGAGCGTGACGGACGTGCGCATCATGTGCTCCAACGGAGCGGTATCAGCGGCCCAGCTTGGCCGTGGAAACGGGTTTGCTAGCTCGAGTGACCAGGATTATGAAGTTATTTTGCCGCAGCTACCAACACGTAGAATTGTTGTAAATAGGCTGTTTTTGCACGCCGACGTCAGAGCAAGGCCCTACAAGGTGGAGGACTTCCGTGACGCACTGGTTCGTTTGGCACTGCTCCCCGAGGTTGTCGCCTTGGGGGCGTACCAAATGAATCACATCTGGGCTATGACGTTCAAGAGTGTTGAAGGAATGAAGAAGCTGCTTTCAGCCCGTGAAGCGACTGTTAAAGAACTACAGTGCATTGTCATTGATCGGGATGACCAGGACGTGAGGATGAAGATCGACTGGATTTTGTACAACATGCAAGACAAAGATGTGCGAACAGCCTTTGCACCTTACGGAACGGTGACGGAAGTCGCCAAGGAACGCTGGCGCATTCAGGGAGTCATGGACAAAGGTTCATCAACGCCTTGTGTGTCCTTGAAGTTGAAGCCTGGAGTTACAATTGATGACCTGCCTCACTTGCTACGCATTGCTGGAGAGCAGGCCCTCATTGTGGTTCCTCGAAGAGCCCCGCTTTGCCTGAGGTGCCATACCTCAGGACACGTCCGACGTGAATGCAAAGTTCCCTGTTGCAGTCAGTGCCGTCGCTTCGGCCATGACCAATCGCAGTGCGTCAAAACGTACGCAAATGTCACAGGGCACATGAGAGGAGAAGATGACTCTGACCTTCTCATGGATGCGGATGAATCCGAGGAGGCAGCGAGAACTGCAGAAAAGAATACGCCGCAGGCAGCGCCTAACGACGTCAAGGGGGCGTGGCAGCGACACAGACTGAAGACCAGACCACTGGGTCGAAGCAGGCTGTTGTAGACCCGAAGATTGATGCAGCGGAACTAAGCACAAGTACTGCTATGGAAGCAGTACATGGAAAACCTCAAGAGGAGGGAGAAGGCATGAACGTCGTGCAACCAAGTATGAGTAGTGCTCCAGCAAAGAGGACACACGACAAGGCCTGTGTCGAAGAGGTTCAGCATCTCTCTGCGAGTATCGACGAACCACCCCCCAAATTGGGAGGGCAGCGCCGGCCGACGTTTCGCCCGAAGCCCAACATCCCGCCGGACAAAAAGCCGGCGAAGACTACACCGACGTAGCAAGCATGGCTCCCTTCTGGCTTGACAAGGAACGAGAGGTGACCCACAACGGGACTACGACAACCAGCGTGCTGAGGCTGCGCCAGCCTGCTGCAGAAAGCGAGCACGCCCCTTGGGTGGGCTCGAGAACTCTTGAGAAGGGAAAATTGCTGAGGTTCACTTCTTGGTGTATTAAGGCTGAAGGTGAGCACGAAGCCATTCGGCCCATTTAATTTGTCGCGCACATGGCAGGCAGAAGAGAAGCAGCACTTAAATTTGCCCGTTTATTGTAAGGGGACTGGCAGCGAGGCGGCGTCAGTATCAATTAAGTCGCCTCCTGCTTGATAACGATGTGGACGTAGTGGCAGTGCAAGAGACCAAGGTGGAAAGTGACGCTCAGACGAACCGCATGGTTGAGCCTTTTAGAAGCCATTACAATGTATGCGTGTGTCATTCTGTTGGTACGTCGGGAGGGTGTGCCATTTTAATTCGAAACTCTTTAGGTGTTATTGAAGAATCTGTTACAGTTTTCAAAACCGCGCGCTTTGTGATGTGTGATTTTTCGTATCTTGATTTACAGTGGCGCGTAATGTGTGTGCATGCCCCAAGTAAGGAAAATGAGCGCAAAGCTTTCTTCGAAATGATCCAGCCCTATCTGAAGTCTCCTAGATACATTATTCTGATGGGTAACTCAACTGT
The DNA here is from genome assembly GCF_050947875.1 of Dermacentor variabilis. Lineage (NCBI taxonomy): Eukaryota > Metazoa > Arthropoda > Arachnida > Ixodida > Ixodidae > Dermacentor > Dermacentor variabilis. The sequence goes on along the minus strand of NC_134570.1, from coordinate 204,027,574 downwards.
GTATGCATGGCCGAAGACAGAGTTACTAACGCGACCATTCGAAACCAGCGCTGGTTACTTTTGAATGCAATTGTCCTGGAGCACAATTTGGAAAACGTCGGGAGTGCTCTGTCAGAAGGTTCCCGTTTGCAGTTCACACATTTCCAACAAGCAAGTCATGCAAGACTTGATAGGGTTTATGCGTCTGCTGGCCTGGTCCCAATGTGCAGTGACTACTTGATTAAAAACGTTGCGTTCAGCGATCATTGCATGGTAATGTTTACAATAGGAACAAAGACCAAAAGGTCGAAGTTCAACTGGGAACTATGGAAATTTAATATAAGGCTTCTTCGGGATGAAGGTTTTGTGTTTATAGTAAAAGAAAAAATGGACTGTTTGCAAACTGGTGATCAGAGGGGCATTATTGGAAAATGGGAGCATTTTAAAGAAGAAATAAAAATGATCGCTATTGAAACAGCGAGTTCGCTGCGCCAAAGCGACAAGGCAGACGAAAAAGAATTTCAGAGCCGCTTAGATTTGCTGCTGAGGTTGGAAATTGCTCAGCCGGGCCAGTACGAAAATGAAATAAAAGAAACAAAGAATAATTTAGAACTGATGGATAAAGATAAATATAAAGGAGCGATGCAGAACGTGCAGAACGGTTGTGGTTTGGCGAGACGCCGACAAAGCGGTCCCTGTGTGACGAAAAAAGATATGAAGTAAAGAACGAGATAAAAGCAATAGAGTACAAGGGCGAAATGGCTCGTGACTCTAACACTATTCAACGTGCGTTTGTTGATTATTACGAAGGACTACTGGGTCACGAGTCACGTGTTGAAGAAGGCCTCGCGGCGGAGTTTTTGGCACTGATGCCTATCTTAGAGGATGAAGTCAAGCTGGGGCTCGAGGCATCGATTAGTGTAGAGGAAATAGAGCGCGCAATCGACGAGTTAAGCTCCGGCAAATCACCTGGTCCCGACGGGCTAGGCGCAGCTTTTTACAAAGCGTTTAAGTCTGACATGGCGCATATCCTAAACAGCGTGATTCAAGAAACATACGAAAAACAGATGATGCATCCGTCCTTCCGAAGAAGTCACATCGTCCTAGTTCCGAAGAGTGAAGACCCGGTTAAGAGACTGTCAGTCAGAGGGTATCGGCCGATAAGTCTCACAAATGTGAACTATAAGATATTCATGGAGGTTCTGGGCAGAAGGTTGCAGAATGTAATAAAAGCTATCGTAGGCCAGCACCAAACGTGCGGGATTAAAGGACGTACGATAACGACAAATATTCAAGTTGCACGGTGCATATTCGAATGCTGCGATACATTTGATAAACGTGTAGCCATGTTGCAACTGGACATGGAAAAGGCCTTTGACCACGTCAACCACCATATTCTGTTTTGTATCCTCGAACACGTGAATGTCGGCCGAGTGCTCTTGGAAGGCGTCAAAATGGCATATGCTGGTTGTACGGCAAACCTTATTTTTAATAAGCAACTGAATGAAAGTATCGCTGCTCCTTCTTCCGTGAGGCAAGGGTGCCCATTGTCTCCATTGTTGTTTGCACTGTATCTCGAACCTTTTTGCGTGAAAATAATATGAAATGAAAGAATGCGTGGCTTCACGATGTTGTCCACTAAAGTTAAAGTACTTGCGTATGCGGATGATATCGCCATTTTTTGCGAAGATAGGGAAAGTCTAACTGAAGTGTTGAAGGACGTGGCTAGGTTTTGCAAAGCCTCCGGAAGTGTGATAAACTGGGAAAAGTGTTTTGATTTTTGGCACGGAAAATGGGATTATGCGCCTGAAGTGTTTGAGAGTGTTCAGTGGGCAACGTCCCCTGTCAAATACTTGGGAGTACCGCTAGACCACTATCGAGAACCTGCAAAGTATTGGGAAGCGGAAACTGAGCGCACACAGGAATGTACGCACAAATGGGGTGGCCGCGATCTTTCAATTTTTGCTCGGGCCACAGTATGTAACCTCTTTCTGGTGGCCAAGGTGTGGTATGTGCTTCAGGCACTGTTTATGTCACGGACCAGCGTCCAGAGATTGCACTGAGTTTTCACAGTGTTCATTTGGGGATCGAGTTGGGAGAGGACAAGTCGCACAAATGTCTTTCTGTCCGTGGGAAAGGGTGGCCTAGGTTTGGCTCATTTGTTTCTTAGGCAACTTGTGTCAAGATTTATGTTTCTCCGAGACCAAAAAGATGCTTTCCTGCGTACGATAATGTAAATCTGGTTGAAAGAGGCACTGCCTGAATATGTTGTATCATCCAGCCCTGTGAAACGCGTACGGGTGCGGGGCTTTCTTTGGGAGGTTGTGCTCGCTTTTCAGTGTTTGAAAGTTCGCTTTTCTGCACAGTATCTTGCTGATGTTAGAAGGAAGCAACTTTATAAAGACGTTATTGACACTATGTTGCCTATACCTTTGTACCGTTCCATATACTGTGTTGGCTCTGAAGGGAATATAATGAAGAGAGCGAAAAAGATGTCGGTGCGGCCCTCAATGAAATCATTCTTTCAGCTGCACACTGGCACACTGGCCTTGAAACCATGGCTACAAGAGAAAGGAATATTTGCCCCATGGTCCCCAAACTATCTAATCTGTAGAAAACTGGAGACTATAGATCACATGTTCCTGCACTGCACAGACGCTGTATTTCACTGGGACGTCTTGCAACGAACTTTTAAAAAGCAGCTTCCAATATCGCCTTATGGCATAAGATTTATATCGGTAGATAGCGGAGACGAAGTGTCGTGGGACATGTTTATGCTTGTCAGCTTACACAGTATATGGAAAAATCGAATGGCGTTTAGGCATGCAGATGAAACTATCCTCCCTGTACCGCATTTCGATGGGGGCGAAATGCGAAAACACCCGTGTGCTTAGATTTAGGTGCACGTTAAAGAAGCCCAGGTGGTCAAAATTTCCGGAGTCCTCGACTACGGCGTGCCTCATAATCAGAAAGTGGTTTTGGCACGTAAAATCGCAAATATTATTATCCTCCCTGTACGAGAGTATTTTATTGAAAATGTGTCTTATGTAAGAGATGTGTTTAAGGCTAAAAAAGAACAGCCGGAATGACTCCCATTAATTGATGACCTCGCCAAACTGAAACGCTTTTAATCCTTTGGTGTGGGCTGGCCAGTGCACCGCTCGCATCTTTTACTTGTAAAGCGATATTAGTGTTTTGTATGTCTTTCATTGTGTCACGTACCAAGAAGGTAATAAAGAAAAAAAAGTCCGCGTGGCCTAATGGATAAGGCGTCTGATTTCGGATCAGAAGATTGTAGGTTCGAGTCCCGTCGCAGACGTTCTTTGAATATTTTTATTTACACTTTGAAGAATATATATTAAGCTGTTGTGCACCGCCGAGACACACTTGTCCGCGTGGCCCCGTCCATTTCCGGAACCGTAGTGTACGGTCGTGTAATGTCGAGCTCCCTTGGAGCGGTGAATGCGGCCCAGCAGGGCCGCAGAAACAGGAAAGATGCACAGGATTCTACGGACTATGACATTATTTTGCCACAACTGCCATCAGGTTTGTCTGTTTTAAATACTGTTTTTCTTCACGGCAGCGTTAAAGCCAGGCAGTTTCGAGCTGAGGACTTCGGAGATACATTGGATCGTCTGGAACTGCTACCCGATGTAGTTGCCTTGGGAGCGTTTCAGGTGAACCACGTGTGGGCGATGACCTTCAAGAGTGCGGAAGGAATGAAGAAGTTGCTCGCCGTAACTGATGTGACTGTGAAGAATCACCGCTGCCTCGTGATAGATCCGAGCACCCATACTGTCCACCTAAGGCTCTATTGACTGCTTTACCACATACAAGATGAAGACGTGCGCGCTGCTCTTGCACCGTACGGCAAAGTGACGGCCGTTTGCAGAGAGCAATGGCGTGTAAAAGGACTCGGCGGTAAGGGCTCCTCGACACGGACGGTTAATCTGCAGCTGAAGGGTAGCGTGACTTTGGACGACCTGCCACACCAGCTACGAGTGTCTGGCATTACGGCCCTTGTGGTGGTACCGGGGAGACCGCCGCTTTGCCTGCGGTGTCAGCGAACAGGGCACATTCGCCGAGACTGCCGTGTCCCACAGTGTAAGCTCTGTCGGCAGTTCGGACATGACGATATCCAGTGCGCTAAAACTTATGCAAGCCTAGCAAGCCAAAAGAGCCGGGAGGACCCCACCGAGCACATTATGGACGAGGCGGACGCGGCGGAGGCTGCGGGAATCAAGGACAGACAACCTACGTCGGCAGCTGTTGAATCTTCCGAGAAGGGAATTCTGAAAAGTGTTGGAAGCGACGACAGTGACGTGGCACCTGTACGAGAGGTTACCGCTACGCCAACGTGCGCCGTCAAAGACGTCTCGGACACCACTCAAGCCTCGCCGAGTAGCGACCGAGAGGACATGGACGTCGCGAACAGCTCGTCTGCGAAACGCCACACACGTAAGTCTCCGAAGGTGACGAAGTGGGCAGCGGGAAGGCACAGGAGCCGCCCAGGAAAGAAAGTTCGTACCGCCGTCCTTCTTTCGAACCAAAGCCTCACATTCCGCCGTATTCCAGTCCGACGGTACCGAAGGCACCCCCGTAATAACGAGGGCGTCGCCCAGCAATGCCTGTATGCGAGGTGAGGGACGGGCTGCAGAGTACAATTGTAAAGTTCGGTCGCTTTTGCCTAGGAAAGAATTGTGCGCGTTCCGAGAAATGGCAGGATGTATGGGTTCGCTCGAACTAGTATGCTTGTTTTTCTTCTTCTAAAAAAAAAGGAAATGGCTTCAAAATCTGGAATAGCGCTACGCATTGGTACGCTCAATGTCCGAGGCCTGGGCGCGAAAAGGCGGCGATACCAGGTCAGCCGATTATGGCAAGAAAATGATTTAGACATTGTCGCTCTACAAGAAACAAAAGAATGAAAGTGAAGAGCGCACCGACCGAATCGTTTAAATATTTAGAGCGCGGTGAAGTGCGTGCGTTTCCCATGCTGTCGGCAGTTCCGGTGGCTGTGTTTTGTTGTGGCGGATGTCTTTAGAAATTGTTCCGAAATCTGTATTTGTTTGTGATGAAGGTCGAATGATTGCGTGTGACCTTTTGCTCTGGGATTCTCAGCGGAGGGTAATTTGCATATACGCCCCAAATAATGAAAGAGAATGCCGTTACTTTTTTTGGAAAACTTGATGTGTATTTGAAATCTGAGCGCTAAATCATCTTGCTGGGAGACCTCAATTGTGTTTGTTTTTCTGACGACCGGAATAACAACTTGCTTTTACGCGATCAAAGTGCAGCTTTCTTGCTCGCAGCAAACCGAGAGCGTGAATTAGAAAATGTTGGTGCGGTGTTTTTCAGTGGAAAGCAGACTGTGTTGACGCATTTCCAACGGCGCAGTCACGCGAGATTAGATCGAGCTTATATATCAGCGAGACTGGTTCCGTTGTGTAGAAGCTATGACGTGAGCAACGTATCCTTCAGCGACCACAGTCTTGTAATGTTCTCGCTCGGCAAGAGAAAAGAAAACCGCCCTTTTAATTGCTACTTAAGTAAATTCAACGTCAAACTTCTGGACGCCGCAGCCTTTCTCGCGTTTATAAAAGAACTTATACGAGAGGTGCTTGCTAGTGAATCCATGGGGTTTATAGCGATGTGGGAAGAGTTTAAACAGGGATTTAAAATAACAGCCATTGAAAGAGCCTCTGTGTTACGCTACAATGAAAAAAGAAAAGAAAATGAATTGCGAAATAAGCTTAACGTAATGTTGTCGATAAAATACACACAGCCAGGAGAGTTGTCAACAGAGATAAGGAATATAATAAATGAGCTTGAAATCATTGATGTCAAGAGATATAGGGGGTCAGTGATACGTGCGCGCTCAGAGCATTTGTGGCTCGGGGAAACGCCCACAAGACGCGCTTTGAGCGAAGAAAAAAGATACGCATCACAAAATGAAATAAAAGAAATCGAATACGGCAACGTGTGTAGTAGCGATAGGAATACAATTCAACGTGCATTCTTCGAACACTACAGAGAGTTGTTAAGCTGCAAAGGAGCGGTAGAAGCTGGCTTTGATAGCGAATATTTGCCTTTAATGCCGAGGCTAGATGATGACATCAAGACAGTCCTCGAGGAACGGATTACGTTGAATGAGATCGAAACCGCAATTGATGAACTGAACCGTGCAAAGGCGCCCGGATCTCATGACCTAGGCGCAGCTTTCCACAAGGCATTTAAGCATGAATCAGCAGCCATATTGAACCGTGTTATAGCCGAGGCTTATGAAGTAAAATACATACCGCCTTCTTTCCGAAAAACCCATATAGTGCTGATCCCGAAATGCGATGACCCTGTAAAGCTGCTCTCAGTACGGTCGTATCGCCCCATAGCTTTATCCAATGTAGATTATAAGATATTCATGAAGGTGTTAGCAAGAAGGTTGAAATCTGTGAGGACATAAATAGTAGGCTCACACCAAACTTGTGGTATAAGAGGCCGGTCGATACTTAATAACATACATGTGGCAAGAAGTATTCTGGAGTGTTGCGATGCCTGGGAAGGAAGAGTTGCTATGATGCAACTAGACATGGAGAAGGCCTTCGACCGTGTTGTGCACAGTGTGCTCTTTTCCATTCTAGAGCGCGTGAATGTTGGAAACATTATATTAGAAGGATTAAAACTGTCTTACGAAGGGTGTAGCACGAACTTATTAGTGAATAAACAACTCTCTGGTAATATTAACTTACGTAGAAGCATAAAACAAGGATGCCCGACTTCGTCACTTCTCTTCGCAATTTACTTGGAGCCTTTTGCTTAAAAGTTATACACAATGAGAAAATACACGGTTTTCGTTTAATGGCCAGTGAAGTCAAAATTCTCTCGTATGCGGATGATGTAGCCGTGTTTTGGGTGGATAAAGAAAGTGTTCGTGAAATTGTTAAACAAGCTCGAACGTATTGCAACATGTCTGGAAGCGCAGTAACTGGGAGAAATGCGCCAGTTTTGGGCATGGCAGCTGGGATGAGAAGCCCAATGTCTTTGAAAATTTACAGTGGACAATCTCTCCTACAATATATCTAGGAGCACCTTTAAACTGGTATGATGAGCCTTCAGAATACTGGAGAGGAGAAGCTGAGAGAATACACCAGAAAACTACAAAATGGGGCGGAAAGAATTTATCCACACTTGCCAGGTCAACGATTTGCAATACGTTCCTTGTTGCGCGAATTTGGTATGTGCTGCAGGTGCTCGCTATGTCACGAACTAGTGCGCAGAAATTGCATAGAATTCTTGCATCGTTTGTATGGAATTCAACATGGGAACGCACAAGTCGTCTCAACTTATTTTACTCACTGAAAGCAGGAGGGCTTGGCTTAGCTCATTTTTTTCTGAGGCAGTATTTCAAGGTTTATTTTCTTGCGGGACCAGCTTGACCCCTTCTTGCGAGCAGTGCTTCAAGTGAAAATGCAGAATGCTCTTCCTGAGTTTATTGTGTCATCGTGTGGCGTTACTGGAGGCGGCTTGTGTGGGTATCTACGCGAAGTTGTACGTGCTTTCAAGATTCTTCAAGTGAGTTTCTCGTTTGATTATCTCATTATAGTATCAAAGCAGCAATTGCACAAAGATCTCCGTGATGTGATGCTTCCAGTACCTTTATATCGAGCCATTTTTTATGTCCGTCCGGGTAAGGATGCTTTAAAGAGAGTTAAAAAAAGATGCGGGTTCGGTCGTCTGTGAAAACGTTCTTTTTTCAACTCCATAGTGGCACGCTCCCAGTCAAACCCTGGCTGCAGGAAAAGGGCTTTTTTCTTCCCTGGTCAGTTAACAGCATTTTATGCCGCCAGCCATCAACAGTAACACATATATTCCTAGACTGTTTAAATTAAGTTTTTCTTTGGGACGTCCTTCAGAGAACGCTGAAAAAAGATTTGCCTTTCACACCATATGGAATTCCTTTTCCTTGCGGTTAACAATGACGGGGCTGTGCCCTATGACATGCTCATAGTATTAAGCATGCATAGCATGTGGAAAACAAGAATGGCTGTCAGACATGCAGACCCTATTGTAAGATCGGTAAGAGAAAACTTCATTGAAAGCATTGCCTGAATCTGAGATGTGTATCAATCCCAGGACGAACAGCCAACATGTTATCCTCTACATAATGACCTAGTGTCATTAAAGCGTGTTTAGCAATGTCGCGTCAACAAGCTACTGGTTGGCGCTTTTAACAGTTTTGTGTTGGTTTCTCTGTTTTGTTTTGTCACATTGGAAATAAAAAAAAAAGTCCGCGTGGCCTAATGGATAAGGCGTCTGACTTCGGATCAGAAGATTGCAGGTTCGAGTCCTGTCGCGGACGTTCTTTGAATATTTTTATTTACACTTTCAAGAGTACATATTAAACTGTTATGCACCGCCGAGGTGCAATTGTCCGCGTGGCCTAATGGATAAGGCGTCTGATTTCGGATTAGAGGATTGCAGGTTCGAGTCCTGTCGCAGACGTTCTTTGAATATTTTATTTACAGTTTGAAGAATACATATTAAGCTTTTGTGCACCGCCGAGGCACAATTGTCCGCGTGGCCTGATTCCACATCCGGCCACCGAGCGTGACGGACGTGTAAATCATGGGCTCCGTAGGAGCGGCTTCAGCGGCCCAGACAGGCCGCGGTAAGAGGATTTCTGCCTCGGACGACGAGTATCAAGTTGTTTTGCCTAGTCTACCAACAGGGCGTTTTGTTTTGAATACGGTTTTTCTACACTGTGATATCAGGGCCCGCCCATACCGGGTGGAAGATTTTCGGGATGTGCTCGCTCAGTTATCGCTCCTGTCGGAAGTGGCTGCTCTCGGGCCTACCGTATGAGCCATGTGTGGGCCGTGACCTTCAAGGACAGCGACACGATGAAAAAGGTCGTCAGCGATGGAGAGCTGCAAGTCAAAAAGGGCCGGTGTCTCGTCATCGACCCTGCCAACCAGGATGTACGCCTGAAAGTGCATTGGCTGCTGCCCAGCGTTCCTGACGAGGTCGTGCGTTTTGCCATCGCGCCGTTTGTAAAAGTCACCGACGTCGTCCGTGAGCGCTGGCGGGTTCACGGCGTGGCTGATAAGAACTCAACAACAAGGCTGGTTACGCTGAAGTTGAAGCCGGGCGTAAAGCTCGACGAGCTTCCGCATCAGGTGAGCGTTGCCGGTGAACTGGCTCTCGTGGCTGTGCCGGGCAGGGCTCCTCTGTGCCTACGCTGCCGCGGCACGGGCCACTTTCGTCGCGAGTGCCGTATTCCACGGTGTGGTGCCTGCCGACGCTTCGGTCATGAGGACAGCCAGTGCGAGTGCACGTACGCTAGCGTGACCGGACCCGTGGGCAACGAGGACAACTCCGCCCTACTCAAGGACGAGGCGGACATGGAAGACACGTCGTCCGCGGCGGGTGAAGCAGCTGACGTCGTGGCAAAGCCGGCGGTGCGGCTTGAACAGGAGGAGAAACAAGTCGCTTAGGCTGTTGTCACAGGACACCAACAAGCGACTGCAGAGGGCACCGCGGCCATGCCGAATGCTGAAGAGAAAACCCCACCTGAGACGGAGGTGACCTCCTGCCTCGTTGAACCTGAAGGCATGGACACCCTTACCGACCCAACTACCCGACCGACGGGGAAACGGCCCCACAACCAGACCGTCAGCCGAACGGCGAAACAGGACGGCAGCGGCGGAGACGAGCCACAGCCCAAAGCGCCAGGTATAAGGAGGTCGACCTTGAAGCTGCGGCCAAACATTACGGTCGATCCATGGCAGGCGGGTAAACCGCTTCCGTAATTCCGTGCTATCTAGTTCGAGTGGGGTTGGGGGGTTGGTGAGTGCAATGGCCGTCAGCCTGAGCGCTAGTTTTCAGAACCTTGCCAGGAAGGGGGGCCCAAGTTGCACTTGAGTGCCCTTTCCGGAAGGTCGAGCTGCGTCTCCTTTAGAGGCATTCGACGTGGTTATCGGCGCACCTTTGTGAACGCTCATACTTGTGTAACTGTGATAGGCAGCACTCTACCGTGTAGCCATGGCGGTTAATGTCGAAGGAAGGCTACGTGTAACTACGTTAAATGTACGAGGGCTCAGTGCAAGAAGACGGCAATGTCAGCTAAGTCGTCTCCTCTTGGATAATGACTTACATATAGTAGGAATCCAAGAAACGAAAATTGAGAGCCAAGAGCTAACCGACAGAATGGTGTCCAATTTTAGAGCTCACTTTGACGTGTGCGTTTGTCACGCGGTTCGTGGATCAGGCGGCTGCGCTATATTCCTAAGAAATAATTTTGGCATTTGTGTGCAGTCAGTGTTTTCGTGTGAAACTGGGCGCCTCTTAGTGGCTGATTTTTCTTTTGTGGATGTGGATTACCGTGCTATTTGTATCTATGCGCCGAATATTGAAACGGACCATCGATCCTTCTTTGAGCGTCTTGAAGCGTACGTAAACTGTTCCAAGGTCGTAATACTGCTGGGTGATTTTAACTGTGTTTGCTATGCTGAAGACCGAGCAAAATGTTCAAGCGGTCGTGATAAGAGTGCCGAATTTCTAAGCGCAGTGGTGCATGATTATGACCTGGAAGATGTGGGCACTGTTTTTGCCAGCGGTACTCGCCCGCGATTTATCCACTTCCAGCGTGATAGTCACGCTCGATTAGATAGATTATACGTGTCAGCCGAACTAGTGCCCTTATGTTGTGAATATGATGTGCAAGCTGTAGCATACAGTGATCACTGCTTGGTAACTGCCACGTTCGGGAATGGACAGAACAAGCGGCCCTTTAACTGGAATCTTTGGAAAATGAATGCGCAGTTGTTGAATGACGATCCTTTTGTCGAAGATGTAGCGAAGGAACTATAAACCTGACTTTAGCTAAGCCATTAGGCTTTGCCATTCAATGGGGAGAATTTAAACAGAAAATAAAAACAATGGCCATTGAAAGAAGCAGTGTCATTCGCCACAACCTGAAACAAGCAGAAACAAACTTCGCCAGCAACTGCAATTTTTTATTAGCATGGAAAGTGTCGAGCCTGGTGTGTATGTTAACGAATTAAAGGAAGTGAGAACTGAACTGGAAAGAATGGATACTGAAAAATACAAAGCAGCACTAGTGAGATCAAGATAGGAGAAGTTGTGGGCGGGAGAAACTCCAACGAAACGAGCTTTATCAGACGACAAAAAGTACGCTTGTCGGAAAGAAATCCGCCAGCTAGCTAAAGGCAGTCACATTACATCCGACAAAAATGACATCAAGCAAGGGATCGTCGACCCCTTTAAAGCAATTTTAGCTCATCCGCTGAATCCTAAATGTAGCTACCAGAATGAATTTCTCTCACTGATGCCAAAGCTCGATGAAGAAGTCAGGACACGGCTGGAACTGCCAATTAGCGTGAGTAAGATAGAGTGCGCAATAGACCAGTTATCCATCGGTAAAGCACCTGAGCCAGATGGCTTGGGGGCCACTTTCTATAAAAGCTTCAAGTCTGCATTGGCCCGTGTTCTTCACGAAGTTATCAGCGAAGCGTATGAGCGAAAAAGATTGCCCTTGTCATTCACAACCTCGCACATCGTGCTAATTCCGAAGAGTGATGACGAGGAAAAACTTTTGTTGCCAGGGTCATATCGCCCGATAACTCTAGCCAACGTCGACTATAAAATATTCATGAAAGGTTTGGCCAAACGACTGCAAACTGTAATTAAAACATTGGTAGGGCCGCACCAGACTTGTGGCATTAAAGGCCGCAGCATTGCAACGAATGTACACACGGCTCGAAGTGTGCTTGAGTGCTGCGATGTGATTGGCGATCACGTCGCGATGATGCAGATCGCTTTGTCAAAGGCTTTCGACGTCGTCTCGCACAAGGCTTTGTTCTGCATAATGGAACATTCGAACGTTGGCAAAGTCATAACGGAAGGCGTCATGATGGCGTACAGAGAATGCTTAACGCGCATCATTGTTAATGGGAACTCACCGATAGCTTTCCCGTGCTCTCGTCGGTGCGGCAAGGAAGCCCGCTGTCGCCCCTTCTATTTGCTGCTTATCTCGAACCACTCTGTTTGGCGATCAGAAATAACGAGCGCATAGCAGGCTATCGGCTGCAGGCAGCACACGTTAAAATTTTGGCATATGCCGACGATATCGCGATTTTCTGCACAACCAAAGCGAGCATTAAGGAGGCAACGACTGTCGTTGAAAAGTTTTGTGATTCAACTGCAGCCCAGATAAACTGGGATAGGAGTTACGGCTTCTGGCATCGTAGTTGGAAAGACACGCCGGAGACCTTTTATCGACTGAAGTGGTCGACGTTACCAACGCAATACTTGGGTGTGCCTCTCGGAAATTACCGTGAACCTGAATCGTACCGGCTAGATGAAGTGTCGAAAGCAAAGGAAAAGGCTGACGGGTGGAGAGGAAAACAATGTTTTCTAGAGCCACTGTTCGTAACCTTTTTTTAGTTTCTAAGATATGGTACGTTATGAATGTGTTGTGTGCTGCGAGGGTAAGCGTACAAAAAGTTCACCGTGTTTTCGCTATTCTCATTTGGGCCTCCACCTGGGAGAGGATGAGTCGAACGAACTTGTTCCTGCCGGTCAAGATAGGTGGGCTTGGTTTAGCTCATTTGTTTCTGCGACAAGTCGTGTCACGCTTTGTGTTTTTACGGGATCAAAACGATCCTTTTCTCTGAACAGTGATACAGGTACGGCTGTGTAGACAACTTCCAGAATTCATTGTTTCGACTGTTTACAATATGCCAGGAGCAGTGACTGGTTACCTACGTGAAGTGGTATGTTCATATAAGATGTTGAAAGTACGTTTTTCACAGCAATACCTGTCCACCGTTACCAAGAAAAAACTATACAGAGATCTCGTGGACACGATGTTCCCTCCACCTTTGTACCGTTTTCCGCAACGTGGAGGCCCAGGACAAGACGTTCTAAACAGACTGAAAAAAATGCCAATACGGCCGGCAGCTAAATCTTTTTTCTTCCAATTGCACACAAACACACTTCCCGTTGAGACCTGGCTTCATGAGAAGGGTATTTTCATCCCCTGGAGCGCCGACAGCTTATTATGTAAAAAACCGGAAACAATAGAACATGCATTCTTAGATTGCTGGGACGCCATCTTTCACGGGGATGTTCTGCAGAGAACATTGAAAAAACAGTTAACCCTGGACCCTTATGGAATACGCTTCTTACCGATTGATAACGCCGTGGATGTACCGTATGACCTTATTATGATCCTGAGCCTCCACGCTATGTGGAAAACTAGATTGCAATTTCAAAACGCAGACATTGTTGTTCCACCGGCTAGGGAAAACTTCATAGAGAGTCTTGTGTGTGTGAGAGATGCTTTGAAAGCGCTGCCTGATCCACCAGAATGGATCTCCTTATTTGATGAATTAGCGTTGTTAAAAAAGATTTTAGTACCGTGTTGGCCAAAGTGTGGTCCACACGTTTTATCTTTGTAAACCTTGATTGAGTACATCGAAGTGGGGCAATAAAGAAAAAAAAAGTGGCTTAATGGATAAGGCATCTGACTTCGGATCATAAGATTGCAGGTTCGAGTACTATCGCGGACGTTGTTTGAATATTTTTATTTACACCTTGAAGAATACATATTAAACTGTTGTGCACCGCCGAGACACACTTGTCCGCGTGGCCTAATGGATAAGGCGTCTGATTTCGGATCAGAAAATTGCAGGTTCGAGTCCTGTCGCAGACGTTCTTTGAATATTTTTATTTACACTTTGAAGAATACATATTAAACTTTTGTGCACGGCCTAGGCACACTTCTCCGCGTGGCCTAATGGATAAGGCGTCTGATTTCGGATGAGAAGATTGCAGGTTCGAGTCCTGTCGCATACGTTCTTTGAATATGTTTATTTATACCTTGAAGAGTACACATTAAACTTTTGTGCACCGCCGAGGAACACTTGTCCGCGTGTCCTAAAGGATAAGGCGTCTGATCTCGGCTCAGAAGATTGCAGGTTCGAGCCTGTCGCAGACGTTCTTTGAATATTTTTTATTTACACCTTGAAGAGTACATATTAAACTGTTGTGCACCGCCGAGGCACACTTGTCCGCGTGGCCTAGAATTCCACTTCTGGCCACCGCAGTGAACGGTCGCGGAATGTCTTGCTCGCCAGGAGCGGTTACAGCGGCCCTTGGCCGTGGTTCCCGGTCAACGGGAAAGCCTTCTCCGGACTACCAGATGGCTCTGGCACAACTTCCTTCAGATGCTAGTGTTTTGAACACTATTTTTATCCACGGCGAAGTTAAAGCATGACCTTACCGTGTTGAGCACTTCAGAGACGCGCTTTCAAGTCTGATGCTGCTGCCGGAAGTGGTGGCCCTCGGGGCTTATCAGATGAATCATGTGTGGGCCGTAACTTTTTCGAACGAGGCGGCAAAAGGAAGATACTTGCCACTGAAGCATTTCTTGTTAAAGAACATCGATGCGTGGTCATTGACCCGTGCAATCAGGGTGTCAGGCTCAAGCTCTTCTGGCTGCTGCACGGTGTTCCTGATGAAGACGTACGAACAGCGTTGGCACTGTTCGGGAGAGTGACCGAAGTGACGAGGGAGAAGTGGAAAGTACAAGGCTGCAACGACAAAGGAACGACGACACGGTGTGTGGTCCTTAAACTCAAGCCCGGAATGACTGCGGACGACCTACCACATCAGCTTCGGGTCGCGGAAGACCTGGCTCTCGTCATTGTCCCGGGCGGAGCACCCCTCTGCCTCCGGTGGCGTGGCCCCGGACACATTAGACGAGAATGCCGGGTTCCACGCTGTGGGCTGTGTCGTCGCTTCGGCCACGAGGAGACCCAGTGCGTGAGAACGTACGCCAACGTTGCTGGTCCTGGCAGGAGCGAAGACACATCGGAGCTCCTTATCGATCAAGAGGATGCCGAGGAGGCCGCTAAGAAAGCAGCTGAAGGGGCGGACGCTCAGTCTACATCTCTGGAAATGAAGACCGAAAAGGTGAACTCGGAGGGGACTGATAAGGGCAACGTGCCGGATTCTGCGCCTCCACCCGCCAAGGTTCAAGTGAAGGAAAGTGGTGTTGAGGCGACGAGTGCGTCTTCAAATATCCAAGCAGCCCCAACCACCACGGTTGACGAGACAGTCAGCATCTCCGAGAGCATGGACATGACTTCCGATGCTAAGGGTGCCGGAAAGAGGTTGCGCGACGATGTTGAGGACCGCAGCCGAGACTCCGACGGCGCGGGTACCGAAAGACCGGCAGTGAAACCCCAGACAGGCCGACGGTCGACGTTGAAGGTCAAACCCAACGTGCCGCCAGACAGACGGCTGCCACACGGGCCACCTCCGCCTTAGCGGAGGTAGTGTCCCGGAAAGAACTTCGAAAACCCGATCTTTGATCGGGAATGGGCCTGCGACTACGTTGGTTGGCAGTCGTCGGCTCGAAAGAGAGGGCCATGTTCAACGAGCATCACTGCATACCAGAGTCCGTATGTTTCCTAAGAAAAATTGTGTAGGGGCGTACCCTAAATATAACTAAAACAATGGCAGACACTATTAACCTCACCAGTCCGCTTCGTTTGGCGACATCAAACGTCAGAGGGTTGTCGCAGAGACGAAGACAGTGTCAGATAAGTCGCATGTTACTTGAAAAAGAAATTGATTTGATGGCTGTCCAAGAAACAAAAATTGAATCTGAAGAAAAAACGGCTAGATTGGTGGAAATTTTCAGAAATAAGTACAATGTATGCGTTCGCCACGCGAGTGGTACTTCTGGGGGCTGCCTTTTGTTTATTAGAAATAGCATTGGGATAACAGAGCAAGTTACTTCATGTGAGGGGGGGCGTTTGCTTATTTGTGATTTTTCTTTTTCTGGATTGCTGAATCTGATTTCTGAATCTGCAGCGGTGGCGTACAGGTAGAACACCCGCCTCGCGTGCAAGAGGTCCGTGGTTCGAATCCCGGTGCCGGTAATTTTCCACCGAATTTAAAAAAAAAGATCCGCGTGTTGATAAAATTGCACAAACAGGCCTGGAGTGTGGCCTGATCCCGGTGACCAGAACCGGTAACGCACTGCCTCACCAGAGCAGGATTGGCCACCCTGGTGCAGTACTTGGCCACAACCTCCCATATGAACACAACAATCAAACCCCGGCCCTCAGTCCCCAGCAGCTGCGAAGCAACTGACCACGGCGGCGGTCAGGCCTGCGACGCTAAGAATCACTGGCTCCGGACAGGCCGCCATTGAAATATGAACCTGGCAACGTTTAACGCTAGAACGTTATCTAGTGAGACGAGTCTAGCAGTGCTATTGGAGGAATTAGAGGGCAGTAAATGGGATATAATAGGGCTCAGTGAAGTTAGGAGGCCGAAAGAAGCCTATACAGTGCTACAAAAACGGGCACGTCCTGTGCTACCGAGGCTTAGGGGAGAAAAGAGAACTAGGAGTCGGATTCCTGATTAATAAGAATATAGCAGGTGAAATACAGGAATTCTATAGCATTAAGGAGAGGGTGGCAGGTCTTGTTGTGAAACTTAATAAGAGGTACAAAATGAAGATTCTACAGGTCTACGCCCCTACATCCAGTCATGATGAACTGGCAGAACTTTCGAAGTTAATCAACAAGCGTAAGACAGCTGACATAAGGAAATATAATATGGATAGAATTGAACATGCTCTCAGGAACGGAGGAAGCCTAAAAACAGTGAAGAAGAAACTAGGAATTGGCAAGAATCAGATGTATGCGTTAAGAGACAAAGCCGGCAATATCATTACTATTATGGATGAGATAGTGCAAGTGGCTGAGGATTTCTATAGAGATTTATACAGTACCAGTGGCAGGTTGCAGGTTGCAGGCTGCCATTATCCCTCAAGAGAAAAGTATATAATAGCTGTGTCTTACCAGTACTCACCTACGGGGCAGAAACCTGGAGGCTTACGAAAAGGGTTCTACTCAAATTGAGGACGACGCAACGAGCCATGGAAAGAAGAATGATAGGTGTAACGTTAAGGGATAAGAAAAGAGCAGATTGGGTGAGGGAACAAACGCGAGTTAATGACATCTTAGTTGAAATCAAGAAAAAGAAATGGGCATGGGCAGGACATGTAATGAGGAGGGAAGATAACCGATGGTCATTAAGGGTTACGGACTGGATCCCAAGGGAAGGGAAGCGTAGCAGGGGGCGGCAGAAAGTTAGGTGGGCGGATGAGATTAAGAAGTTTTCAGGCATGGCATGGCCACAATTAGTACCTGACCGGGGTTGCTGGAGAAGTATGGGAGAGGCCTTTGCCCTGCAGTGGGCGTAACCAGGCTGATGATGACGATGATGATGATGGATTGCTGTGGCGGGCGGTTTGTGTATACGCCCCTAATAATTCTCGAGAACGTGAAGAATTCATTGTTTATCTGAGGTCTTTCTTTCGGCGTGAAAGACACGTTCTAGGCGACTTCAATTGTGTGTGCCGGCCGATAGATCGATTGAAAAAGCAACTTAGCCAAGATAAATGTGCCGCACTTCTGCATGAAATTTTGTGTGATGTTGACCTTGAGGATGTTGGGAGTGTTCTTGGTTCTTACAGTCATGTCCAATATACGCATTTTCGAGGACACAGCCACTCAAGGTTAGACCGCATCTATGTTCCTGTTCACTTCGTTCCGCTACTTTCTGAATATGGTGTAGAATGTATCAGTTTCAGTGATCATTGTTTGGTAATGGTTACGATAGGTATGAAAAAGAAAGAACAGAAATTTAATTGGCACCTGTGGAAACTAAACGACAACCTTTTGCAAGATGAAGTATTTCTTAAAAGAATAAAAGAGAAATTAGACGTTGTTCTCCTTGAGGATGCAAAAAATGTTGTAGAAGCTTGGGAGATGTTCAAAACCGAAGCTAAAACAATTGCTTTAGAGAGAGCATGCGTATTGCAGCAGAAACAAAAGCAAAAGGAAAACCAACTGCAATGCACGTTAGCATACCTGTTGAACATGGAAAGCGGCGCGCCTGGTATATTTGCACATGATATCAAAGAACTTAATGCGAAACTTGAAGTGATTGATGAAGAGAGATATCGTGGCGCGGTTTTAAGAGCACGCGCTGAACGTGTATGGCTGGGTGAAACGCCCACCAAGCGAGCTTTAAGTGATGAGAAGAGGTACGCTATGACCAAGGAAGTAAAAGAAATCGTTTATGAAGGGCAGCTTACAAATGACGCTAATGACGGGGAAATGATAGAACGCGCTTTCGTTGACTACTATAGCACGCTGCTAAGCAAGAGGACAAGCGATATCTCAGCGTTTAAGAGGGAATATTTACCTCTGATGCCGAAAATTGATGGCGAACTTAAGGACGCCCTTGAGAGGCCGATTTCTGTAAGAGAAATTGAAAAAGCTATAGATGACCTTTAGTGTAAGGAAATCGCCTGGACCGGACGGACTTGGGGCAGCGATATATAAAATTTTCAAGGTTGAAATGGCTGAGGCTTTGCACCGCGTCATAACCAAGTGTTACGAACAAAAATGGACGCCTCCTTCTTTCCGACAGACACACGTATTACTGATACCTAAATCAACAGACCACATCAAACTTCAATCCGTAGAGGCCTACCGGCCAATAAGCTTAGCAAATATTGCTTATAAAGTATTTATGAAGGTGCTCGCCGATCGCCTTCAGAGTGTAGTGAAATCCCTAGTAGGTGCACATCAGACATGCAGTATAAAAGGCAGGACTATATTCACAAATATACATATAGCGCGAAGCATACTTGAATGTTGCGATGCGATGGGAGATCATGTAGCTATGCTACAACTAGATTTGGCCAAAGCTTTTGACAGGGTGTCACACGAAATCCTGTTTATGCTTCTTGATTATGTTAATGTCGGATCAGTCATTTTGGATGGGGTGAAAATGATGTATGATGGTTGTACCACAAACTTAATTATTAACAACAAACTGAGCAGGCGGATTGCAGTAATGTCTAGCATAAAGCAAGGCTGTCCGACCTCGGCCTTGCTTTTTGCACTTTATTTAGAAGCTTTCTGTTTAAAGTTACTACATAGCCATAATATTCGCGGGTACACATTCCTTGGTAGAGAAATATAGGTTTTACCTTATGCCGACGACATAGCAGTGTTCTGTCGCGGTAAACAGAGCATTGCAGAAGCTGTGAGAGAAGCCCAAGCTTCTTGCAATGCTTCCGGTAGTGCCATAAGTTGGTCAAAATGTTTAAGGTTCTGGCACGGGAATTGGCCAGATGCACCTGAAGCCATTTGCAAAGTGCAGTGGAGTGTATTACCAGGCACTTATCTTGGGGTTCCGCTCTGTGCCTACAGTGAGCCAATCGAATACTGGACGAGCGGGAGAGACAGAATGATAGAGCAAACTAACAAATGGGGAGGCCATAACTTTTCCATGTTTGCTAGGGCCAAAGTATGCAATATTTTTTTTTTGTAGCTAAAGTGTTCTACGTCCTGCAGGGGCTATGCATGAGCCGATCTTCAATTCAAAAAATACACAGAGTGTTTGCTGAGTTTATTTGGGGTTCGGTGTGGGAACGCACGAGCAGAAGTAATTTGTTTCACACATTGCGCAATGGGAGACTAGGTTTAACACATTTGTTTTTCAAGCAACTTGTGTCGAGATTTGTTTTCTTCCGCGACCAAAGCGACGGGTTTCTGCGAACGGCAATCCAAGTGAGATTACGCGACGCTTTGCCCGATTTTGTTGTATCGTCGCACACAATCAAACCGATGGCACTAAAGGGCTATCTGCGTGAAGTTTCCATGGCGATACGTCTTCTAAACGCTCGTTTTTCGAAAGACTACTTGGTTGCAGTGTCACTAAAACAATTGTATAAGGATCTTGTCGAAGTGTTTGTACCTACACCAGTGTATCGTTCTATCTATTACTTAGGGCCTGAACGAGATGTTTTCAAACAAGTCAATAATATGCCTGTACGAACTAACGCAAAATCATTCTTTTTCAAACTGTATACCGGCACACTGCCTGTTAAGCCGTGGCTAAGAAGTAAGGGCTTGTTTGTCCCATGGTCAGACAACTGTCCTATATGTAACAAGGAAGAAATTGTCGAACATATTTTTCTTGACTGTCACGGTGCCCGCTTTCTTTGGGGCATCCTGCAAAGAACATTAAAAAAGGAGCTTCCTATCAATGCGTTTTTGCCATGTGCTGAACCTGACGGTGTGCCGGTAGACATGTTGATGCTGTTGTGCATGCAAAGCGTGTGGCGAACTCGTATGGCTGTACGAAATGCTGATGTTCATGCGAGGTCAGCAATGTATTATTTTATTGAGAATGTTAATTATACAAGCGAAGTGTTGGAACTGCTAAGTGATCCACCAATTGGGCTTTCGGTGTTGGACAGTTTGGCTTCGATGAAGCCATTTTAACATGACACGTCAGTCTTACTAACGGCTAGACGTTTTAACACTCGTTTTTATTTGACAATATTTGTATGTACTTGCCAATCCGGTAATAAAGAAAAATAAAAGCCTCGGTAGCGCAGTAGGCAGCGCGTCAGTCACATAATCTGAAGGTCGTGAGTTCGATCCTCACTCGGGGCAAAGGCGGCGCTTTATTTTTGCTCCCTGACGCGATGGTGCACTCATATTTAGGCATTATACTGAAAGTATATTCCAATCTTATGCGGTGTAACTGCTCCACACTATTTTACTTTCTGAACTTCGTCTAAAATAGCAGTAAGGAGATTGGACACGTCTTGTCGTGCGGCGTGTCTGCCTCGGTAGCGCATTCTACTTCCGGCCACCGAGCGTGACGGACGGTCAATCATGAGCGCCGTTGGAGCGGCGATTGCCGCCCTTGCTATCTGCGGTAACAGGAACCAAGAAGGAGAAGATTACTCTTTTGTTTTGCCACAACTGCCAACAGGACGGATCGTCACCAATACGGTATTTCTGCATGGCGACGTGCGAGGACGGCCTTACAGAGTCGAAGATTTCAGGGGCGCTCTCGCTCTTGCCGGGATGCTGCCGGAAGTTGTTGCACTCGGTGCCTGTCAGATTAACCATGTCTGGGCGGTTACCATGTCCAGTGCAGACGCTACCAAGAAGCTACTAGCCTTGAAGGAAATGACAGTAAAGGGGCGTCGCTGCGTCGTAGTGGACCCACAGGATCGGCAAGTGAAGTTACGCCTTCATTGGCTTATTCTTGGTGTAGCTGATGATGACGTGCGTACAGCGCTTGCCGCTTTTGGAAAGGTGGTAGACGTGCAGCGTGAGCGTTGGCGCGTTCCGGGAGTCCACGACAAGAACTCGACCACCCGGACGGTGCTGTTGAAGTTGAAAACTGGGGTGAAGTTGGAGGACCTACCCCACCAGGTACGGGTCGCTGGAGAACTTGCACTAGTGGTTGCTCCGGGTCGCCCGATGCAGTGCCTTCGCTGTCAGGGCTCTGGACATGTTCGGCGAGACTGCAAAGTGCCCCGGTGCACGATATGTCGGCGATATGGACACGAAGACGGTCTATGCACGCGGTCCTACGCCACAGCTACTGGGCATGGTGTGAACCAGTACACCGAGAAGCATCTAATGGATGTGACCGAAGCCGAGGAGGCTGCGAAAGGAAGCGGAGACCTGGAAGCCCATAAGGAGCAGACCAGTGAAAAGACACCGGAATGGAAGCAAAGCCAGTCGACAACGGAGGCTACAGCCAAGCCGCCAGCAGCAGAGACCGGTCTCGCAACAACACCTGCGTTCACGAACGACGAAACAATGGAAAGCAGTTAAACAGAAGGCTTCGACGCTGAGTCAACCGAGACGGGTATGCCAAACAGCCAGGCCTCCAACCCCAGAATTAGCCCGGCCATCAAACGGCCGCTTGAAGGTACTGCCGACCAGCAGCCGCCCACCGGGAGACGCCCCAGCCTTAAATCACGGCCAAATGTCAAAACGCAGAGGAAGGCCACTCCTGAGCTGCCGAGGCAGCACCAAGACACTGGGCAACCGGCGGATCCGAAGGCGTCTAGTGGTACGCTAGACGTGCGAGGTAAGCGTCATGCTTCGGGTCCTACAACCTCGATTGAAAAAACATGGCACACAATCTGTCGTTTAGTTTGGCCACTTTAAATGTTCCAGGTCTGGCCGCAAAGAAAAAGCAGAACCAAGTGTATAGATTGTTGGCGGACCACGACCTCGACAAGTTGGCTGTGAAAGAAAGAAAAGTTGAAGGGGAGGAGCAGACTCTAAGCATGATGCTTCGCTTTACGTCTCGTTATTACGTGGCAGTGAGTCACGCGGTGGCCAAGTCAGCGGGATGCCTACTATTTTTGAAAAAAGTTAACGGGCCTTGTTGTAGACAATGTTCATTCATGCCAAAGTGGCAGATTGATCGTTGTTGATTTTCATTATAGTGAGGTTAACTGGAGAGTACTATGTGTTTACGTGCCGAAGGGTACAGATGAGAGGCACAGATTTTTTCTTAGCACTGCGCAGTATCTGAGTAAAGACAAACATGTTCTTACGCTGGGAGATTTTCACTGCGTTTTGAACACTCGAGACCGAAGCAACGAGCACGGGTATAAAGATAGAAGTAGCCAGGTATTGTCACGGTTAATTGCAGAACATGATGTAGATGATGTAGCAGAATGCCTCGAAGGAGCGAGAGAAGTGCAGTTTACGCATTTCCAAAGACTGAGTCATGCTCGCCTTGACCGTATTTATGCGTCAGTAGAGATATTGCCCTTGTGCACTCAGTATCATGTAGCACCCGTGTCGTTCTCGGACCGCTGCCTAGTTAAATGTCTGATGGGAAGTAAGGGAAAACGAAACACATTTTCATGGGATTTGTGGAAAATAAGCTTAAAGCTTTTGAGCGACGAATACTTTATTCAAGCTGTGAAAGAGGCGATAAACGAAATGAAAGAAGTGCGGATGCCCATTGTTGGCGCGCAGTGGGATTTATTAAAGCAACATGTCAAAATGAAAGCCATAGAGCGATCCAGCTGCCTTAAGTATAAGGAAAAAGTCCAAGAAAGAAGTTTAAGAAGGACGCTCTAATGGCTGGTTAAGCCTGAGTGTCGAGAGCCGGGCAAGTTTAAAAACGACATTTGTAGCCTAAAACAGAAACTCGAAGTTGTAGAAGAAGAACACTATCGGGGAGCGCTCGTGCGGGCCAAAGCCGAGGCTTGGGCTGCCGGGGAGACGCCCACAAAGCGAGCGCTGGGAATCGAAAAGGCCCATGCTCGCCGCAAGCACATCGATGTGATAGAAGAAAACGGTGTTGAGATAACAGATACAGAGGGCATAGGCCAAGCGTTTCTTTCGATTCTATGAAGCGCTATTTGCCTATAAACCAGTAGATGTAGAAGGTTTTAAAACAGCCTTCTTGTAACTCATGCCGCGGCTGTCAGAAGAAAGAAAAGGAGCTCTCGAAGCACCGATATCAATAGCAGAAATAGAAAAGGCGATAGATGATCTTAACCCTGGCAAGTCGCCCGGGCCGGATGGTCTGAGCGCGGCATTCTACAAAGCATTCAAACACGACCTGTCCTTTGAGTTGAAAGCTGTCTTTGATGAGGCAATTGAGTTGGGAATGTTGCCCCTGTCATTCTCTCAAGCACACACTGTGCTCATGCCAAAAACAGAACAAAAGGATGAGCTGACTTGTGACATCATACAGACCAATTTCATTAACTAACTGTGATTACAAAACATTTATGAAACTATTGGCTAGTAGGCTTCAGACAGTTATGACGCAGATTGTGGGATCCCATCAAACCTGTGGTATTGAGGGTCGCGCTATTTTTGCTAATATTCATTCTATGAGGTGTGTGCTTGAGTGTTGTGATGCTTATCGGTCGGCTGTCGCAATCCTTCAGCTTGACCTAGAAAAGGCATTCGATTGTGTACCTCATGCCATTTTGTTTGGCATACTTGACCATGTTCATTTAGGCTCAATCATCACGGATGGTACATCCATAGCGTATTGAAACTGCAATACGCGCCTCATAGTGAATAACAGATTGGGGGGCCCCGTTGAGGTCCAGCAGAGTGTGCGTCAAGGGTGCCCAGCGAGTCCGCTCTTATTTGCATTTATATTGAAACGTTATGCCTAGCAATAATTGAAAGTGATAGGGTTCATGGCTTTCAATTGCAGGCGTCGGAGGTAAAGCTCTTGGCGTACACTGATGATATAGCAGTGTTCTGTACGGAAAAAGAGAGTCTGCTGGAGACCGTATCTGTAGTAAAAAGGTTTGGAGAGGTGACGGGGAGCTTTGTGATTTGGGGAAAGAGCCTGGGGTTCTGGCATGGCGAGTGGCTGTCAGCCCCCGACACATTTGCTAACGTGAAATGGGTTGAAACGCCAGTAAAGTACCTCGGCGTTCCCCTTGAAAATTATAAAAAAAACTGATGATTTATGGCTAGAAAACGTGAAAGAAACACGAGAAAAGGCGGAGAGATAGAAAGGTGCACACTTCTCAATTTTCGCCAGAGCGGCAGTTTGCAGTTTATTTTTTGTTAGTAAATTATGGTATATTATGCAAGTATTGTATTGTTCGCGAGTGTATGTGCAGAAGTTGCATCAAGTGTTTGCTGTATTTATTTGGGCGTCCAGCTGGGAACGGAGTAGCGGCACGAATCTTTTTCGGCGAGTAAAAGATGGGGGCCTGGGTTTGGCACACCTTTTCGTGCGACAGCTTGTAAATAGATTTTTTTTTCTTTCGCGACGTCAACGACCCGTTCATAAGAACGGTGTGTCAAGTGATACTTTGTTATGCGTTACCAGAGTTTGTTATCAGCACTGAAATAATGCTTTATTCGCGTTGTTAGAGAGATAGTAGCGAGTTTCCGTTTTTTGTCAGTACAGTTTTCGAATGATTATCTGTTCAGTGTAAAAAGAAAGAAATTGTACAGGGACCTGTGTGATTTTATTTTTCCAGTGCCGATGTACAGAACGATATACAGTAGAGGTCAAGGTAATAACGTTTTGAAACGGTTAAAGAGAATTCACGTGTAGCCAGGAGTGAAATCTTTTTTCTTCAAGGTGCACACTGGCACTCTCATAGTGAGAACGTTTTTGGAAGAACGCTGGTTTTACATGCCGTTGGGTTCCAACTGTCTGATTTGCAAAAAAAAACAAAATAAAAACAGAAACAGTTGACCATGTTTCCCTACGTTGTTGGGAGGGGCTGCTGTTTTGGGATGTCCTCCAAAGGACCGTAAAAAAGATTTCCCGTTACATCCACTCGGCATCAGATTTCTGCCGTTAAATAATGAGGATGGGGTCCCACTTGACCTCATCATGCTCACAGGCCTCTACTGTCTATGGCGAGCCCGAATGGAAGGCTTCTATTGTGACCCAGACGCGCGGCCTGCGCGCCTGCATTTCCGTGAACACGTGTCCCGGTTTATTGAAGTACAAAAGGGACAAGATGTTGTGCCTGAGTGGCTACCGAGAATAGAAGCATTGGCATTCCTAAAAGAATTTGAATAGACAAAGTCAGCCAAGTCGTACTGGCCGCTGTATTACCGAATGTTTCTTTTTCTACATGATGCGTGGAATATTTTATTTTTTTGTTTGTTTTTGGTTGTGTTATTGATAAGGTGTAAGACTATGTGAAAATGTCGAGAACTGTCATTAAGCAAAAAAGAAAAAAGGCCTGGGTAGCACAGTATGCAGCACGTCAGTGTCATAATCTGAAGGTCATGAGTTCGATGCTAACTCGGGGCAAACGCGGCACTTTCTTTTGCTGCCTTATGCGATAGTGCACTCATATTTAGGCATTATACTGAAGGTAAATTGCAATCTCATTAGGTATTACTGCTGCACGCTATTTTACTTTCTCAAAGCCATCTAAAATAGCAGCAAGGAGACTGGACGTGTCTTGTCGTGTGCCCTGTCTGCCTCGGTAGTGCAGTAGGCAGTGCGTCGGTCTCATAATCTGAAGGTCGTGAGCTCGATCCTCACTCGGGGCAAAGGCGGCGCTTTCTTTTTGCTGCCTTACGCGATAGTGCACTCATATTAAGGCATTATACTGAAAGTAAATTGCAAAATTGCAAACTGGCCGCCTTGTATACGCAATGCCTAATGAGCTCGAGCGTACCGGAATCTCGGTAGAACGCTAACATAATCCTAATCCATAAGAAAGAGGACGCCAAGGACTTGAGAAGTTAGAGCCCGATCAGCTTACTGCCCGTTGCCTACAAAGCATTTATTAAGGTAATCGCAAATAGAATCGGGAACACCTTAGACTTCTGCCAAGCAAAGGACCAGGCAGGATTCCGTAAAGACTACTCAACAATAGACCATATTCACACTATTAATGAGGTGATAGAGAAATGTGCGGAATATAACCAACCCTTATGTATAGGTTTTGTTGATTACGAGAAAGGGTTTGATTCAGTCGAAACCTCAGCAAGAAGCGTCGATTCTTGCCTTGCTGCGATAGTTTTGTCATAGTGGAGGCTTAATTGTGCTTTTTGGACGCGAAGTCATGAGAGCCATGCGATGACAGATGACACACCATCACCAGCGTCGAGCACGCTTCTTCTCACTGCGTCTCGCAGGGATAAAGTGTAAAGCTTGCGACGTAGGCATGGAGACGTCCGGTTCCTGTTTCTCCAACAGCGAGCCAATGGACTCCGACGATGGCTATACCGTCGTGGAGGGCAGGCGAACGAAGAGAAAATACCGCAAGACAACCAACGACGTGAGTGAGCAGGGCCCCAACGGACCGCCTACTCCGACTTACAGGATCGCTTTCGTGCCACTCGATGTGTCTAAGAATTTAAATTCTGTACACAGACTGATTCTTAACACTTACCTTGGTAATGTGGCTCCAAAAGGAATTTACGAAGTGCGTTTTAACAGCAAGAAAAACGTAGTTACAGTGGAAGTAACGACGCAGGCCGCACTAGAAAAATTGAAAACCGTGCGCATACTAGGACACATAGAAGTCCAGTCATTCATCGTGCACTGTAGTCGGACTAAGGCAGGTGTTATTTCCGATGTCGTGATTGACACCAGCGACGAAGAGCTACGAAGGCTTCTGTCTTCAACAGTGAAGGTGATCGATTTTCACCGCTTCGGTCAATCGACGAGCGTCAAGCTTCTTTTCGAGAGAGACACGCTACCTGATCATGTCAAGGTGGGCTACGTGAGACACCCGGTGCGTCCTTATGTGCCCCCGCCACTGCAATGCCACAAGTGCCTTAAGCTAGGCCATGTCAGCGCTGTATGCACAGGCCATACGACATGCATGCGGTGTGCTGGAAGCCATGACGTATCTTCGTGCACAGTGAAGGGAATGAAGTGCTCGAATTGCGATGGACCCCACGACGCCAATTCCAAGGAGCGTCCTAAACAAAAAAAGGAGAAAAAAGTACTGAACAAAATGAGCAAGACAGTTGTGTCCCACAAGGAGGCGGCAGCGTCAGTGCAACAGCGGAGGAGATCAACGCGTCATGGGCGTGCGCAAGCTGTAGGTCCAAACGAGATCTCCCTGGCTCCAATGCCGCAGGTCCGGAAGAAGGTAGTTGAATTGGCATCGATAAATCTCTCTAAACCATTGCTTCAACCCAGCTGCGCAAGCCCGGAATCGAATGCATGGCCACGCTTGCCGCCGCGCACACGGGCCTTAGACTGTCTGCGCGAGCAAGGACAGTGCAATCAGATGGCACCATCGGACTCTGTAATCAAAACCATGCTGCGACAAATAATCGCCGCCCTGCAGCTGCTACTATCCGCTTTAAATACGCCAGTGGCGCTAACAGCGGTTAAAATTATGAACGCTATAGACAGTCTCATGGCTACATTGCAGTAACTTCTAACTCTGCTCGCTAAGATGACTGTGCTGTGGTGTGAAGTGTACACGTACACAATGCACAGATACAGTATGATGTGCAGCCCTCATCGTATTTGCCGTACCACCACCGTCTTTCCTCTTCTCATCCCACCTCTGTTATTCCACAAACCCCTTCCCCAGCGTGGAGTAGCAGGCTAGAGGCACTTCACTGAGGCCGACTTCTCCAACTTTCTGCCATTAAACATTATCTCTTCTCTTCTTCTCAGCAGTCGGGGAGGCATTACGTAATCAGGGTGTAAAAAATTATGGGGTTGTACGTGCCAAACCACTTTCTGATTATGAGGCACGCCGTAGTGGAGGACGCCGGAAATTTTGACCAGCTGGGTTTCTTTAACGTTCACCTAAATCTAAGTACACGGGTGTTTTCGCATTTCGCCCCCATCGATATGCGGCCACCGTGGCCGGGATTCGATCCCGCGACCTCGTGCTCAGCAGCCCAACACCATAGCCACTGAGCAACCACGGCTGGTGCAATCAGGGCGCAGACGAGCCGTATGTAAAACTACTGAAAGATATCTATAGCGGCTCCACAGCCACCATTGTCCCATATGAAAAAAAAATAATTGTGGGGTTTTACATGCCAAAACCACTTTCTGATTATGAGGCACGCCGTGGTGGAGGACGCCGGAAATTTTGACCACCTGGGGTTCTTTAACGTGCACCTAAATCTAAGTACACGGGTATTTTCGCATTTCGCCCCCATCGAAATGCGGCCGCCGTGGCCGGGATTCAATACCGTGACCTCGTGCTCAGCAGCCTAATACCATAGCCACTGAGCAACCACGGCGGGTTCCTATATGGAGAAAGCAACAAAATTCCAATAAGGAAAGGCATCAGGCAGGGAGATACGAGCTCTGCAATGCTATTCACAGCGTGTTTACAGGAGGTGTTCAGAGACCTGGATTGGGAAGAAATGGGGATAAGAGTTAATGCAGAATACTTTAGCAACTTGCGATTCGCTGATGATATTGCCTTGCTTAGTAACTCAGGGGACCAGTTGCACTGCATGCTCACTGACGTGGAGAGGCAAAGCAGAAGGGTGAGTCTAAAAATTAATCTGCAGAAAACTAAAGTAATGTTGAACAGTCTCGGAAGGGAACAGCAGTTTACGATAGGTAGCGAGGCACTCGACGTGGTAAGGGAATACACCTAATTAGGGCAGGTAGTGACCACGGATCCGGATCATGAGACTGAAATAATCAGAAGAATAGGAATGGGCTGGGGTGCGTTTGGCAGGCATTCTCAAATAATGAACAGCAGGTTGCCGCTATCCCTCTAGAGAAAAGCATATAACCAGCTGTGTCTTACCAGTACTCACGTATGGGGCAGAAACCTGGAGGCTTACGAAAAGCGTTCTGCTTAAATTGAGGACGACGCAACGAGCTATGGAAAGAAGAATGATGGGTGTAAGGTTAAGGGATAAGAGCAGATTGGGTGCGGGAACAAACGCGAGTTATGCGGTATAACTGCTTCACACTATTTTACTTTCTCAACTGCGTCTAAAATAGCAGTAAGAAGACGTGTCTTCTCGTGTACCCTGTCTACCTTGGTAGCGAGGTAGTGATCTCGGTAGTGACCGAGGCAGAGGACGCAACACCTTAGTTGAAATCAAGAAAGAGAAATGGCGGCATGGGCAGGACATGTAATGAGGAGGGAAGATAACCGATGGTCATTAAGGGTAACGGACTGGATCCCAAGGGAAGGGAAGCGTAGCAGGGGGTGGAGAGAGGTGGGCGGATGAGAATAAGAAGTTTGCAGGGACAACATGGCCACAATTAGTAGATGACCGGGGGAGTTGGAGAAGTATGGGAGAGGCCTTTGCCCTGCAGTGGGCGTAATCAGGCTGATGATGATGATGATGATGATAATGATGATGATGATGAAATTGCAATGTTATGCGGTATAACTGCTTCACACTTTTTTACTTTCTCATCTCCGTCTAAAATAGCAGTAAGGAGACGTGCCTGCTCGTGTACCCTGTCTACCTCGGTAGCGAGGTAGACAGGGTACACGATATCTCGGGTATCTCGGTAGTGATCGAGGCAGAGGACGCAGCGAAAGGTAGCGGAGATGTGACCACAACTGGGCCACATTGCGATGCCTCAACTCCAGCAAGTGGAGATCGATCAGAGTCAGTACACAGCCCGCCGGACTCTGCAGCAAAAACTGCTGAGGGAACAGACGACTCTGCAAAAGATGCAAGTTCTCAAGTAGCCGAAGCTTCCACACACGAAGTGTCTAAACGGGGGGCCGCGAAAAGCCTTCCTCGCAGTGCAAGTGCAGACCTGGACGCTGTCGGCGCGTCAACGAACGCCAGTGGCGTCTCAGGGAGTAGTGGCGTCAGCTCTGCAGTTAAAAGACCCCTGGAAGACGCCACAAGCTGAGGAGACAAGGTCGGCGCGCGAAACATCGACGGACCGCCTGCGAAGGCACCAACGGGTGGGCGCACGAACCTCACAGCGAGGCCTGGGGTGGGGGCACGGCGGACAGGAAAGTTGACGACAAGCCACTTTCGCAGAGCGGTGGGACCGTCTCACCGGGCGGTCCCGGAGGCATCTAGCATTGCGCTAGACGCGCAATGTAAGCGCCATTCTCCGGGCCTGCCTTTTCCAGAAATCAACGATGGCTCCGCGAACGTCACTTGCACTCGCCACTTTAAACGTTCGAGGTCTGGCCTCTAGGAAAAAACAGTCAACTGTACCGGTTGTTAATGGAAGATATTGACGTCTTAGCTGCGCAGGAGACGAAAGTGGAAGGAGAAGAGGAGACGGCAAACATGCCGCGGAGGTTCACTGTACGGTACCACGCCGTTGTGAGCCACGCTATCGGCACGTCCGGAGGGTGCGTCCTCCTTGTTCGAAGGAATCCAGGACTGTCAGTGCAAAATGTGTCTTCATGCTTTTCCGGCAGATTTGAGTTGTGTGATTTCACATATAGTGACATTGCATGGCGTGTTATGTGTGCTTATGCTCCAAGTGTGGCACGAGAACGCCTAAATTTATTTTCTAATCTAGGACACTATTTGTGCATTGATAAGCAGCTTCTTTTGGTTGGGGATGTTAATTGCGTTTTGAACTCAAGTGATAGGTCAAGTGGTAGAATGCTTAAAGACAAAAGCAGTGATGTGTTGTCACAAATGATCGCAGACCATGAGCTAGAGGATATTGCAGAGAGCCTGGAGGGCTCCGGAGCTGTGAAGTACACTCATTTTCAGGGCAACAGCTATGCCCGTTTGGACCGACTGTACCTGTTAGTGGATACGATCCGAAAGTGCCGCAGTTATTGTGTTTCGCCGATTTCTTTTACTGATCACTGCCTTGTAAAATGTCAAATAGGGTCAAAGAAAGAGAGCAAGAGTTTTTAGGGGAGCAATGGAAATTGAATTCTAATTTGTTAAGGGATGAATCTCCCAATGTAGCAGTGATGCATGCAATTAAGAATATCCATGAAGAGATTGGGGGTAATAATAATATTTGGGGTTTTACGTGCCAAAACCACTTTCTGATTATGAGGCACGCCGTAGTGGAGGACTCCGGAAATTTTGACCACCTGGGGTTCTTTAACGTGCACCTAAATCTAAGCACACGGGTGTTTTCGCATTTCGTAGATTGGGGGTATGATGGGACAGCAATGGAAGCTCTTTAAGCAATGATAAAAATTAAAGCGATAGAAAGATGCAGCATTTTATTGTTTTTAAATGGTTGGTACAGTGATGTCACGTGCGGTCTCTGTACTAACCCTTTAACACTAACATGCCGAGGATGATTAGGCCGCCTTTGACAAAGCTAGATCCTCCTATGAAAACGTTGACCTGCATTTCTGAGGCACCTTATCCCTGTTTTTTAAAAAACTAATGGGGTTTTTGTGATTCACTTTCTGATTATGAGGCACGCCGTAGTGGAGGACTCCGGAAATTTCGACCACCTGGGGTTCTTTAACGTGTACCTAAATCTAAGTACACGGGTGTTTTCGCCCCCATCGAAATGCGGCCGCCGTGGCCGGGATTCGATCCCGCGACCTCGTGCTCAGCAGCCCAACACCATAGCCACTGAGCAACCACGGCGGGTACATTATCCCTGTTTATAACCTTTATACCACAGTGTGATATTCCATCTGTCAGCCCCTTTCTTGATTTCAGGTAGGAAAGGAAGCGAAAAGCTTTTAATTGGGACCGATGGAAATCGAATGTCTTACTACTAAAAAAAAAAAACGAGCCATTTGTAGAGTCAGTACATGACGGCGTTATGAAATATGTGAAAAAAATAGTGAAACAATAGCAGAGAAATGGGAATGGTTCAAACAAAATGTAGAAATGAAAGCTTTAGAAAGATCGCGATGTTTAATATTTGAGAACAAAATGAAAGAAAGGGGCTTACGAAATACACTTAAGCAGCTGATAGCGCTTGATTGCGAAGAGCCGGGGGCATATAAACAAGATGTGGGAGCCATTAAAGAAAAAAAATCGAGCACCTTGACAAGGAACGGTACCAAGGTGGGATTATGCGCGCAAGAGCAAATGCATTAGTAGGTGGGGAGACGCCCACTAAAAGGGCGCTTGGACTTGAAAAAGCGGAAGGTCGACGGAATCACGTCGATAAGATTTTATGGAACGGCACAATTGCCGACGCTAGTAACAGCATAGGCCGAGCGTTTCTAGAGTATTACCAGTCGCTCTTTGCGTTTCAAAAAGCGAATGTAGACGAGTTCAAAAAGGCTTTTCACGGTCGCATGCCTCGATTGAGTGACGATACCAAAGAAGAATTAGAAGGGAAAATAACAAAGCGAAGTTGAAAACGACATTGATTATTTGAACCAAGGCAAATCACCCGGACCTGACGTCTGGACGCGTGTTTTTATAAAGCTTTCAAGAAGGAACTGTCGCTGCTGCTAACAGATCTGTTTAGTGGTGCGTATAATATCAAAACTGTGCCCCTTATTTTGGGAAAGCGCATAACATACTCATCCCTAAGAGTGATCAAGTGGAGAAACTTAGGCTAGTGACATCTTATAGGCCAACATCATTAACCAATGTTGATTATAAGATTTTTACGAAGGTTTTGGCAGCCAGACTTCACAGCGTCGTAAATGAAATAGTCGCAGATCACCAAAGGTGTGGTATCAAAGGAAGGTCCATTTTTTAGAATATCCACACGATGCGCTGCTTGCTCGAGTGCTGTGACGTCACCTCGGGCGGAGTTGCGATGCTCCAGCTCGACCTCAAAAAAGCGTTTCATTGTGTCTCTCGTTATATTTTGTTTGCCATTTTGAATCACGTTAACGTTGGTTCCATCATCACTGAGGAAGTGGCGTTGGCATGCCAGAACTGCACAACACGCTTAATTTTGAATAAGTCTTTGGCGGCCACCATTAACGTCATGCGTTCTGTTCGTCAGGTGTACCCCCTCAGTACTCTATTGTTTAGCATTCACATAGAATATATGTTTGGCAATAATTGAATATGAGCAAACATGCGGGTATAGCTTGGCAGCCACACAACTCACGCTCTTGGCATATGCAGATGACATCGCGGTGTTTTCTACAAGCGAACAAAGAATGAAGGAAACGATAAGGGCAGTGACAAATTTTTGTGATGTGAGGGGCAGTAGAGTGAACTGGGGGAAGTGCCTCGGTTTATGGCACGGAAAATGGTCTTCGGCTCCGGAAAATTTTGCAAATGTGAGCTGGGTGAAAACCACGACCAACTATCTATGTGTTGCCATGAACAGTTACAAAAATAGTTGCGAATACTGGACGAACCAAGCAAAAGAAACTACAGAAAAAGCAACCAGGTGGAAAAGCATTTCTGCAAAGGTATGAAGTTGTGGTACGTCATGCAGATTTTGTAGTGTTCAAGGGTAAACGTGCAAACGCTGCACGGTGTTCGCGATATTTATGCGTGGCTCTACCTGGCAAAGCTGTAGCCGAACAAATCTGTTCAGGCGCGTGGCGGGAGGGGGGCTGGGCTTGGCGCAATTTTTTTTTCTACAGGCTTGTGAACAGATTTTCGTTTTTTATGGAGGTGCGTGATCCGTTTCTGCGTACGTTATGCCAGCTCAGGTTGAGAGGCGCTTTGCCGGCACTTCTTGTTAGTACCTATAATATGCCGAGAACCGCTTCGCGGCTATATTAAAGAAGCTGCAGATAGTGTGCGCTTTCTTTCTGTGCGATTTTATTTTCCTTATTTATGTGGCGCGAAAAGGAGAACTTTATTAAAGATGTTTGCAACTATGTATTTCCAGTGCCATTGTAGAGGTCTATACAGTGTAAGACCACGACAGGATGTCCTTAAACGAGTGGAAAATATGGAGGTGCCTACTGGGGTAAAGACATTCCTGTTTAAACTACATACAGAAACACTCTCAGCGAAGACATTCATGGAAGAAGGTGGCTTCTTTTTACCCTGGGGCTCGCATTGCTTGATTTCCAAACAACCTGAAACAGTAGACAATGTCTTTTTGCATTGCTGGGCAGAGCTGTTCTTCAGGGATGTCCTACAATGAATAATGGAGCACGAGGTACCGTTAAATCCACATGGAATCAGGTACCTAGCGGTAAAGAATGATGACGGGTTTCCATTTGACTTTACAATGCTCAATGGCCTTCATTGTTTATGGCGGGCAAGGATGGCTGGGTACCATTGCGACCCAGACGCTAGGCCCGCGCGTAATTATTTCCGAGAAAGTCTGTCTAGCCTAACTGCAATAAACAAAGTACATGATTGTGTACCCGAGTCACACAGCATTGAAAGTATTTTACTTAGACAAGCCAGTCCTTGTTGGACTGATGGCATTCATCTTTTCTTCAATTAATTTTAATTGTTTCATAATTTTGTTCTGTATTATGTGCTCTATACAATGTGAAAGACCATCAATAAATAAAGAAGCGCAATGTTCGGCAGCCAAACTAAACCATCCCGTTCGCGCACCGGCGGTGGCAGGCAGGGCCCTGTGACCGACCATCCGTTGCGGCTAGCCGTGGATCGCGGCTATGAAAGGAGCGGCATAAATACAAGATCACCACGCCCGCTGTGCAACAGCCACCGATCTCAGCAGTTCATCGAAGGCATCTGACAGGTCACCTGACGTGCACTTGCGCTAAAACGTCACTGCAGGGCAAATACCCCCATCGCGAGTTCGATCCCCACAGACAGACCATTTCTTTAATTCACTTTTATTGCTTTTTTCGGTTCTCATTTCCTCCTTTGTCCTATTTGTGTGTTTGCTCCACTCTGTGGTTCTATTGCCATGGATACTGCAGATCCTACCGTTACGAATGTATCTGGCGAAAACATTAGAGCCGCCGAATCTTTTAGTGAACAGGAACCTGCCCGGGATCATTAAGACAGCAAAACACATGGAAATTCTTACAAAAATGTCAGGACGTATTAGTGACAGCCCACCACACTGCGTACTCTAAGCACTGACAGCTAGAGAGCGCAATGTTCGGAAGCCAAACTGAACCATAACGTTTTGCGCGCCGTCACTGGCGGGTGATTCCGCGACGTGTGAATTCTGCTTTCCGCAGGCGAGCTGAGCGGTCCGCAGAATCAGGGGCTCCAGTGAAGCGGCGACAGCGGCCTTTGTTGGCCGCGTAAACAGGTGAAACAGCGAAGATGACGTAGGCTATCAGATTATTTTGCCTCCACTTCCAAACGGACGAGTCGTGCTAAAGACCGTGTTTTACAGCGTAGCTGTTTGCCTCTGCCAAGAATTCTTTCGTGGCGGTCCACAGAGAACTCTGCTCCATCACCTGGCTAGCGTCACGAAGCCGTGCCTTGCCATGTTGCGGAAACCGCACTGGATCTCGCTTGCCTCTTTCAACGTGAGATCGCTTGACCTTCATTCCAAAGATACAACGCATGACTTTGTACTCAACGAGGTTCAAGTGCTGTTTCTCTCGGAAACATGGACGGACATAGTCGAAGAAGTGACCGGCTACATTGGAATAACGGTCGCGAAACGAAGTGACAACCACTCTGACGGAGTCGCCGTCTACGCAAGAAAAAAGCGTGCGCGACCGCGTACACGCTCAAGTCTGACCCGGTGGACAACGGCGATGCGTGTGCCGTGAAAACCCGCGATGGAATCATACTGTTCACCATGTACATTTCGCCGGGCACTTCGAAGGCCGACGTAGAATGGTTCATGCGAACGCACTTCGCGGTCTTGGCGAGAGATAAAACTACGCTTTTCGTTATCGTGGGGGACTTTAACGTCGGCATTTCGAAACAGGAAAACAAGTGGTTCGTAGACTGCCTTTGAAGAGTCTGTACTAAAGTATTACACAGAAATGAAACTACCAAGCACTATCCGTGACTCTTGTCTCGACCTAACGTTGACGAAGAACGTGGAAACTGTCAAAACCGAAAACTTGAGTGTATACCACAGCGATCATAAAGCCGTCGTGAATATCGTTGTGCAATGAATTGTTATACGCTGCATTTTACGGCGTACTCATTTTATTAGTTAGATTAGAATATGTTAAGTGGACGGTAACAGCTTCACTGGCCATCCACCATCACAGAGTTGATTGGGACTTCAAATTTTTAACACACCGACGTGCAAGCTACACCCTACAGAGTAGATGATTTTCGGGACGCTCTTGGCCCAACAGGATTGCTACCGGAGGTGCTGGCCCTGGGGGCCCACCAGATTAACCACGTCTGGGCTGTGACCATGAACACCGTGGATGCCACGAAACGGATGCTGTAAGTCAAGGAACTGAACGCAAAGGGTGGCGCTGCATAGTGGTCGACCCTCAGGACCAGCAGGTGCGGCTGTGTCTTCATTGGTTAATACATGGCGTTGCCGATGAAGATGTAAGAACGGCGTTGGCGGCTTTCGGTAAAGCCGTACAGATCACCCGAGAGCGATGGCGTGTTCAGGGTATCAACGACAAGGGGACGACTACCCGGTCCATCTTGCTCAAGCTCAACAGCGGCGTGAAGGTGGAAGATCTCCCGCACCAAATTAGGGTCGCCGGTGAGCTGGCTCTAGTCGTCGTTCCTGGCAGGCCAATGCAGTGCTTGCGCTGTCAAGGCACTGATCATGTACGACGAGACTGCAAGGTTCCCCGGTGCTCGCAATACCGTCGGTTTGGACACGATGAGGACCAGTGCGTACGTACATACGCCTCTATGACCGGGCCAGCCGAAGGCGAGGACACAACAAGGTTGGTGATGGATGCGGCCGAGGTTGAAGACGCGGCGAAAGGGGCAGGAGACCAGGCAACCCCATGTGCTGTAGGCGGTGTGCTTGCACCTGATGCGGGCGCGGGAACACCACCGGACAAAGAAAAAACGCTACTGAAGGTGCGGCAAAAGAGCAAGCACCAGAGATCGAAGAAAAAAGCAATAGCAGCCTAACGGAAGCCTGCGAGCGAATGGAGACAGTTGAGGACCTGTCGGCGGAAAACGACGCTATGAGCAGCAATGTGAGAGCCTCGGTCAAACGGCCTCTTGAGAAGGCTGCAGACAGCAACGCCGTGAACCAAGGAAGTAGCGAAGACGATGACATGGCTTCCCCTTCGAAGACGCCAATGGGCAAGCGATAGCAGCTACAAGCCACGACCGATCATAGCTACTGCGTAGAAAAGAAGTCCGAGAAGAAGCCACCACCGCTCTCCAGTGGTATCGGTCCACCGGGTGGCTCCGGGGGCGTCTAGCGGAGTGCAAGGCGCGAAAGGTAAGCGCCATGCTCCGGGCCAAATATTTCGCTAGGTCTATAGCGATGGCACCCAAAACGACACTTAGATTGACCACGCTAAACGTTCGCGGTCTGGCCGCCAAGCGAAAGCACAGCCAAGTGTGTAGGCTGCTGGTGGACTATGACCTTGACATGTTAGCCGTGCAAGAGACAAAAGTGTATGGTGACGAAGAGACCCGGCGCATGATGCAGCCGCTTAAGCCACGGTACTACGCGGTAGTGAGCCACGCCATAGGGGCGTCGGCGGGCTGCGTGCTGCTTGTTAAAAAATTATCCCGTATCACGGTGCAAGGCTTTTTTTTTTTCATGTCCATATGAAAGATTAGTTTTATGTGATCTTGCTTTCAGTGGACTCGGATGGCGTATGGTACGCATTTATGCGCCAAACGCGTTGGAGGAACAGACTGTGTTTTTTTTCCAAGTTAAAGAAGCGTATGTCTTCTGAAAAGCAGATGGCGTTATTAGGTGATTTTATATCCATTCTCAATGCCCGAGATTGGTCTAATAGAGGAATAAGGAGTGATAAAAGTAGGGATGCTTTGAACGAGATAATTGCAGAATGTGAATTACCGGATCTGGCTAAATGTATGATAGGGACGCGAGAGGCGCGTTTCGCGCACTTTCAAGGAAATAGCCATGCGCGCTTAGATTGTATTTACTTGTCGGTTCAAGCAATACCTATGCGTCATAGTTACAATTTATATCCCATTTCCTTCACTGATCTAGGTCTAGTTAATTGTGACATAGGAAGGAAAAAAAGGGGCAGCTTCTCTTGCGAGCTGTGAAAAATGAATTCAAACACTACTGGTAAATGTTTCGGAGGACATCTGTCGGACTGCATCAAAAAAATTCTAACGAGCGGCAGGGGTAAAGTATCAGATCGATGGAAAGAGCTTAAACACTGCATTAAAATGAAAGCCATCGAGAATTCCATTGCAATAATGCATGAAACAAAAAATGAAGAAAAAGAACTGACAATAATCTTGGAAAAGCTGACAGAACTGTAGTGCCAATAACCGGGAGCACACAAAAGTAACATATGGAATAATAAACAGAAACTTGAACTGCATAACGAGGAACGCTATCGCAGAGCGATAGGTCGTGCGCGAGCTTTCGGATAGGGGAGGCGCCCACAAAAAGGATGCTCGGACTGGAAAAATCGCACTCACGACGTAATCATAGTGACGTGATCGAGGCGAGTGGCAGCGAAGTTACATATAATGATAGTATCGCACATGCGTTCTTTGAAGACTACGAAAATCTGTTCGCATTTAGGCAGGTGGACCTAGAACGCTTCAAGACGAATTTTTTGAAACGCATGCCTCAGCTGAGTGAAGAAAGAAAAGTTGCATTAGAAGCACAGATAAATGTTTTCAAGTGGAATGCGCGATTGACGATTTGAATCCTGGCAAGTCGCCCGGCCCTGATGGACTTTGCGCTGCGTGGTACACGCGGTTTGAAAATAAATAGTCAGCAGTACTTGTAGCACTTTTTAACAAAGCATACGATGGTAAGGCGGTAACGCCATCTTTCGGTCAATCACACACGGTGTTGATCCCGAAGACAGAGCATGTAGAAAAGTTGGGTGTAACATCATAGAGACCAATAGCACTCACAAGTGTGCACTACAAGATTCTAATGAAAGTGGTTTATTGGTTTTATGGTTTTATGGTTATGGTCGCTATATGGTTTTATTTCCAGGGATCCTGCCGATCCTACCTTTACGAATGTATGCTCACTCGATCCTTGGCGAAAACCTTAGAGCTGCCCGGTGTTTTAGTGAACAGGAACATGGTCGGGATCATTAGGACAGCAAAACACATGAAAATTCATACAAACAATATAATGCATATTAGTGGCAGCCAACCACACTTCGTACGCTGAGCGCTGACATCTAGAGAGCGCAATGTTCGGCACTCAAACTGAACCATATCGTTTTCGCGCCGGCTGTAGCGGCCGGAATCGGGGCCCTGTGTCCGCCCGTCCGTTGCGGCTCGCCGTGGACGGCGGCTATGACATGAGCGGCACAAATACAAGATTACTATAACAGCCACCGATCTCAGCAGTTCGTAGGCGGTATGTGACAGGACGCCCGACGTGCATTAACACGAGAACGCCACTGCAAGGTAAATACCCGCGTCGCGAGTTCGATCCCACAGACGGACCATTCTTTGATTTTTTCTGTTCTCCTTTACTTTCATTGTCCTATTTATGGGTTTGCTCCACTCTATGATTATATTCCCAGGG
Source organism: Dermacentor variabilis (assembly GCF_050947875.1). Classification (NCBI taxonomy): domain Eukaryota; kingdom Metazoa; phylum Arthropoda; class Arachnida; order Ixodida; family Ixodidae; genus Dermacentor; species Dermacentor variabilis. Next base: position 203,987,812 of record NC_134570.1, on the reverse strand, counting down.
ATCCTGGCGATTCTACCTTTAGGAATGTATGCGCACTCGATCCCTGGCGAAACCTTAGAGCCGCCGGGTGATTTATTGAAGAGGAACCTGCCCGGGATCATTAGGACAGCAAAACGCATTGAAATTCTTACAAAAGATATAAGACGTATTAGTGCAAGGCCACCAGACTTCGTACGCTGAGCGCTGACAGCTAGGGAGCGCCATGTTCGGCAGCCAGACCGAACCATGTGACGGATGGACTCGCGACGCGAGCGGCATAAATGCAAGAACACCGTGTCCACCGTGCAACAGCCACCCATCTCAGTAGTTTGTCGTCGGTATTTGACAAGACGCCCATCCTGCATCCGGCAGCTAAGCTACTCGGATCGTAGGGTCATGGCCTTTTCCGGGGCAGCGACAGCAACCACTTTTGGCCCCAGAAACAGGACCACCGACGAGGATAAATATTATCCCTTTATTTAACCTCAGCTGCCAAAATGGCGAGTAGCTATAAACACCGTGATTTTACACGGTGATGTACGTGTGAGACCTTACAATGTAGAAGATTTCACAGATGTTCTACTGTTGACGTGCCTTCTGCCTGATGTGGTATGCATAGGTGCGGGCCAGGTGAACCACGTCTGGGCATTGACCCTCAGCGATGCGGCTGCCACAAAAAGACTGCTGGCTATGAAGAAATTGCGAGGGAAGGGACGACGCTGCGTCATCTTCGACCCGCAGGACCAGCAGGTGAAGCTTAGGCTTCACTGGCAGCTGCATTGCGTAGCAGACGATGACATGCGCACGGCGTTTATGGCTTTCGGCAAGGTGGAGAAGGTAAGCCAGGCGATGTTGTGCGTCCATGGCATGGGAGACAAGACGTCGACTATCAGGACTGTGCTTCTCAAGCTGAAAAGCGGCGTCAAAACGGAGGACCTTCCTTATCAGGTCCTCGTCGACGGAGAGTGGGCCTTGGTGGTCTTCCCCGGTTGACCCATGCAGTGCCTGCGCTGCCAAGGCACGGGGCACATGCGCCGTGAGTGCAAAGTCCAGCGCTGTTCCCGGTGCAGACGTTTCGGCCACGTTGACGCTACGCCTACGCTGCCATGACAGGCCCAGCCGTGAGTGACGGGGCCGCAGAGCACGTCGCTGACATGGTCGAGACGGAGGACGCCCCTAAAGACACCGGAGACCTGGTACCGAAAGCGACAGTCATTGAGACGTCGACTGTTGGTGCAGAAGGCACGGTGGTTGAGGCTGCCGAGAAGAGAGGGCAGGTACAGGTCGTGACTGCTCTGGGTCATTCTACGGGCGGCGTTACCGAAGACGCACCGGATAACAAAACAAAGGAAATGCTGCAGAACGAGGACGTGAACAACGATGAGTGGACTGCGACTCTCGGTGCCCCAGTCAAGCGCTCCCATGACGACGATAAGGACCTGGACGGTCGTGCAATCAGCACTAGCGAAGGGCCGCCGACGAAGGCGCCTCACGGGAGGCGGATGCGCTACAAGCCAAAACCTAATGTACCTCCTGAAAAGAAGCCTGCGGCCAAAGCCCCGATGCCCAAAGACGCCAGCAAGCCGCGAGGTCCCGGAGACGGCTAGCGGAGGGCTAGCCGTGAGCGGTAAGCACCATGCTCTCGGTCTACTTTTTCCTTATATTAAGATGGCTCAAATGTCGCCCTTTAGTATTGCCACACTAAACGCTTTAGGCCTGCCGGCTTGTCGTAGGCAATGTCAGGTCCTACGGTTAGTCACTCACCATGACATAGACGTACTATCGGTCTAGGAATATAAGCTTGATCGAGAGGAGGAGGCCGGGAGCACGGTGCGACGATTCACGACTAGGTATTTTGCGGGGGTTAGCCGTGCGATAGGCACGCCCGGGGGTGCATCCTTTTCGTCATGAAGCTGCCTGGACTACCTATTCAAAGTGTATTTTCTTGCCAGTGTGGCAGCATTGTTTTATGTGATGTTGGGATGTGCGTCTTTGTGTTTCGCGTAATATGCCTATATACGCCGAATACGGTAGATGAGCGCGTCCTTTTGTTTTTGTACCTTTCACAATATTTTTGTTGTAATAGGCGCGTCGTATTATTAGGGGACGTCAATTGCGTGTTGAGTGCTAGAGACAGAGCCAACAATGCCGGTGTGCGTGATAGAATTCGTGACGTGTTGTGAAAATTCATTGCCGAAATGAACTTTACGATGTTTTTGAGTGTCTGGAAGGGAGGCGCGAAGTGACATTTACGCGTTTTCAAGGCCGTAACCATGTGCAACCGGATAGCATGTACATTTCGTTCGACACGATTCGAAGACGCCATGGTTATTGCGTTGCACCCGTGTCATGTTCGGATCACTGCCTGGTAAAGTGTCGCGTAGGTATTAGGAAAAGGGAACATGCTTTTACTTGGCATCTACGGGAAATTAATGCCTTCTTACTAAATGATGAATCATTTCTAAAGGCAGTACAGGATGCGGTTAATGAAGCACGTGAAGATGCAGCTGAAACAATAGCAGAAAAGTGGGAATGTATTAAACAAAAAGTAAAAATGAAAACATTAGAAAGGTGAAGCTGCCTCAAATTTGAGAGGGAAAATAAAGAGAAGGGTTTGTGAGCGCTACTGTAACGCTACGCAGCCTGGTCTGTACAAAGACGACGTGCGGAACATCAAGGAAAAACTCGAACAGTTTGACAAGGCGCGCTATCAAGGTGCCATCGTGCGAGCTAGAGTAGATGCAGTAGCGGCAGGGGAGACGCCCACTAAAAGGGCGCTCGGTTTAGAGAAGGCGCAGGGACGTCGAAACCATGTAGATCACATTTTAACGAGTGGAGCTGTTGTTGACGACAACGAGTGCATAGGACACGCCTTCTTCCAGTATTACCAGTAGCTCTTTGCATTTTATGAAGCGAACGTAGAACGTTTCAAAGATTTTCTGCATCGCATGCCACGAGGGATGGCGCTAAAGAGCGGTTACAGGAAAAAATAGTGGAGACGGAAGTCAAAAAGGCACTCGACGATTTGAACTTGGGCAAGTAACCGGGACCTGATGTTCTCAGCGCTGGGTTATATGATGCTTTCAAAAGAGAACTGGCTCCTTTATTACCAGAAGTATTTAATGAAAGGTACGATCAGAATTCATTACCACCTTCTTTTGGAAAAGTGTACACCATTCTAATACCTAACAGCCATAAAATAGATAAACTGAAGTTCGTGTCATCTTATAGGCCGATATCACTAACAAACGTTGATTACAAGATATTTATGAAGACTTTAGCGACAACACTTTAAGGCGTCATGAAGGAAAGAGCCGCCGACCATCAAACTTGTGGCATCAAAGGGCGATCAATTCTTGCGAATATCTATAAGATGCTGTGTGTGCTGTGACGTCACCGGTGGCGGCGTTGTAGTTCTGGAGCTTGATCTTGAGAAAGCGTTCGATTGTGCCTCTCATGTTATTTTGTTTGCTATCTTGGATCATCTAAATATCGGTTCCTTCATCACTGACGGCAGGGCCTTGGCGTACCAGAAATGCACTACAAGGTTAATTGTTGCCCCATTAACATCATGCGTTCAGTGCCGCCAAGGATGTCCCCTCAGTACTCTGTTATTTGCTATCTACATAAAAGCAATGTGTGTAACAATTACTGCAAATGACAATATACGTTGTTTTATATTAGCAGCGACAGAAGTGAAGCTATTGGCATATATTCTGATGACGTTGCACTGTGTTGCACAGAAAAACCAAGTGTAACCGAAACAATAGCTGTAGTAAAACATTTCTGTGACGTCACGGGTAGGAGAGTAAATTGGGGCAAATCCCTCGGCCTGTGGCACGGGGAGTTGTTTTTTTCACCGGGCTACTTCGCGAATGGCAACTGGGTGAAAACTCGGACTAGGTATCTGGGTGTTCCCTCCGACAGGTACAAAAGCAGCGATGACTACTAGAGGAACCAAACTAATGAAACGGAAGAAAAAGCGGACAGATGGGGAAGTACTAAGCTGCACATTTTTGCAAGAGCGACAATTTGTAATATGTTTTTTTTTTATGACGAAGATATATTACGTTATGCAAGTGCTGTATTGCTCTAGAGCAAATGTGCAAAGGTTGCACAGAGTGTTCGGTTTTCATCTGGGGTTCAACATGGGAAAGGTTCCTAGGAACAAATTCATTCAGAAAAGTAAAAGACGGGGGTGTGGGCTTGGCGCATACTTTTGTTCGACAACTTGTAAGCCGGTTTGTTTTTTTGCGTTGTGTGCGATCCTTTTCTGCGCATCGTATGTCAGCTTAATTAGGTTGTGCGCCACATTGCCGGCGCATGTTATCAGTACGGCAAGAATGACCGGAGCATTTTGTCGTTACATTGACACGTGTACTTGTTTGTCTTTATCGGACGACACGTTTCACCGGCTAACAAATGTTATCGCACAGCGCAGGACGCGCCTGCCTGTATCGGAAGTTTCCCGAAAGTTACCGATGGTGCTATCTGCTGTCTCTGACCGAACCTTGTGTAATCTGATCGCATGTGTGCGCGACACGAATAATGTAGAACTTTGTGGAAGGCACGCGGGTCCCAGCGATTACTCTGGAACATTCGACGACTGATGTATAAAAGCCGACGCGCTTGACCCGCTGGTTAGATTTTCGACGATCGCCGACCGTGTTCGCCGATATCGTTGAGATTATTATAAGTGTAGCCTGTTTTTGTGGGCACAGGTTCGCCCAATAAAAGTTAGTTTTGTCTTTCACAGTATTGCTACTGTGTTCTTCAACGTCGCCCCCACGTGGCAATATTAAGGAAGTGGTCGAGAGTCTGCGTTTTTGTTCTGTTCGTTTTTCACATGAGTACCTTTGTGAAGTGAAGAGGAATACACTCTTTACAGATGTCTGCGATAAAGTTCTCGCAGTGCCGCTATACAGAGCCATATACAGTGGAGGGCCAGGACAAGACGTTCGTAAACGAGTGAAACGCATGCAGGTACCACCCGGAATAAAAACAATCTTTTTTGAGCTTCACACCGGAAAGCTCTCCATGAAGACGTTTATGGAAGAACGAGGCTGTCTCGTACCGTGCGGATCGCAACCCCAGGGATCGCAAGAAGCCCGAAACCATAGATCGCGTTTTCTTGCGTTGCTGGGCGGCGGTTTTCTTCTGGGACGTGTTAAAGTGAACCCTGAAGAAAGTGTTACCTGTGCACGCCGAAAGGATCAGTTATCTGGCAATTAAGGATGAAGACGGGGTTCCATGTGACTCTATCATGTTTAATGCTCTCCACTCTGTATTGTGGGCTCGCATGGCAGGGCACCATCGAAATGCCGACACCCGCCCCGCGCGTATGTATTTCAGAAAATGTATGCCTCTATTTGTTGAACTACGCAAAATTCAAGATTATGTACCGGATTGGCTGTCGAGGCTCGAACTTCAGACAACAATGAAGGAATTTTATTTCGACAACGTCGGTCCTATACGGAAGGACGGACGGACGGACGGACGGACGGACGGACGGACGGACGGCTTTGTTGTGCCTTTTTTCCTTTTCCTTTTTTTCTTTCCTGGAGGCTTGCATTTGTGACGTGTAAAATTTGTATGTGCGATGTTATGTCAAAGACCGGGAATAAATAAAAAAAAGCGCAATGTTGGGCAGTCAACCTGAACCATACTATTTGTGCACCTGCTGTGGTGGGCGGACTCGCGACGTGAGCGGCATAAATACAATATCACCGCGTCCGCCGTACAACAGCCACCCATCTCGGTAGTTCGTCGACGGTATGTGACAGGACGTCCGACATACACTGACGCGAAAACGTCACTGCAAGGGCATATACCCGCGTCGCGAGTTCGATCCCCACAGACGCACCATTCTTTTCCTTTGCGTTTATTTGTGCTCTCCTTTCCTTGTTTTCTCCTGTTTATTTGTTTGCTCCACTCTATGGTTCTATTCGCAGGGATCCTGCTGATCCTACCATTACGAATGTATGCTCACTCGATCCCTTCTGCAGCAAACATTTATTCGGTTTCGCTCCTTCGAGATCGGTGTGATGGAGATTATTGCTGCCGCGACTGATATAGCATGAGGCACTTCCCCCGTTTGTACGAGTGCGTGCATCTTTCACTCGAAAATCTTTGTTATTATTTTTTATTTCAACGTATTTTGTTCCTCAAGCGTTGATTGCAGTCACGATAGTTATGTTGTTTTTGATGTTGGTCCGTATCATGCTGTGCGTCCGACGTTGGTCCGACTTGCGGTGCGTCCATTCTTGCAGAAGTAGGCTTAGAGGTGAACGTAACTAGCACCGCTCTGTTACTAATACTCGGGACAGTTTGCCGAGCAGGCGTACACGCCCCCTTCACACCAACTGTAGAGGCCACCGTAGCGAACTACTCCGTTTGGCGAAGCCACTGGCGCCTTGTTCCTCACCGGAACCTGCATCAACAACAACATACATCTGCGTCAGTGAAGTGTATGTGTGTTAGGAGTGGCCTACTAACGCGGCAGCATTACAGGCTATAATGCGCCTAGTCCACACACAATAGCTGATGTCAGTTATAATGAAATATAATTGAAGTGATGTGTACGCACACTCAGTCATAGAATTCTGGCAGAATCGAGCTCGCGGTCTATGTCGGTGTTCATGCGTGTAACATTCAAGCATTGAGACGACACACCATATTAATGAATGCACTTCTGTTTAGAATCTGTGGCAGTAAATGTGAGATTTCCGCTGCTGCGGCTACATGTGGCACGCACCTTCTCTGTCATCCGCCCACATTGCTATAAAACCCGCTCGACAAGATCTCCCACGACATGACCACATGACAATGACTGTAATGCGGCTGCAGGATTGCAATGTAATGACGAAGGAATGACTTCGATGGAACGGTGAAGGCGGTGTTATGACGATGGCACGACAAGTGAGATGACGAAGACTCTATGACGTCGATGGCGTGCTGATGACACCATGATGAGAGTCTGGACACGAAGCTGGAATAACGACGATTGAACGACCACGGTGACATCACGACAACGAGCACATGCAATGTGGACAACTTCGGTCACTGTGCGAGAGGATGGTTGCAGCCAAAGAAGGATCTAAACAGTTACACACTGAAAAGTGCTCCAAATATCCTAAGAATTCTAATCGCATTCATTCTCTAAAATGCTGCAGGGACTTCAAGTGCTTTGTGAAGCAAAAACGTGTAGGATGCATTGAGGCCGTGGTGTTCGTGCAATAGGAGCAAAAGCGTTCTTAACACGGAAGCGTTTTACGGCGGGGCCCACGATCAACTTGCTGTAACGGATGTGATATCGCCGCGAACGCGTAAAATATGCTCTCTTGACAGGGATGGCGCCGCCATCTGGGAATAGGGAAGAGAAGTACTGCATCCTTACCATGACGAACTCCGACAGTGAGCACTTCTGCAGTCTCAGCGCAGCGAAAATGCCAACGCTGTGTAGCCTGGTGTAAGCGGCGTAGGCCTTCTGCTGAGCTGACGCAGTTTCCGCACATGGTTTATCTTGCGCGTCCCATTAGCTTGTCACGCCTCGTCACCTACGGAGTGCAGCTTCAACATTCATCAGCAGTTGTTACGCGCCGCTACTGTTTCGCTTGCGATGGCACCAAGTTAGTAAACTGATGCACTAAGCGGCAGAAAGACAATGACGTCGACGGGCCAATCCTTCGACAACTTTCGCATGCGTGGCAATTGTCAAGGATTCCTATGTAGGCGTAGGGTGCCGCTGATGGCTACTTGCAATTTAATTCTTCACGTGCCATAAACATGCAACAGTTTGTGGGAAAGCACGTTTCACTTTCGTGTCCTACCGATTCTTGTGAGAGAGGTATCAACCATACTTTTCATTGACTCTTTAGATGAGAACACGTGTAAATTATTTGTTGCATAGCTGGCTCATCAGTGCAATGTTTGCAAGTAGGCCGTTCTTCTGCGAGTGAGGCACTTTGGCAGCGGCGGCGGTGAGGAAATCTTCTGCTGTGCTTTACAGGCGCTGACTTCGACCACTTCGATCTGCTGTGGCACCCCGACCCAAGACTGCCTACAGTCACCTGAACTGAGCTTCAAGTTTCCCGCGCCCATTCTACCTGTCTGCTCGGAAGTAACTGCGTCGTTTCGCGACGCAGATTATCAGCGAACAGCAGCGGCTTGACAGAAAGACTTTGCACAGGGGCGTGATTTCGGCAGATCACTTTGGCAGCGGCGACGGCGAGAAAAGCACGTCGGCTAACTTCTGCTGTGTTTTACTGGTTGGTTAAAGTTTTTTTAAGACTTTTTATTCGCTCCCGATGCTGCCAAGCGATTAGTTTTGGTGGCGAATGACATTGGGGGCTCAAACATCGCTAAGTGCTGCAGTTGAACAGCTGAAATTGAAGATGCCGCGAGTGCTATTATGTGCAGTGAGTGCAAGTTCTGTTTTCATATGCTTCAGTATGCTCAGTCATGAGTGAACAAGAGTATGCTGAAAAGAAAAAGTCGGGTAAAAGAAGAGCATGGAAGGATCAGGCCTGCAGGCCGTGGGTATCCAAGAGTACCACACGGCCCACTGATCAAATCGGAGATGCTCAGCTGAAGATTACGAGCATGGACATGCACAAGAAATAAACTTCTCTCCTTACTTCGAATGAAAAGGTAGAGGGAATAGACAGGTCAATTCAGTTGCTGTCGGATCACTTTGATAAAATTCAGGAACGCTCGAGCGGGCAAGACAGGGAAATAAAAAAAAACATATAATGCAAGATCGACAAACTTGAGAAGGAGGATCCTGCTAAGGGTCTCGCCCAGCTTCAGATTGATTTTGACGACCTCAAGTAGCTCAGCCGACGTCTGAAGTTTGAAATACATGGAATTCCTGAAACTGCAGGTGAAAATCTTTTAAACAAGGTAAATCATCTTGCAAAAAGATTGAATTTGAGGGAACTTGCTCCTGCTGATATTTCCGCTATTCACAGGATGGCATCAAGACCAGGTAGAGAGCGTGGAGTTATCCTTCGCTGTGTCCACCAGGACCTTTGAGATACGTCGCTTGAAAAAAGAAAATCCTTGAGGCAGAAACAAGATCATGTTTACATAACTGAGAATATGACCAAGCGCTCCCGGGCTCTCTTACTAGCAGCGAAAACCTGGGCTAGGAAAGTTGGATATGAATTTGCATGGCATTCCAATGGGAAGGTTTTGGTGCGTAGGAAGAGTGGAGGACGTGTGCAGGTCATCAGTTGTGAGGATGACTTGTCAGCGCTGAACAATTGATGTGTTTGTTTTTTAACTGTTCCTTAGTTTTTTTACTGCTCTGTTAAATGGATGACCTTGGATATATCGCCCTTCGTGAGTTAGTGAAGTACCTTGAAAGTGTACAAAGAGGATTTCCGCGATGGTTCCATTTAAATGTACAATTAACGGGAAATATGAACTCGAGCCTGTGTTTAACCAAATGAAAGGTTGTTTCGATGTAGTTTAGCAAACAGAAACCTGGCAACCTGATATTTCAGAAGAATTTGAACTACCATATATAAAACATTCTCTGTTTTTAGGCCAAGTCGTCGAGAGGGTGGTGTCACTATGTTACTTGATAATTCGTTTTCAGCCGTATTGCTCGAAAATATTACTTCAGTTACTGCTCATTACGAGATGTTATGTGTTCAGTTTCAAGATATCATAGTTGCTGTGTGTTGCCATCATATTTGCCACCTGATGGTAACATGTATGTTTTTTTGCATTTTGCAATGAGAAAACTAAGTTTTTTATCGGGCGAACCTGTGCCAACAAGAGAAGGCTGCACTCAAAGCACAACAAAAGCGGTGAACACGGACGGCGATCGTTGAAACATGATCAGCGGTCAAGCGCATCGGCTTTTATAGAAGTCGTCTAAGGTTCTAGCGTAATCAATGAAGATCGCGTGTCTTCTACAAAGTACACAATCTACAGTCAGATAACACAAGGTTCGGTGACAACAGACAACGGATGGAACCATCGATAACATTCGAGAGACTTCCGATACATGCAGGCGCCTCCTGCTCAGAGTCAATGTCAATGAATGCTCAATGAAGATCGCGTGTCTTCTACAAAGTACACAATCTACAGTCAGATTACACAAGGTTCGGTGACAACAGACAATGGATGGAACCATCGATAAAATTCGAGAGACATCCGATACATGCAGGCGCCTCCTGCTCAGAGTGATAACGTTTAACATTTGTTAGCCGGCGAAAAGCGATCACCGGATAAAGGTAAACAAGTACAGGCGTCAATGAAGGATGAAGCATCGTGCCGATGCTGCAGTCAAACACAAAAGCAAAAACAAAATAACGCCCGAATAAAAATAAAGATAACTAGGTGATATCGTCTGTTGTGCATTCGCTAAACTAAATTTCGAACTATAGACAACTGCCCGTAGTCATTTTTATTTGGGTTGCTAAGTTTCTTTTTCTGTTCTCTTCCTTTCAATAATTTTTTTACTTGAATATTTGTTCAATTTTTTTACCACTAGCACCATTTGCGCCACTACTTTTATTCTCTCTTTCAGAGAGATGATAGTTCACATACCTCCAACAGAGCAGATTACCGCCCCCCCCCCTTTCGTCGACTGGGTCGCTCAGAGTCGGGAGAAAAGAGTGAGAGCCCGGAGAAAGAAAGAAAAGAAAATCATTTATCGACGGATAACTACACGCAATTTAAACGAAGCACAAAAAACAAAAACACTAACACACATGTACTAAATCTAGATCAATAATGAAAACAAAAGAAATAAAAAGAACAGTTAACTGTGGATATAGAAATTACCACTACACAAAACACACTTAACAGTGGTCAACTAAACAGAGTTCAAAAGAAAACGAATGATGGCATATACATGATCGGGCAGCAGTAGCAAGTCCATAACGCGCGGAGTCGACGACAGAGCTTTCCCGAAGGACGCTGGCAAGCCGATCTCGTTGCGGTGGATGCGATTGCTGGGCTGGGTTTCCCAGGAGTCTAGGTCTGACGTCTTTCCTCGAGCAGTTTGAGCTAACTTGAGGCGAACTACCATGAGCTTTGTTGCAGACGTTGGTCTGTCGTCTCTTACGTCAACTAGCAAGTCGCAGTTGTGACGCCGCTAGGCGGCCCAGGCGATACTGGACGGCACTAGCTCCTTGACGCTTTTCAACCGATTGTATTCTCAGCTTCTAGACTGCTCAGCTCGGTCTAAAACCTGCGTTTAAACACTTCTTCCTTCCCTAGTTCTCTGTGTTAGGGAACGGCAGATATTGGTGACGATTCAATCAAGTTTACCCTATTGTATCACGGCTTGTCCTAAAGCATTGGCTGCACCCCTTTTAGTTAGCTTCTCACGCTGTCCGCTGACTTAAGGCGCGGTGGAAGTCAGACGAGGCATGTGCAGCGACTAAAACATTACTACGACCCGGTCGCGTTTTCGCAATTGCTAGTAGGTACAGCGGGGTGTGGCGCTTTTCATGGCGCTCGACGTTTCTGCGCAGGCACAAGTAAGAGCGGGTGCGAGAGAGAAAATCTGGGGACCTTTGCTCCTTGAATATGTGAGTCTGCCTAGGCACAACGGAGGAGGTTGCTTAACGCGTGTTGCATGCGTTTGTCCCCTAGGTATGCCGGCATTGCAGAGTGCGGTCCAGTTTGCTTACGCTCCGCCGGTGGCTGCCCGCGCGATGAGGCAGTGGGCACGGACGCCCCATTTGGTGATCGCTGGCTGTTTCTGAAGCGGAAGGTTCTGACTGGTGTTGCATAAGTCGCAGGTCGCTTTTTTAGTCGCGAAGATAGATTGACTTTTTCACAAGTACTGCTCCAAGAGGGCACATGTAACCAGGAAACGGAGGCCTCAGGAGAGCACCTGAGGCCTCCACATTAAAGCAGACGGCGCAGGATCTCCGAGGCACCAAAGCGGTAGCGGGGGGATCAAAGCTGGAAGCAGGGCGGCCGGTTGGTTGGGGCCGCGGAGGCCAAAACGCGCCAGGGGGTGTTCGCATAAAAAATTGGCTGTCCGCGATATCGGACAGCCGATGTTGTACTCCCCTGGCACGCGCAGGTTTCTCCGAGTCCCAACCCACGGCCCAGTCCGGGTTTCACCTTTCATGTCCCCGTTGCCGCTTTGGTGTCCTGGAGGCGCCCCCAATAATGCGAAATAATAACACGTTGTTTTAATTCGTAAAAAACACGATTGAATAAATACGATTGCGTCGAGCCGCCAACTTGCGATGCCGGCACGCCTAGGGATAAGCACATACAACACGCGCTAAGAAACTCCTCCGTAGTGCCTAGGCAGAGTCGTACATTCAAGAAGAAAAAGTCCCTACATTTCCTCTCTCGCACTCGCTCTCACTCGCGCATGCGCGCAAACGTCCCTTGTCTCCTCAAGTGCCACGCTCCGCTGTACCTACGGTACCTACTAGCAATCGGAAATACGCGATCCGGTCGTCCACTCTCTTCTCCGGGGGGAAGTGTGCGTCAGGCGCATCGAGAGGCGTGTGCGTCAGGCGCATCGTCAACGCCTTGCACGAGAACAGAGCTCCCGCGCTCGGTGCCCGACGCTTGATCAACAGACCTGCCTGTGTATCGTGCAACGTTTTGACTGGGTAATTAAACCGCCTTACATCACTGAAAGGCAGATACAACCAAAATCCCACACCACCTTTCGTGCGAATCAGAAGAGATTAGCAGAGCGCATCAAAACTGAAATATAAAGCAAAATGTATGTCAACTGCAGAGAACAACTCTCTCACCACGCCCGTTGCTGAAGACTTACTCATCCGGCAGTCATGAGAGTTGGCTGATAGAAGGCGACTAGCAGCGGCCTTTCCTTATTGTTGCACGTTTAGGTATTCTGTGACCGGCTAAAATAGGTCACGTTCTTTAAAAACTGTGCCTGGTAACGAAGTTAAATCATTACATCACAGGGAAATCAGCCGTTAATCGCGATTGGCATTCGCTCTCCATGAATATTTGCTTGTTTTTGTTCTCTTAACGGGCGCATGTATGCAAATGTTTGTTTATGGCGCGTCAGACGCTTTGGTCACTATGTCGGTTTCGGGGGCGTTAGATGTACTGTGGGCATTTATAAGCTACACTTTGTCATCTGTACATGATCATCATCATGTGGGGTTCATATGGCGTTCTTCTTCATCACTTGTGGGGCTCGCTCTTGTATAATCCGTGCTTTGGGCGTGGTCGGTTCACCGCATCTCCGACGCGTAATAAACGTCGGGATAACTGCTGCATCACAAGTGGTGGAGTGTGCTTTACGGTCCTCCGTCCTCGACTCCCCGCTGAAACTCCTGGAGCTTCGATCAGGTCGCCGATTGTGCCAGCTGTTCGCCAGAATGTCGCAGGACGAGCCAACGGGCAGTTCTACTTCAACCATTTCGGCCTCGGCTACCCCAGCCTCTCCGTATTGGATTACCAGTGGGCACCAGCGTGATCCCCATCTATTTGCTGGACTTCGCGGTGAAGACGTCGAGGATTGGTAGGACGACTACGACCGAGTGAGTTCGGCTAACCGTTGGGACGACGCGTCCAAGCTACGTCACGTCGCCTTTTATCTCACCGGAGCAGCGAAGATTTGGTTTTTCAACCATGAGGTTCATTTCATGAACTGGAGTGCTTTCAAACAGCAGCTCCGCCAAATCTTCGGCGCACCGGCTGTTCGTTCCGCGCTCGCAAAAAAGACGCTCGACACTCGCAAGCAACAACTCGGGGAATCTTATACTCGTACATCGAGGATGTGCTTGCTCTTTGTCGACGCGTGAACACGGCCATGACCGAATCAGACAGGGTTCGCCATATGTTCAAAGGCATCGGAGCTGTCGCTTTCAATGCCTTAGCCATCAAGAACCCCGCTACCGTCGCTGATATCGTCGCTACTTGCCTGCGCCTCGACGAACTCGAATGAGTACGGTTGCAGCCAGACTCCACTGCAACCACTACCGCCGACGACCCCACGTTACGAGCAACGATCCGCGCAATAATTTTTCACGAATTATTGCGCGGATCGTTGCTACAGTATCTTGGCTTCGCCGCAGGGCCTATGCCTTCTCATGTATCGGATACCAATCTGTGAGGCGTTGTCAAGGAGGAATTGGCGTCCATGGCAGGTGCAGCGTACACGGACCCTCTAACCCCTCGGGCCACACCAACGTACGCACAAGTAGCCGCCGTTACTCCAGTCATCGTTCCACTGATGCCTCAAAAACCAACGCCTGGCCCACGTGGCTTCCATGACTACCAGCGCACCTACCCAAACCAGCTATCCGCAGTGGCATCGTCCTCGTCCCATCTGCTACTTCTGCGGCTATCGTGGCCATATAGCGCGTTCTTGTCGCAAGCGCCCGCAAGACGACCGTCGCGGATATGACGCATACGAACGGGATGACTTTTCGCCCCGAGCTACATTCCAACGTCTAGGGAGCCTGCATGACCAACGCCGTCCTTATGCTCCACCGCGCGGCCGCTCTCCATCACCTACTGCAGCATCCGAGACGGTTCCGACGTATCGTCCTCCGAGACGCCGCTCGCCGTCACCCCTTCGCTGCTCTACGTCCCCACTTCGACCTGCTTCTCAATTCGTCGAGCGTCGTCCGGAAAACTGAATTATGCAGTTTTTGGAGGAAAAGCTGCATCGAACGACAGTACAGAAATTCCTCCATCACGTCCGTGCAATATGATATTGGTTGCAGCAGAAGGTGTACAAGTCGAAGCTTTGATAGTCACTGGTGCTAGTGTTTCACTCATTCCCCGTGCATTGTGTTCGCGCCTCCAGAAAGTTACGACCCCCTATGATGGACCTACGCTACTCGCCGCTCAAGGGGCCGCCATTCGACCTACCGCCATGTGCACTGCTCGTATTTCCATTGACGGACTTCTGCATTACGTGCAATTTGCAGTGCTAAGTTCGCGTGCCCAGCAGCTCATATTGGGATGGGATTTTCTTTCCACAGCCTCCGCCTCCATCTGCAGCGGGCAACGCGTTCTCCACATGACCGACACGACCTGTTCACTTCATGCAGCTGACGCACCACTTCACTTGCTTGCTGCAGAAGATACCTCGCTACCACCTCGCCATCAAAGCATTGTTACTATCGCGTCTGATGTCATTGACTGCAGCGACGTGCTCGTATTACCGTCTGCACGCTGTCTTGCAAGAGGGATAGCCTTTGCATCAGGGCCGGTTCGGTTTGATCATGGCTCTGCACTTCTCGGCGCTACAAGCCCGACATTCGAAAAGATTCTCATCCCTAAAGGCACTACATTGGCTTGCGCCACTGAATCGGAGTCTATCTCTGTTGTTTCCTTTAAAGCAGCTTCCTCTGAAATTCCTTGTACTGGACAGGCCGCATCTGCTTCAGCTCTTGCAGCTGTCATCAGTTCCGACCTGACACATTTGCAGTCACAACAGTTGCTTGCTTTGCTCCAAAAACATGAAGCTTCGTTTGACGCGCATTCATCTTCGTTGGGAAAAACTTCGATTACAACGCATCGGATAGAGACAGATGGCACATCTATCGTGCGCCGTAGACCGTATCGCGTATGGCTAGCCGAGAGGAAAGCCATTGTCGAGAACGTCACCGACATGCTTCAACGGAACATAGTACGCCCCTCTGCTAGCCCTTGGTCATCCCCCGTTGTTTTTGTTCGTAAAAAAGACGGTTCTGTTCGATTTTGTATCGACTACCGAGCACTTAACAAGATCACACGCAAGGACGCATACCCTATGCCGCGAATAGACGATGTCTTGGATTCCCTGCAGTGTGCCCAGTACTTCTCCAGTCTCGATCTGCGTTCCGGCTACTGGCAGATACCTATGCATGAGCACGATAAAGAGAAAACAGCGTTTTCGACACCAGATGGGCTCTATGAGTTTAATGTCATGCCTTTCGGCCTCTGCAATGTGCCCGCAACGTTCGAGCGCATGATTGACACCGTTCTTCGTGGCCTGAAATGGAAGACTTGCTTGTGCTATCTGGACGATATTGCTGTTTTCTCGTCAACCTTCTCTCAGCACCTGAAACGTCTGGATGAAGTTCTCACGTGCCTTGCCAACGCTGGACTTCAGCTAAACACCAAGAAATGCCATTTTGCGAGCAAGACGATCAAGGTATTAGGTCACATTGTGAGCAAAGACGGCATTCGTCCAGATCCTGACAAGGTTTCGGCAGTTCGGCACTTCTCTCGTCCCGAAAAGACCAAAGAATTGCGCAGTTTCTTAGGCCTCGTTTTCTATTTTCGCCGATTCATACGAGACTTCGCCTCAATAGCGTCACCTCTGCACCAATTACTGGGTTCTAATGTTCCCTTTGTGTGGTCTCCCGAATGTGAATCAGCGTTCGCCCATCTGAAGCGCGCTCTCACATCTGAACCAGTACTTCGCCATTTTGATGAAGCTGCTCCTACCCTCCGGCATACGGATGCTAGTGGTCACGGCGTTGGTGGCATTCGCCTGCAGCGAGACGACACTTTAGGTGAGAGGGTCGTCGCGTACCCAAGTCGCGTTCTCACAAGCGCCGAAAAAAATTACACCATCACGGAGCAGAAATGCCTAGCTATCGTTTGGTCTGTGCAGAAGTTTCGACCTTATCTTCACGGCCGCCATTTCACCATAGTTACAGACCATCATGCATTATGCTGGCTTTCGACGCTGAAGAACTTGTCTGGATGACTTGGTCGGTGGATCCTTCGTCTGCAAGAACACGACTTTACTATTACCTACAAGTGCGGAAAAAAACACCTGGATGCGGACGCGCTTTCTCGCTGTCCGCATCCTATGACACCATGCAATGGACCTCCAACTACCATCCGTGACAAGCTTTCGCACGAATCCTCTTCACATGCTTTCTCGTTAGCCACTGTAGAGGAGATGCCTACACACGACAACAGATTCTTCCAATCTCAGCAACTTGCAGACTCTTACTATCGGCGCATCATAGACCACCTTCAAGGAGCTTCGCGCGCGCCTAACGCCCGCCTCCGTCGACAGCTGACGCAATTTAAGATTGACAACTGCGTCCTGTACCGTCATGTCTACCACCCTGACGGTCAACACTGGGTTCCTGTCCTGCCACGCTCTCTGCGTGCTCATGTCCTGCAGGCTTCTCACGACGACATGACTGCTGGTCACCTTGGTTTCCAGAAAACCTATGACCGCATCAAAGGTCGCTTCTACTGGCCTGGCTTGTCCACCAGGGTAGCGAGGTTTGTGGCTTCCTGCGCCTTATGTCAGCGTCGAAAGCTTCCTACGTCAGCTACAAGCGGACAACTGCAACCGGTTCCGTGTCCGTCGCAACCATTTGAAGTCGTTGGAATTGACCTGTACGGTCCTCTTCCTGTGAATCTCACCGGTAAACGATGGATTGTGACAGCCGTTGACCACTTGACACTTTACGCCGAAACAACTTGTGTGAGTTCTGCCTCAGCGTCTGAAGTTGCTGCTTTCGTACTTCAAGCCTTAATTCGGCGTCACGGTGCTCCTCGCGTCCTCCTGAGCGACCGTGGTAAAGCATTCCTCTCGCAACTAGTACACGAAGAACTCAGAGCCTCCAGAACCACCCACAAGACTACCTCCAGTTACCATCCGCAAACAAACGGCATAACAGAGCGATTTCATCGCACGCTGTCCGACATGCTAGCTATGTACATCGAGCCAGATCACAGAAACTGGGACGCAATTTTGCCATTCGTGACTTTTGCGTACAATACCGCCGTTCAACGCAGGATCGGTTACTCACCGCTTTACCTTGTTTATGGTCGTTCGCCCTCTTCCTGCCTTGACGTCTCTTTCTTCGCGCCTACTATCGATCGATGCCCATCCTCCTGTGAAGAATATGTGCCCCGCGTTCTGCGTTGTCGCCAGCTCGCCCGCATCAACACCGAAGCACGGCAACAGGACCGCAAGCAGCATTACGACGCCTCTCACCGCGTTGTGTGCTTCCGCCCTGGCGAGGAAGTACTACTCTGGACAACAGTTCGTGCTCCTGGCTTGTGTGACAAGTTTCAGCTTCGGTTCATCGACCCCTACAAAATCTTGGAGCAGACCTCTCCGGTTAACTATCGCGTGGCACCAGTTATTGTTCCAAGTGACCGCGCTGCTGAGGTTGTCCACTGTTCCCGTATGAAGCCTTTCACGAGGCGTTCACCGCCCCTTTGAATTGCGGCCAGGATGGCCACTCTTGCGCGAGGGGACATTAGTGGGGGCATTTATAAGCTACACTTTGTCATCTGTACATGATCATCATCGTGTGGTGTTCATATGCTTCATTATCGCTTGTGGGGCTCGCTCTTGTGTGATCCGTGCTTTGGGCGTGGTCGGTTCGCCGCATCTCCAACGCGTAATAAACATCGGGATAACTGCTGCATCACAGTACATTTAGAACTCTCGTTCACTGTGTTTTCCTTCACTATCGCTGAGGTACGTAGGGTAACCACCGCACTGGACTCAGCGCAGGGAGTGTTTTCCACAGGTGCTACGGGCTACCGCCAATCTCCAACCCTGTCTTGTCGCTCGCTCCCATCGATTTGAGGCGCATTCAACGGAAGTACGCGCCAGGCACCGCGTTTACATAAATGCGACAGAAGCGCACCACATTTTCTAGCGCATCACCAGTAATGCGATGCGCCCGCGTTTACATGTAGCGCATCAGCCCTGGTACGATGGTGGCGTCACACGTTGTCGCACATCGAAGGCAAATAAGTGCTTCCAGACATTTCCGCCACCACGCCACGCGGAAGCTTCGCGAGCGAAGCAGATCCGCAGAAAATTCAATTTCGCATAATTTCTAATGCGATGCGACACCGTTTACCCACACTGTGAAAGTCGACTTACGCGTCTCAATCTAACCCTGCCTGCCGTATTAATGTGACACGCATTAACCCCGTTTACATGAATAAGATGCGCAAGGAAGTTGATGCGATGCGATTTGCAAGTTATCGCATTCATGTAAACTCAGCTAGATATCGCTTTTGCGTAAAACCTCAGCCACCCCAACAGCTCAGCTCTTCGGTGTCTGTTTGAAGCCGCGAAGCAAGCGAACAAGGAAGGCACCCGGATGTGCAGAAAATCGCGCGTCGGAGAAAGTACCAAGAAGCGCGAGCGCGTGGCAAAGTAATGCCAACTAAAGGAAAGTGTAGGTAGCGTTGAGCGAAGGCTGGAAAGACAAACGAGGAGGACGAAGGCAGGCAGAGGCGCGCCGGGTTGACCTCCGGTGACAGTTGCTGCAGGCATTGTTTGCGATGCACACGTATTGGGATAACATCGTCCTCACGCGCCGTACATTGTGTGCGCGAGTGAGAGTGCGCGACGGTGAGCCCACAATGGCGGCTCAATCAAACGTGCGCAAGGGCGGAAGCGCGCCGTACTCCGTCGCGCGCATGGTACTGGTAGAGGGGAGGGAGGCGGGCATTGTACTTCGGCCCCGTCCGGTCGCACGGGCTTTAACTTGAAAGCAATTCGCCTTAGGACACAGTCTAATACCCCTGTCACACGGGCACCCGCAAACTCCATTGAACTCCTTCGTCTTTACGCCAATGGAGTTGCGCTCCGTGTCACACGGTCTCCCTTGCGCCAAGGAAGTTAAATGGGGATATTGGGTGAAGGGTGTTCGGCAATGACTATTACGGTTGGATGGAGTACTCTCGTTCCCAGGTAGCTACAGTTCCGCAGCAAACCACGCTAGTAAAATCGTCGTAACTGGTTCATTTACAAATTTTAGCATTCTTTTTTTTTTTGCCTTGGGATACATGCCACATAATGGAAGTTTTAATTTGTTTTTAAGGGCATCAGCGCCTGAACCCTCTAAACCAATACATCGCCACGCCACACCGGGAAACGTCGTTCCGCCATTTAGTTTGTTTTTATACGCACGCGAGCCGCACGTGTCGTTCAAGCCGAGTTTCGTCACTCATCTAGAAGCAGTTCAGCTCACCGCGAACACACAGACACGCACGATCACACAGCTGAACCGCAACTCGAAGCGCACCGGCCCAACAACGTGACCCGCGCTGCCCACGCACGAAAGCAAGAGCGCAGTGTGGCTAGCATCGCTTGCAACTTCGCTATGCTTGGAAAACAAAAGTCTTGCGGTAACATACCGCAAAGTTTCTCGCTGTGATTTTATATTATTACATATTGCGTTAAAAATATACATAGATTACTTTAACGGCGACCGTATATGTGAACAGTTGCACGCGGAAGTAAGCGCAGCAGCGCCGTTTCTATCCGGTGCGGCGCCCGTCGAAAGCTCGCACTGTGCCGTGTAGCACGGCCGCCACTCCATTGCCGTCAATCTCCGTTTTAGGGAGTTTCATGCTCAACGTGTTGCATTGAAGCGTCACTTTGCTCGCTGCTGCTGCCGCAATTTCTCACGCCTGCGTTTCGACAGCGAGTGTCCGCGGTAATAAAATGTAATGTGTTCGCGTTTGCCAGGGTGCGCTGACACCGTGCTTGGTAACCAAGTTAGTGAACGAATATTTACAAGGGGGTGTTCTGTACCGGCGGCTGCTGCGTATGGCGCGCCCACGCGAGCACTTTGTTGAATAGTATCTGCGCTGCGGGAAGTGTAGGTGTTCAGGCGCACTGAGGGCCGATAGCGTCATGTGCGTAATAGCACCCACACACTTGCACTTACCGCGCATTCCCCAAGTGAAACGTTACTGTAAATTTCTTGCCTAGCAATCATTCTTAGAACAGTCTGGGTCATAGATGTCACGAAGTGCTTCTACAAATAATATGATCATTGCTGAGGTCCCGGAGACATTCAATTGCTCAAATACAGCGTCAATATCTATTAAAATGTTGCTCCTTTATTTACATATTCAACGCAGAAATACCAGAATAACGGCGCACCATATTGAAAGACGCACAACCTCGCAAATGACCACCGGAAAAACAAAACAGCTGATTTATGTTAACGTCTTTTACGTACAACTTTTTAAAGTGCACCTATTAGGCGCCCGTTCCTGTGGCAAGCGTCGGCGTGCCTCGGCGTCACAGTTCGGCGTAACCGAGCGAACGGTGAGGGCAGCGAAGGATGAAAGACACGAGGAGGAAAGCGGATGGAGGGCGCAGCGGAACCATGAGGCACGAAGGAGGGTATGGCGACAGCGTCAGAAGAAAATGGTAGTGCGGCGACAATCACTGCCAAATGGGGTCAACGTAGCCCGCCTTGTCTGGGAGGTGGCTGCTGCGAATCGCGCCCACGCGTCACCCACGCGCTGGCTCTCACGATCTCCAGATCAGCGAGGCGATCTCGCCGCACTTGGCTCAATTTCCAACGTGCCGCACGAGATCGATCATCCGCGCCAGCCAATATATCGCGAAATTAAAACACGCATATAGCTGCGCTCAAATTATCCATTAGGGAGTATCGTAGTAGTCGGTGAATTCCTTTAACACAGAAAATAGGACGTGGGCGTAATGTATTTTTCTTGATGGCTCAAACGAGCATGATGCAGTTTTTCGTTATTGTTGGCGACAAATAACGGTTGCGCAGTTGAGTAAGAGTAGGTAAATTGATTTGTCAGCAATAAAGTGTGTTAATTGACCACCTGCCGTGGCAGTTGTCTAGCCTTCCTGGGCAACTCATAATGGAGGAATGTTCTAGATATGCTGTCATGAGGTAGAGCAATTCGTCCATATTTGTCCGGTATGGACTGGGGGATAGTGCACAGCTTCATCAAAAAAAAGCTAGCAATTTGGTGGAAGAGCAGCAGAAATTAAAGGTTCTGGTAATGTAGACCAATTCGGTGTTGGTATTTTACCAACTGATATAATAAGTTATCTTTGTTAGTACTTGAGAGCGACAAAACACAGACGGCGCATCCATAATCACTGATCAACTTTACTAGGCAGCTAAGAGCGTACGTCCAGTCGGCACTAGTAAGCGGACACAACAATGCACCATTGTCGCGGAACGGAATTCGATGTGTGGGAGACATAGTGCTGCTGTGGAAAACAAAAAATATTTCCGTAATATCTGCTTTCTTCGAACATTTCTTGCACGTAAAATGCAGAATTTTTGTACATGTTATGGCTGTATCTAAATCATTATGAGCGCTTCTGCAGACTCAGCAAAGCTGAAGCTCCTGTACAGAAGCACTGCACGACGGCTTTGACACTGACTGTTTTAACAATGATGCAAGACAAAAGCCTCATCCAGCAGAATCGGCGATAACTGACGCCCGTCAGCACGCCGGAATTACGTGCGGCATGTGCAAATGCTGCCCTCCTTTGTGGCCTCCGCGACCAGCTCCGGCGGCGCGCCGTTGCTCAGGCCGTCCCATTCGGCGCGTAGCTCAGCGGAAAAGTGTAATTATGCTAACTCCGTAACACGCCGCGAGGTGGCGACCTTAGCCCGAGGCTCAAGCGGCGCTTGCCTGGCCGGCACTGCCTGCGATTTCAGTGGCGACATCAACCCTGTTGGTACGTTTTCACGCAGAAGAACAGTGTATACGAAGCCAATTTCTTTCGACTCCTTCTTGCAGCTACAAAGAAGTATAGCTACGCAGGCTACGAAAACTGCGTTTTCGTCCTCTGCGCCTGTCCGCATCGGGGAAAGCGACCCTTGGGTTGCGCGTGCCACGGTGAGGCGAGAGGAGCAGTCACACCGCTTTCTCCGGTTACGCTCTCCGTGCGAATGGAATGGCCGGAGCTGATCGCGGAGTCCACGCCTCCTTTGACCTATGTCTCCGCCTCAACGCTAGGGGGTGATTCCATTCTGTTTTCCTGCGAGTGGGTTGACACGACGTGACCTACGTTCAACCCGTCTACTCCAGGCAGTGGTTTCGTTCCGTATTCCTTTGTGTGGGTTGATTTGACGTGTACTGACAAGACCCTCTACCAGGTGTTACGTTTCGCCTACGACGCGCGGTATAGCCGGCGCGGATGCAACGGACGCCGGGGCTTCGTTCAAAGCGGCGGACATTTTGGCCCGTTCAGCGCTGCCGCAACGCCTCCCCGCCGAGCGCGTCCAGGCATGTTTCAATGCCACGTGTCTTCGTGTGTGTGCGTGTGTGTGTGTGTGCATGTTGGTGCCCACGCTTGTCAAAGCGCGGCAGCCGGGGAGAGGAGCTCCCCAGCGGTGAAGCGAGGAGGTCTGAACGGCGCCGGCCCGGCGGATGCGTCACCTTCTAGTCTCAACGTGTCTCTCAGCGTGTCCGTGCCCCGCCGTCACGTGCGCCCCATCCAGAGCCGTTCCTTCTTGCCCTCAGCTCCGAGAGTATAAAAGCAGCTGCCCCCGGACGCCAAGAGAGAGGCTCCGATTTCTTCTGTCGAGTAACGTGTTCTCCTGTCTCTCCACTTCGGTCGACCTGACCGCCCGCTCTTTTGCGATGCTAGAATAAACAAGTTGTTCTGTTAGCAGTCGACTCATGCTTTGCCGGGACCTTCGGATGCTTCCAGTTGTGCCCCAGGCCGCCAGGCCAACGCTACCCTTGGTGCTTGCGACCCATTTGCAACACAGGCAGGAAGAGAGAACGAGGTTATCTGGATGGTGGAGGGCATAAGAAAACCAGCGAGCCGCCAAGTGGAGGCACACCTTCTCTGCCCTTGCGTGCCAGATGCACGCACGCAGAACGTTTCTATACTTTTTTAAAGCGGTTTCTTTGCCTCTTCCTTCGGCTTTCCCACTGCTGCTGCTGCTGCTGCTGTGGGCCGCTGTCGCGCATACCGCGTCGGGGGGTGTTTCAGAGCGTGTATATGATAGGGCAACTAAGAGAGGAGAGGCGACATGAGAAACTCTTTTCAACCCACCACGTCAAATGTGCACAATGCCTTCTGGAGCTCCCTGGCCATCGCCACATAAGCCGCTTGACCGCTGTAATTATCCGTGACTCCCCTCAGACCTGGATCTCACCCTAGTGACGGACAAGGCGTTCCCTACCCGCATCAGCACGTCCACGCACAGACACCATCCCGGATCTCTACATCGTGAAGAACACAGCCGATGCCCGCTGGTCCAATCTTGCGGAGGATCTTGGCAGCGACCATCTCATACTGGCCGTGCACTTACCCTCCATCGTCACGAAGCCCAAGTCGTACACGTGGGTCAACTGGGACCACTTCCCCAAGACTCTCGCCTCACGACTCCCTCCCGACACTGCCCCGAACCTCGAGACGTGGACGGCTCAGCTCAAGGCTGACGTCGGTAAGGCCACGAAAACACTCAGCACGGGTATGCCAACCGTGAAGACGGACAGCCGCCTCACCCACTTGCTCGAGGCCAAACAGTCTCTACTGATACGATGGAAGAGCCAGCGTTTCAGCCGCAGGCTCCGCAAACGCATTGCAGAACTGAACAAGACCATAACGGATAACTGCAGCACCCTATCCAAACAGCAATGGGACGAGGTCTGTAACTCGGTCGATGAACAGGTTCGCAACGGGAAGACCTGGAACCTCCTCAAACACCTGCTCGACAACAACACCAGTACAAACCATCGCCACTCGCTCACCAGAGTCATTCAACAGGCCAAAGGCACCGCTTCGCCTCATGACGTCGTCAAGACCCTTGTGCATAAGTACCCGCCGATACCCACAGGCCCGCCGACCCTACATCCCGATTACACAGGTACCGACAACACCCTCCTCGACGCGGAATTTTCCGTCGAAGAGGTACGCCGCGCTCTCCACGAACTTAAAGGTCGTTCCGCCCCGGGCCCCGATGGCATAATCAACAAGCTCCTGCGAAACTTAGACGACCCGTCCGTCGTGTACCTCACGGGTGCCATCAATGACGTGTAGGGCCCCCGGCGAGTTACCTGACGCCGGGAAACTAGCCCAGACGATCCTCATTCCAAAACCGGGCAAGGCGCCTGGCGTCGATAACCTTCGCCCCATCTCGCTCACGTCGTGCGTGGGTAAGGTGGACGAGCATGTCCTACTCAACAGAGTCGGCCGGTATCTCGAATACCAAGACTGTTCCACACCACATGGTGGGCTTTCGACCCGGGCTCTCGACGCAGGGTACGATGCTTCTCCTGAAACACCAGATCATAGACGCCGGGGCCACGTGAGACAGCCGCGCAATACTCCACCTCCACCTGGAGAAGCCGTTCGATAACATCGAGCAGCACTCGGCGATACTTAAGGCGATCGCGGATCGGGGCTCGGGCGCCGGTTCTACGAGTTCGTCTGCTCCTTCCTAACCCTTTGCAAGGCCGTGCTGCGTGCCGGAGACCTCACGTTGGAAGAAGTCGAGCTCGGACAGCGTGGCATCCCCCAGGGCTCCATCCTCTCGCCGACGCTGTTCATCCCGGTGATGATTAGGCTCTCCGAACGCCACTCGAAGATACAAGGTCTCAGTCATACGGTATACGCGGACGGCATCACCATCTGGTGCTCCGCGGGGTCGGATGGCTTTATCGAATCCGCTCTGCAGGAGGCAGCCGAAACCGCCGAGTCCTACCTCGACCACACGGGCCTCAAGTGCTCCTCCGCCAAATCGGAGCTGTTATTGGACTGTCCAAAGCGACAAGGCAAAAGGCCTAAGGGGTGGAAACCCCCGACTGAGCGCAACATCACCGTCCGCACCAGACAAGGTATTCCAATCCCCAGGGTCGACTCCATCCGAGTACTGGGAATGATAATCGATGCGGGCGGATCAAGCACCCAAACGGTCCACAAGATGACGACAAAGATGGACAACGCAATACGAATCATACGCAGAGTGGCCAACCGTCACCACGGCCTCAAAGAAAACAATCTGCTGCGTGTCGTACACGCGTTCTTGCTATGTCACTTTACCTACGTCGCAGCGATGCAAAAGTGGAAACAATCGGAACGTGACAAGCTCAATACACTCACCCGAAAGGTAGTGAAGCGGGCCCTTGGGCTCCCGATCACCATGCCGACGTATCGACTCCTCGAGCTCGCGCTGCACAATACGCTGGAAGAGATCGCTGAGGCTCAGGAGAGAGCGCAGATGATACGACTGATGATGACCAAGACCGGCTGTCACATCTTGCGCGAGCTCGGTTACTTCCCACCAAACACCCAGGATCCAACGGAGTTTACGCCGGTTCCCCGCGAGCTCCGCGACCTGATCACGATCGCACCCATTCCGCGAAACGTACATCCGGAACACAATCGAGGCAGGCGCCTAGCCCGGGCGACCGAATTCCTCAAACGCATAAACAAGAAAGCGGACGACGTCGCTTTTGTGGACGCCACCGCCTACCGATGCAACCGAGTCTTCGCCGCGGTAGCGGTCTCGTCCTCGCAGCAGACCCTAAACGCCGCCACGGTACTCACACGCTACCCCGAGGGTGGCGGAACAAGTGGCCATAGCCCTGGAAATGTTCGACGATAAGCGAAATTCAATATTCAGCCACTCGAGACCGGCCATCAAAGCGTTTAAGAGAGGAGTCGTCTCGGACCAGGCGTTACGCGTCCTCCGCGGCGCTCATCCGAGCACCCTCAAGCACCACACCGTCATCTGGTTTCCGGCCCACCTGCGTCGGATCCCGGGCGCCCTCCTCAACCTCAACGAGACAGCCCACGACGATGCGCATGCGCTTACCACCCGCGCCCTCACCCCCAGGCAGCCGCGTCTCGATGAGCGGGAGGCGAGCAGGGACGCCCCAGTAACGTACAATGAAATCACCAAACACTTAGGACGACGCCTCGTTCCGCCCCCGCAATCCAAACTAAACAGGCCGCAGGCACTAACGCTACACTTGTTACAAACACATACTTATCCAAACCCCGCCACCTTACACATCATCTACCCGGACGTCTACCCCGACGATGCGTGCCCCTCGTGCGGCGTAACGGCGACACTCGCACACGTGCTCTGGGAGTGCAGAAACGCTCCGCCTGACTACCTCCAACAAGTGGGAGAAGACGCTACGAAGCTGTCTCCTACAAGACCAGCAATGGGCCGTCCAGTAGGCTCGCGCAGCGGCTGCCAGGTACTCCCTGTCGGTCACTGTGTGGGAGACGCCCACTGCGCGCTGACGTGCGTCCTGCAGGAATTTTATTAAAGTTTGTCCACTCCGATCCCCTCAAAAGCACTGCAGAAACTGCAGCGCTTCCCTTTCTACTAACGTGCCAGGCCAGAGGGGACGCAGACAGAACTGTAGAGAGGAGAATATGGAGAGGGAGAAGAGGAAGTTCCAATATAAAAGACGGGGAGGTGACGTGAGAAGGCAAGGAAACCCCACTACTACACGACAGCGGTAGCGGGGAAACAGGATAAGCTTAAGTTCAAGATAGGGTACAATAGGTCGCTGCTATTTCTAAAAAATAAGCGCCATGCCAGTATGCCAAGCGGGAAACTTACGCAGGGCGTGCAGAAGCAGTCGCATTAATTAAAGCGTACCGCAGGGTCCAAGAGACACTACGGAAGCGGTCGACCGTCAAATCAACACTTCTGTTGCCGCGCATTAGCTTTGCGGCTATGGAATTGCTAGAAATCGTGGATTTGATCCCGATCGTGGCAGCCGCATCTTGACGGGAGCGAAATAGAGAACGCAAGTGCACTTACATTTTGGGACACATTAAAGAGCATCACGGTGTCAAAATTAATCCGGAGTCCGCCACTACATCTTGCTTGAAAATCTGAGTGTAGTTTTGGCACGTACAGCCCCATACTCCGATTCAAGTTCAATACTTCTGCCGCATTGCGATGTGCCATGTGAGCAAATGACAATGCTCAACCCTCTCAGAAGTTATAAAATATGGCGCACAACAACCCCTCAAGCAAAAACCGCTCCCTGCGTGTTCTGTGTACTGCGCAGAAAAACAGCAGTGGTGCACGCAACGTAACGTTTAACATTATCTCACCACTCTTGTGCTAACATAAACATTGAAGAAAGTAAACTTTAGCCGTCAACATCACCGCTAATTATCGTCAATCAAAGCATCCAGCACGGAAAGCTTCGCTTACATCGATTTCCACAGTGCGTGAGCTTGCATAATTTTTTGTCTTGGCTCGCACTTCTAACCCGTTAATGATGCATTGATCTTCTGGTGTTATTTTTTACAACATCTCGTCTTCCCTGGCAGACCCTCTCCAATGGTCAACCTGGTTGTAGCTCCAAGCAGACACTGTTAAAGGTTGCCGAAACCCCGTCCCCTTAACCGGTGGCAGCCTTAACACTACACATAAACATCACAGTTGCTTTCTTGAAATTGCTTTTCTTACGCATGGTGAGAAGTCATTAACTTCTTTCTTTGTTTGTGGTAATTTTGTTGAGCAACCTGGCTATTAGTACAAGACCAAACAGACTTGGGTTATGAAACGAAATTCCTGCGCAATTAGGGCAAATTCTCTGCTAAGACGCATTTTTTTATATTCCTGCCGACTGTGTTAAACTGGAAGTTGCAAACTTCTATCACCTGCCGGTTCCAGGCACAGGGAAGCAGATGAAGAAGCGCCGGTACCCGACACGAGGCCATGGTGTAGAAGTCGCTGTCGGCGAGCGACCCTCCATACCAGCCGTATGTATCGGCCATGTCGTCGAGGGTTGGGTACAACCGGTCGTATTCTGGCGACCGTCGCATGGCGTGCAGGTCCAGCAGGGCGACGGCGCTATTTAAGCCTGGGTTGCCGCCCACCGTCGGGGGATCCCCGCAACCGCCCTGCCTTGGAGCAGCGCCCCTTTGATGCTGCAAAGAACGAGCGTACCTGCCGCAAGATAGCGTGCATTACACCAGGCGAACAAAGGCTGCGTTGGTCGATACTGTATTAAATAAACATTGACACACACTTCTTATATTTGCCGTGAAAAGAGCAACATTTCCATCTGGAAATTCAGGCAGCGTGCTTGTTGCATGTTTTCCTTGGATGTTAATAAGGACAATGAGTTATGTAAGCGTTAGTAACAGTTACCGAGGCAATTAAGGCGGTGAACGCTACTAATGCGACTCGTGTACTGGCTCCAAAACGTCTACGCAACTGAAATGAATATCTTTCAAAATCGCAATGTTGGCAAATACTTGAGCAAAATATAGTATAAACTCGCTATAGCTGAAATATGGTCAATATAAAGCGTACGAGATCTGGGTAAGTAACACTAGAGTCTGTAACAATGCCCGGTATTCTGACTAGGACTCGTACGCTAACGCCTGCACCAATGTAGCGATACAGAAAATGCACTCGCCAGAGGCACCAATAAACTAAACCGCAATGCGGTTTTTAACACCGCGCCCAAAAATCTTGCGTAGTTTAGGAATGCTGGTACGAATCCTCATTCTTGAGGTCAGACCGCGAGAATAATAATGCGTTCTGTTTCCACTCAGAGCAGAACAGTATGTCTATCTTTGAAAGCCATAGCCAACTGTCGAGTCTGACTCGATTCTTGCGCTTGCAGCACCCTTAATACAGATATTGTCAACAAATTCGAGCCAGTTAGCTATTGAGCGTGCTCGTTCTGTCTGACAGTTTTCCTGCATAACATTAGCAAACCCAAACGTTCACAAATTGAGAGGAAGCTATGAGGCGCTGCTTGTGTTTCCTGAAGGGCCGAAAGGCTTCGACATTTTTTTTTTTCTTTCTTTGCAAATGCTTTGCATTCACAAGATTGCCCTCAAAGGGTGATGGCTGCACGAGCACACGTTCCTCTCCTACTGTTGACGCGGGCCGATTTAATTACAATGAAAGAAGGACACATCACACGCACGTGACCCGTGTTAGCGGCTGTCATCCAAACCTGGGGCTTTGCTCCCTCGCCAGGCCGAACACGGCGCTTGCTGGGAACAGTTCGAACTGCTCCCACAGCAGGGAGACGTCGGCGTAGAACTGCACTTGTGGCGCCAAGAGAAGCACGCGTTCTACATTCAGCAATCGGTGTAGAGAGGCGCACAGCGGGAAGAGGGAGCGACGCTTCAGATGGTGGCCGGTGCGACCACGCGGGCTTCCCTTACGGACGTTTAGGGATTTCAGGTAACGAACCTCTGATGACAGGTTGTAGAGGTCTACCTGCGTTGAGCGAGTATGAAGTGTTTAATAGCACTAGCGCACATGAGTACTATACAACTTCAAAAGGGTCACATTTCACTGCCGAACAAACGTGCCTTTCCAACAAAAAAATGCGAAGTTCTGCCCGAGAGGCGAAGCACCAATTGCGATAGCAAATTAGTAGATAGCTGTGCGAAGTAAGCATAGTAGTTTGATCGGCCGTATAAACTTCTAGACACGCTTAATAACTGAATTAACAGTGATAGAATGCGCCAGCGCGACTCAACGAGGACATAGAAAAATATAGACACAGAGACAGCGCTGTCTTTGTGTGTCTTCTTCTTTCTACGTCCTTGTTCAGTCGCGCTTGCACATTCTATCATGCATTCAAACCAACCAGCCTGTCAACGTGTTTTAACTAAATTAACCAGCACGGTGTCACGCGCGCACAGGTAAACATGAACACATCTCGCTCGATGACACCGGAAACTGTCGGTGAAAACGTTGGAGTTAGCAATCGCGGCAGCAGCCGTGAGCCAATTAACACCCGTTTATCTGTCGCTGCAACGCCAACAAAACGTTGAAAGCAGAGCGCATACGAAGCTGCCGGCACTACGCGCACTCTGCAAACATCGCAGATGGCATTGAAGATGAGGCTCGCGCGAGCGCGCACTTCGGCCACGTCGCAGATCGCTTTGGAGACGCACGAGCGCTGGCAAGGCGCCCGTACACGGCGCCCGCCAAAGGCGTCTACTATGGCGTCCGCGATTCGCCTGGCCAACGCCGTAGTAGACGCCGTGGTTGCCTCCGCTTTGTAGGGAGCGGCGGGCGAGGAGGACATCGAGGCGCCCTAGCAGCTGCCCGAGAAGGACGCCCCTCCTCCCTCGCCGGACCTCCTTGCCTGCGCGCCGCAGGCGAAGGCACGCATCTGGGCGACGTTCTTCGCTCGCGCACGCGAGATTGCACCGCGTTCGCCCGCTCACCCTCACATGCGTTCACTCATACGGAAGCTCACGGCAACGGCGACGGCAGAAATGCGCCTGGAGCGTCCATGTAATTGCAATCGCAATAAAAGGATGTCACAGTTTCGCCCGAAAGGCGAAGCATTGTTACGACAGCAAATTAAAAGCTATACGAAGTAAGGTTAGTCGTTTTATCAGCTGCATCAACTGCTGTAAACATTCGCTTACCAACTGCATTAACAAGCACGTTGTAACGCGCACAGGCAAACACCAACACATCTCACTCGTTTGCCGCGTACACACCCTGTCAGAACGTTGGCGTGATTAATGGCGGCCAGCAGCAGCGAGCGAATTCCATTTCGTGCGGCCTCCCGTTTCAGCGTGAGCTAAGTGCGCGAGAAAACAGACGAGAAGTTCATTTGAGGGATCGCCCGACGTTTGTGCGCAGGCGCGCGCAATAGGGGGCGCGAGAAAGAAAATCTGGGGGCTTTTGCTCCATGAATATATGACTGCCTAGGCACTACGGAGGAGATTTCTTAGCACGCGTTGTACGAGTCTGTCCCCAGGCGTGCCGGTATTGCGGAGTGGCGTAGAGTTTGTTTACTCTCGGAAGCTGGCTGCCGGGTTGGTGAAACAGGTTAAGCAACTGGTACTGACGCCACATTTGGTGACAGCTTTGTCGCACAAACTGTCTCGCACTAGCGACGCTCGGGCTAAGTAAGTTTGCCGGACCATAGCCATCTCGCGCCTTACGGCGATGTACCTTGAAAATAACATCACACATGTTTCACTGGGAGCAGTAGCGACCGTAGTAGAGGCCGCGCCATGTATATTGAAAACCTAGACTTCAGAGCGCCTTAGCAACCGCGTTTTAACGTAGGTGACTGAAAGGCTGCCGTTGGCGCTCGACGCCCCTG
Organism: Dermacentor variabilis; assembly: GCF_050947875.1. Taxonomy (NCBI): domain Eukaryota; kingdom Metazoa; phylum Arthropoda; class Arachnida; order Ixodida; family Ixodidae; genus Dermacentor; species Dermacentor variabilis. Next base: position 203,956,048 of record NC_134570.1, on the reverse strand, counting down.
CAACTGCTATGCGAATACGTAGTCCAACCTAACGCCTTTTACGCTAACCTAACCTAACCTATCGTTAACCTAACCTAACGTATCCTAAAGTCTCTTTACGGGCTTTTCAAAAAAAAGCTAAGTACCGAAAACCTTTGCGGAGCCGTCGACGCACTTTATTGGACGGCGGCCACTTCCGGCTGGGAGCTGCTCCCGCCTGCCACGTTCTTCCTGGGCCATTCGAGCTGCTGAGTTTGGCGGCGCAACCACGCTTGTTTTCTTGATTGTGCAGTTGTGTCTGCTGCAGATTTTCAGCGAAGGTCACTTCTGGATATATGTCGCAGTTTGCCGGAAGTCACCGTACCTTTTCCGACGCTTTCTGCTGCCTGCGGCTGCAGCAGCCACAGCAGCCGCCGCCGCCGAAATGCCGGGCTGTAGCGCGTTCTGGTGCACAACCCAGTCAGGAAAAGGATTGGCGTTGTTTTCAGTGCCCCTTGCGAAGGAAGATACCGCAAGACAGAACGTGTGGGTCCACAGGATAGGGAGAAAATATTTCAAACCGACATAGTCTAGCAAGCTATGCGAGGCGAGTTCAATTCATGCTCGACACATATCGTAGACTCGCCGCTCTCGTAGCCAGTGATGCTTCCAACGGCGATCGTTGGTCGTTCGCATAACATAGAAATGCGTTAACTTCAGTGCAGACTACAGAGAGAATGTGACGCGAGACAACAAGCGCGGCACGCGTTGGCTGGTGCGTCAGAATCAGGTTCGCAGTGTTTGTTGATTCGCTGAATGCGCGCCATGTCCGCCCGTCATTCCGTAAACATCCATGTCAGTTGAATTATGCGCACTCATTTCAGCTCACTGCAGCCCTCCGCCTCGCTCAGAATCTTTTTTCACCTGCGCCAAAGCATTCATGTCAAGACACTAAAGCCAGCGAAGGTAACTACGTTCTCATTTATTTTTCTACTTGTACTTTTATTTGCGAGAATACATTGAGCCTCTTCAAATTTTTTTTTCTCGCTACCCGCGGGCGGCCGCAGCCAGCCAGAGCGCATGCGTTTTTCTCGTGTTCCCCAATCACCGCAGGGCGTACTTCGATGCGTGTTCGTTTTATCTCTGGCCGAGTGTATTTTCGCCTGGCAAAGTTTTGAACGCTTTCTGAATAGCAGACGAGAAAAAGAAACAATGCGTGGTCGCTCGCCGCCATTACTGCGGGGACTCGACGGCTTGCAACGCGTTCGCTTGAGTGCAACCTCTCTGGAAAATTTTGTCTCGCCGGTGTAGGATACCTAGCAGCATAGGTGCCGTCTACGGGGGGGGGGGTGATTCTTGGCCCCGAGCCCCCTCCGGAGTTTTCCGGGGGGGGGGGGCTGCCCCACCTAGGCGATGCCGTACACACGCCCCCCACTAAACGCTCATGCCTACAGTGCCATTACCAAAGCTTTGTCACCCACATCATTTAAGGTTTCTTTTTACTTTACTCGACCTTTTCACCTGAAATTTTACGATTGCTAAGAGCTTACTGCATCACTGTTGGCGCGGACTTGGACGGCTTTTAATTCATACTTTCGCTTTATTTCTGCAAACCCTGACGATAGGAAGACATGCGCATTAGAAGCGCTAGCAGTTAATCCGTTAAGTTATTAGCCCATCAATCTCTTGTAAGACCTAAGTTGAAATATGCATGCGCGATCCGGGACCCCCATAAACACAATCTTAGCAAGACACTCGAATCGATACAAAATCGTGCAGCCAGATTCATCTTTTCTGGCTAATCATATCATACAACTGTCACTCAGTTAAAATCAAAGGCTAAGCTTCCCAAACTAGATAGGCGCCGTAAAACGCTCAGACTTTGCCTCTATCATAAACTCTACCATAGCCTCCCTCCTGACAACAACCTTATCAAACCAGCACACCGTCTTTCAAGCCGTATCAGCCACCATAAAGCAATCTACCCGTCACATGCTCCGACAAATACTCAACTTCATTCCTTCTTTTCTCAAACAATGACAGACTGGAATAACCTTCCACTCACCGTCAATAATCATGATGATGCTGCGCGTTTTAGGTCCGCCATTGAATTACTGGCCTGATTGCATCATCTGCTCGTGTTATCTGTAGAGCTCGTTTAAGCGTGTTTCTGTCAACGTCTTAATGTACTTATTGATATGTCTGCCTGTTTTTATTTTTACTTACCGTGTTCAATACCCAGAAAAATGTTACTGCCACCTTCTGCACACATTACGTTTAACATTTGTCCATTGTCGTATTTGATAAGCTTATCGTGTTTTTTTGCTTATTCCTATTAACATGTGGATGTGCAAGGTGCTGTAGTCTTTACGGTTTTCTACGTTGCGTTGTTTCTACGTTACTGCAATGGTATTGTGTTTCTGCTAATTTGTATGCTTGCCCACCCCTCATGTAACACCCCTCCAGCAGGGGTTTTTGCGCTATTATAAATAAATAAATAAATAAATAAATAAATAAATAAATAAATAAATAAATATACAGGACTAAGCTTATTATATTCTTGAAAGAGAAGGTGGTAGCCAATTTAAAATTATTTCTCAAGCTGTGTCACTGTACAGGAATTGGAACCCGTGAATATACCAATCGAACACGCCTTAATAGAAATCATACCGGAGGAAATGAGTGTGTACAGCCCTCCCAGAGACCACCTTTCAGACTTCAACCACCTTGTCCTAGAAATTAAGAAACGCACCGATGTTCATCAATTCGTTATAGTAGGGGACTTCAACGCCCCACACAAGGCCTGGGGATACCAGACCACCACAAATAAAGGAGCCCACGTACACGACACTGCGCACCAGCAGAGATTCACCATGTGGCATGACCCACTCCAAACAACGAGGATAGGCAAGAGTGTCTCCGGAGACACGAACCCGGATCTCACCTTCACGCTAAGCGTCCCTTCGGCAGAATGGAGCCGACTCCCAGAAACCCTGGGCAGCGATCACCACATCCTCCAACTAGCCGTGGCTCACACTCGCAAGCCCGCTATGATTGGAATGGTCCGGGTAACGGAGTGGAAGTCATTCAGAGACGTGCTAAATGTCGACACCACCATCGAGAACATAGATAACTGGCTGAAGAAAGTCCTCGACATAGCAGAACACCACACCAAAACAATACAGCTGAATGAAGTAGCGCCAGCAGTGACAGCACCTGTAAGCTCGTGCACAATCACGCCGGATCGGAAGAGAACCTCCTCCGAGAAATTCAGAAGAAGCTGTGCGGCGACCCACCCGTTAATACAACAGCACAAGACAAAGTGTACCGTGGAAAACCAAACCCCGAAATCTACCAACCAATTACGCATGGTGAACTCTCTCCAGCACTATCGATGCTCACCAGAAACACCAGCCCGGGTAAAGATCGGACCATCAACAAGCATCTCCGGAGCCTTCCGCAGCAGGCTACCGCCGCCCTGCTCCAGTACTTCAATGCATGCTGCGAAAAAGGAGAGCTACGGGCTACCTGGAAGCACTCAGAGATCACCATGATCCCCAAACGAAATAAACAGCTCAGCATCGAGAACTTGCGCCCAATTTCTCTTACCTCGTGCGTAGGGAAACTTTTCGAGCGTATGATACACAACCGGCTAACCTCATACCTCGAAGACAACGGATATTTTCGAAACACTATGTTCAGTTTCAGGCAGACCCTGTCTACGCAAGATTTCTTCCTTTTACTCAAGGGAGACCTCATCTACCACCTGAGCACCAGGAGCAAATCATCGATTTTAGCCATCGACCTAAATGCAGCTTTTGACAACATCAGTCACGAAGCTATCCTCTGCAACCTCAAAGACCTGGGCGGAAGGTCTCGGACAAACGACTATGTCAAGAATTTCCTCACGGGCCGAAAGGCCGCAGTTGGAGTATACAACCTACGCAGCGACAGCTTCCGACAACCAAGCAAGGCACCCCGCAGGATTCGGTCATATCGCCGTTGCTCTTCAGTGCCGCGATGGTCAAACTACCCAGCCTCATTGACGCGATACCAGACCTAAGACACGCTTTTTATGCAGATGATATCACGTTATGGACAACGGCCTCGAACACTGCAACACAAGAAACACGCCTACAGGAAGCAGTAGGTACCATCGAGAGCTACTTGCACAACTGCGGCCTCGGCTGTGCTCCCGAGAAGTCAGAATACCCCGTCCTCAAGTCAAGAACGAGAGGCAGACCACCCGGCTACGATGAACCCGATCCCAACGTCACCCTCAATGGAGCGCCCATTCCGAAAGTGGAAACCCTACGAGTTGTAGGGCAACACATACACAAAGACGGGGCAGGGGCGGCCACCCTCCCGTGACTACTGCGAACGCTATCACAGCTCACGCATCTCGTCAGAGGAGTTGCAAGCCAGAGAAGCGGACTTGAAGAACAATACAAGCAAGCACTCCTCACCAGTCGAATAACATACCGCAACGCCCTACCTCGCACTGAAGAATGCAGAGGTAGAAAAAATTAACATTAAAATACGCAAAAACATCAAATCGCCCTGGGCCTCCACCTACGGCTTCGACTACGAGACTTCTCATGATTGGCGTACACAACACCTGGCCATAACTAGTTGAAGCTCATAAAGCCATTCAATTAGAAAGATTGACTCTCACGCCCACCGGAAGATCAGTGCTGTGACGGCTGACCTACGGTGAAACCTTTATAGCCACCACGGACGGAAAAGAAAGAATTCATCCAAACGTCCGCGAACACTGTGCATAACAATTCCACGCAACGTGCACCCCACGTAACACAGGCAAAGAAGACAAGCCCGAGTGGATGCCCTACGGCGAAAACACAGGCAAGATGCAGACGCCAGATACCCCGACGCTGCCAAATACCCTCAGAGAAACGCTTACGCCCTGAGAGTCGTAGATTTTCAGGTCAGAGAGATAGCGTCTGCCACAGTCCGTGCACAAAACCCTGAGACTGCAGAAGCATAGAGTTTCTCACTATACCGCCTAGAGGGAAATCTGGCGCCACCGTCTATGGGAGTTTGTTAAGGGGCGCCGTTCCGTCATGGGATTGACGGTATATGTGTCTGCGAGGCTGCGAGGTGTTGTAAGGGGCTTCGTCTAAAACGTGGATATGGCTACACAAATAACGCGTTCTTAAAGTAAAATCTTCATAGAATGTTTCCATTCACCCATATTACATCTTTGCTCACCTACAATGCATGACCAAGCAAAGAAAAGCAAGAACAGACGACAAACTGTTTCAAAGCGAGCACGAATCTTGTTGTCTGTCCTCCAACTTTAGCGGCCCGCTGATAATTTTCATGTTTCATATAATTCTACATGCAACAACAAATTCTCATAGTTAAACAAAACCACCTTTTGTGTAATAATAAAGCTAAACAGCTTTTTGCGTGCTGTTTCAGTAGAAAATGAATCATTGTGACAGACGGAGCGGTGCTTACCTGGCCCTCCGAGAATGATGCCAATACGAAGTCATAATATGCCGGCATTCCCATGCATACCACAGCGCAGCAGGGCCAGATTTCCCTCTAGGTAATATGGTGAGAAACGCTATGTGCAGAAGAGACGGCACTACCACGTGCATGGACGCAGCTGTCGTCTTTTCCGATTCTGAAGCAGCTGTCAGGAACGACGCTAAGGGTCATGTGTCCACAGACGCACTGTATATATTGAAGCACCACAGCACTCCGCTCCTCTACACCTGCGTGACGTGGGTTCTTGGGCAAGAGGGGCTGGAAAGGAACGAAGCGACACACGGCGCAGCCCGAGGCCACACCTGCCGGGCCAACCCTTCCTGCTCTCGAGACGCCGGTCTGCTTCAGCGGGTGCAGAGACCGTACCCTTCCCCTACTCAGGGGCCCTTCAACATCACAGGCTGGAACGCAGGGTGTGCCGACCACCTCACCGAAAGCTCAACAAAGAAGAAAGTAACACACTCAGAAGACTACAGAATAACACTTACACCCGCTGAATGCTCATGTACAGACTATACCGAATGCTACAAGGACACTCCTGCGAAATGTGCGGCATCTAATCCTCGAATGTCCATGGCATCTACGCACAGACGCATTGCCTTCACCGAACGACTGCTGCAATGCCAGGCAAGAAAGCGAAGTCTTCATAGAAACGTGGGAAGCCAAGCTCGTCTACGAGGACCTGAAACAACTACGACGCCTCGTCGCCACGGCCAAGGAGGCAGCGAATGCCAGAGGGTTCCTGGAAGGAGGAGTCCTCCTATCTAGAGTAGAACCGGGGCATCTCCCGGGATACTGTTTCAAAAATAAACGTTTATTCTTCCTCCTCCTCAAGCTATGGATAGCCTATGCCTAGAGAATAAACATATTGCTCTACGTTCACCATGCTTCAAATTGCTTTGCGTACTTTGTTGACCTTGAAAAATCCTATAGACTTCAGTGACCCCTTCGGCAGCCTTTTATCAAAGGCGCGTGAAATGCTCGTGAATGTTGTATATCTCAGTACTGCTTCTTTTTGCAGTAAGCAATGCTAACAACTTATGAAAAAACATTTCTAATAATTTACAGCATTTATTAGGGATGGAAACACCGTCAATTGCATGGAAAGGTAATAAAATATACAAGGTGTCCCGATTGCCTATCATGAACCAATACCTAAAAAAGGAGCAGTATGTCACTTGAAGAAAACCTAGTGCATATTGTTTACAGTACAGTGGAGTAACTGCCAGTAATTTTCTTGTTACTGAGATTTAATTACATAATTGTAATTAATTATCTAACTGGAGACCTACTATCCTAATTAAGTATGTGTCAATGAAGTATTTGAAGACACAGCCAAGGGACATCTAACTCCTGTATATTCAGCGACGTACTAATTGCGCACTAATTTATTTCCGACTGATGAATAAACGATGCGAAATATGGAGAATACTACGTCACCTCGCTCCTACCCGCATCATAAAGCAACGCCCTCGAACAGGCTCCCTCTTGGTTAGCCAGAACGAAATAGAGGAAAGAAAGAAAAACATCGTGATCTAGTGCTAGATCACGATGAAAAGGATGAAAAACATCGTGATCTAGCTAGTGCCTTAACTGCCGAGCCCCGGCCGATGTAACACGTCGCATTTGGTGTTAGTTGGAAACAAGCTGTGATAGCTGTTGGTTGTCTTAGCGTAGATAAAGAGCATGGATGTTCCTTTTTATTTTGACTGAAAACCTATCACCACAAAATTGAATTGACAACGTCAACGGAAATGTTTAAAGGTGCGTTTTGTTTCATCCAAGTCCCCACGACTTTCCCTAATGAGCAGAAGGGAACCATGATCCTTGCCTTGGGAGTTGCAAATGACAATAAGAGGAAGGCCGCAAACGCATATCAGTCATGGGAATTGTAGCGGTAGACCAAACGCGTCGACTACCATAAGAAATGATACAAACTTGCGACAAACCGGCAGCTTCAAGAAACAGCGGCGTAGGACTCCATCTTTGAGTCCTAGCGTACACATGGATGTTCTGGCATGTATGGCCTCATGCTATAGCGTGCGGGACGTGGCTGCCCAGGTACCGATTTCCAAGTCATCAGTTTCGAGCGTTATAAATGACGGACTTTAAACCGTACCACCTTAACCAGCATCAATGCTTGGAAAATAGGGACCTTTAGAATCGTGTAGATTTCTTGAATTGGCTCCTCGCAAAAGCCGATAAGTCACCGGGATTTTTGAGCAAGATCATGTGCACAGATGAATCCAGTTTCCGCATAAACGTCTAGGTAAATTTGCATAATGCACACTATTGGAGGAACTCCAATCTACACCGGGTAAAGTGCAATTGGCGCCAGCACCAGTGGACGCTCAATGTGTGGTTCGGAATTTAGACCAGTGCTATAATCGGTACCATCTTCTTCGTTCACACACTCACTGGACAGCGTTACGTGAACTACATCCTTGAAAGAGTGGTGGATGAGTTTCTCGGCGAAGTCTTGCTACCACGTCTTCCACTTCTGTGGTATCAGCAAGATGGGGCACCCGCAAACAGCAGCAGCCGAGTACAAGAATGGCTGGATGTGACCTTTCATGCGCAATAGGTTGGAAGGCACGGGCCTCTAAATTGGCCGGTTAGGTCACCTGATCTTTGTCAACTCGATTTCTTTCTTTAGGGTTATGTAAAATATCGTGCTTTCATAATGGAGACGGACGTCACATTAGTTCAAGGGAAGGATAACGGACGCTGCCGTAGAATTTCGCCGTCGGTGATCAAGAAAGCCTGTGAAGATGTGATAAAGGGACACAGTACTGCGTAGCTGCAAAAGGAGACCTATTTTAACAGGCCCTCTAGGCTAGTGTTCAAAGGAGCTTATACGAATTTATAGATAATAAGGGCCCACTGAAATCTGATGGAGTTTTCTCGTTCCTTTCCTTTCTTTTCTTCTTTGCTTCATTTTTTTCTTTTTTTCTTTCTTGTGTTGATATTCTGATTACAATTCGGCTCATTTATAGAAGTGGTGCATTTATTTTATTAAACGCATCAGTTATGCTTTTTCTCCACCCATTGGTCACTTTGAGGTCTGCTTATTTCGCTTTTTTTTTACTCGACCCTGTTTTTGCAGCACATATACACTTTCTTGAAAAAGAAAACGGTCACATTAATTTAGCTTTAGTCCGAAGCAAGTGTCTGGCGCGATATATAGCTTCGCTCGCACTCTTCCGATGCCGTGCGAGCAAAGCCGGGATTTTGAAACATTCTATGCCTATTACATTGCCTTTCGCATTTCTTTCGTCATCAGAACGGCGCTATTAGGCCGCGTTATCAAGGGGCTTTTGTTATCAATGTGATCAGTCGGCCTTGGGAAACTGATAGTAAGTGTGACCTAGAAATGAGACGAAGGATTAGCTTCGAAGTCACGAAGCCTGTTGTTGGTGCTCCTTCCGTAGCATTATCAAGATCATGCGCTGTCTATTCCGGTTTGCGACAGGCAATGCCGTTGCTTTCAATCAGCTTGTTTGAGGGCGCTTCTTTATGATGTGGGTGGGAGCGTGACTCCAGTGGTATTTTTCATACTTCGTGAGGTTTCTTTGCCAGTCGGAAAACATTGCATGCAATTAGTGCGTCGATGAAAACAACCCAAATAAATGTCATTTTGGGGTACCTACAAATGCCTCATTGACACTTTGAACATTAGGACAGTACTTCTCGAGTTAGATCATCATCATCATCCTGGCTACGCCCACTGCAGGGCAAATGCCTATCCCATACTTCTCCAACTACCCCGGTCATGTATTAATTGTGGCATGTTGTCCCTGCAGACTTCTTAATCCCATCCGCCCGCCTAACTTTCTGTCGCCCCCTGCTACCCTTCCCTTCCCTTGGAATCCAGTCCGTAACCCTTAATGACCATCGGTTATCTTCCCTCCTCATTACATGTCCTGCCTACGCCCATTCCTTTTTCTTGATTTCTACTAACTCGCCTTTGTTCCCTCACCCAATCTGCTCTTTTCTTATCCCTTAGTGTTACACCCATCATTCTTCTTTCCACAGCTCGTCGAGTCGTCCTCAATTTAAGTAGAACCCTTTTCGTAAGCCTCCAGGTTTCTGCGCCGTACGTGAGTACTGGTAAGACACAGCTGTTATACACTTTTCTCTTGAAGGATAATGGCAACCTGCTGTTCATGATCTGAGAATGCCTGCCAAACGCACCCCAGCCCATTCTTATTCTTCTGATTATTTCGGTCTCATGATCCGGATCCGCGGTCAATACCTGTCCTAAGTAGATGTATTCCCTTAACGCTTCCAGTGCCTCGCTACCTATCGTAAACTGCTGTTCTCTTCCGAGACTGCTAAACATTACTTTAGTTTTCTGGATATTGTTTTTTAGACCCACCCTTCTGCTTTGTCTCTGAAGGTGAGCTTGCATTGCAATTGGTCCCCTGAGTTACTAAGCAAGGCAATATCATCAGCGAATCGCAAGGTCTTAAGGTATTCTCCATTAACTCTTATCCCCAATTCTTCCCGATCCAGGTATCTGAATATCTCCTGCAAATACGCTGTGAATAGCATCGGAGAGATCGTATCTCCCTGCCTGACGCCTTTCTTTATAGGGATTTTGTTGCTTTCTTTATGGAGGACTACGGTGGCTATGGAGCCGCTATATATATCTTTTAGTAATTTTACATACGGCTCGTCTACACCCTGATTCCGTTATGCCTCCATGACTGCTGAGGTTTCGACTGAATCAAACGCTTTCTCATAATCAATGAAAGCTGTATATAAGGGTTGGTTATATTCCGCACATGTCTCTATCACCTGATTGATAGTGTGAATATGGTCTTTTGTTGAATAGCATTTACGGAATCCTGCCTGGTCCATTGTTTCAGAGAAGTCTAAGGTGTTCCTGATTCTATTTGCGATTACTTTAGTGTAGCAAGCATGGTGACGCCCCTCAGGCATAATGTTCGTTCGCCGCCAGGCTCGGTGGCATGCTATAGCTCGGCAGGCAACGTTGGTCACTGCACCGCAATAAACGGCGACTAGCACGGTTGCTCGCCGGTCAGTCATCGTTCAACACCACTACGTTGCGGAGCATCCGTCTATCGGAGGGTGCCTCGAGCCCTCCCTTGTTCACGGCCCCGGGTGGATCGTGACTCTGGCGACGAGGATGGGATCCTCGTGACACTGGCGATGAGGATGACGACGAGTACCCACGGATCGTCCCACGCCGCCGCGAGCGGCGAAACACCGCCCCGCGTTGCTGTCGCCATGCCGCTGTACGGAAGGCTCGAGCCGTTCGAGGGAGATGGGTCCGCCTGGCAAATTTACGAGGAGCAAGTCCACGTGTTCATCCGGGCAAACGACACGCCCAAGGCCAACCAGCGGGACATTTTCCTGGCCAGCTGCGGGACTCGAGTCTTCAGGCTCTTGCTCGACCTTCTCAAGCCAGCCACGCCGCACATTAAGACGCTGGGTGAGCTGCTTGCCATACTGCGCTTGCATTTTAACCCAGCACCGTCCACACTAATGGAGCGTTTCCGCTTCAACAACCGGAGCCGCCGAGAAGGAGAGACCCTTGGGCAGTTCGTTGCTGAGCTACGAGGGTTAGCGAGTGCCTGCATCTTCGGGGACCAACTGGACTCGCTGCTCCGGGACCGTTTCGTCTGCGGAATCAACAACCCCGCCATGCAGACGCGACTCCTGGAGCTTCCCGACCCCTCGCTGGACGACGCCGTGAAGGCAGCGCTGGCAATGGAAGCTGCCACCAAGGACGCCGGCGAGATTTCCCGTGCGACTCGCTCAGCGTCGGCGGAGGCGGCGGTCAGCGAGTTGGCGACAAAGGGCAGTACATGTGGTCGCTGTGGCGGTGCCCATTCCCCTTCACAGTGCCAGTTCCCTCAAACATAATGTTTTACGTGCAGGAAAACTGGGCACCTGGCACGTGTATGCAGAAGGAGGAGGACGAGCAGCAAACAGCAGCAGCAGCCTGATTCAAGCCCAGGTACCACACAAGCCCGCGGCCAGGGTAGCCGTCGCAAGGGTACGCGGCGGGGCCGTGCAGCAACAAGCTCAAGTTCTTCCGCGGCTAGGCTCCACGTCGTGGCCGAGAACCCGCCGATTTTCGACATGTGGCACACAGGCTTTGTACCGTCGTCTGTGGCGCCGCCGTACATGGTGACCGTCGAAATCTGCAGGCACCTCATTTCCATGGAGCTGGACACAGGGGCCAGCGCGTCAGTAACGGCCGGGAAACTCTTCAAGAGTACTTTACCCGGCGTGTCCGTCGAGGCTTAGGGCGCGATGCTGCGCAGTTACTCTGGGCAACTCTCCCAGGTCCAGGGTCAGGCACAAGTCAGCGTTCGCTTTGGCGACAGGGAGACAACCCTTCCCCTTTACTTAACGAAGGGGTCGTCGCCGACGCTGCTGGGCCGAAACTGGATTCATGCACTGGGCGTTCTTCTGTGAGAGTACCAGGAAGCCAGCCTGCATGTGGTGCAAGACGTCCCCATCATCCTGACAGAGTTCAAGTCCCTCTTTCAGCCAGGTGTGGGCACATTTGCCGGCACGACGGCTGGAATCTATGTACCTGAGGGAGCCCGGCCACGTTTTTTCAAGCCTCGCCCACTGCCGTTCGCCCTGAAGTACTGGGTCACCCAGGAGCTGCTACGGTTACAGCGTGAGGGTATCCTGGCACCTGTCAAGACATCTGAATGGGCCGCTCCCATCGTACCTGTCCTCAAGCGAGACGGCATTGTCAGGAACTTCGGGGATTTTAAGGTTACCATCAGAAGTACGTCGAGAAGAAGAAGGTCGAAGAAGAAGGTCGAGAAGTACCCGCTGACCCGGATTGAAGATCTCTGGTCAGCATTGTCCGGTGGACAGAAGTTTACCAAGCTCGACCTCAGAGATGTTTACCAGCAGCTGGTGCTCCAGGATGCCTCCCGGAAGTATGTCACTATATCGACAACTTTGGGACTCTTTCAGTACACGCGCTTACCGTTTGGCGTGGCCTCGGCCCCAGCCATATTCCAGAGGGAGATAGACAACCTCTTCAGGGGCATGAGGCGCGTGGCGGTGTAGTTGGATGACATCCTGGTTACTGGTAGCAACTACGAGGACCACCTGCAGAACCTCCACAACGTCCTGGCACGACTGCAGGACGCCGGCCTCAAGCCCAAGCTGGAAATGTGTGTTTTCCTAGCCCCCAGCGTTGAGTACTTGGGACATGTCATTTCCCAGACAGGCCTAGCCCCGGCTCCCCGCAAAGTTGATGCTGTGCTCAAGGCACCTAAGCCCCAGAACAAGAAGGAGCTTCAGAGCTACCTGGGCCTCACAACTTCTACAGGAGTTTTCTGCTGAACCTGTCGTAGCATCTACAGCTGCTCCATCTTCTGCTTAGAGATGGTCAACAATGCGTCTGGAAGAAGGAGTAGGACCAGGCCTTCCAGCGCAGCAAGGAGCTAATCACCAAGGCTCCAGTGCTGGTGTACTTCGATCCTGCTAAGCCTGTTGTCCTTACCGTAGATGCGTCGCCGTACGGTGTGGGAGCCGTCCTGGCTCATCGGGACAAAGATGGCCAGGAACACCCTGTGTCGTTTGCTTCTCGACGGCTTCATGCTGCAGAGCAACGTTACAGCCAGCTGGACAAGGAAGGTTTGGCCCTCATGTTCGGTGTCGAACGCTTCCACCAGTACCTGTGGGGCCGGAAGTTCGAGGCAGTCACGGAACACAAGCCGCTCTTGGGGCTGCTGGGGCCTGAGAAGGCAGTTCCTGTGCAGGCATCACCTCGAGTGGTACGCTGGGCCTTGAGGCTGGCAGCTTACAGTTACCAGCTGGCTTACCGTCCGGAAAACAACTTGGGACCTGTTGAAGCCCTGAGCCGCCTGCCCCTGCCAGAGGTGCCTGATGCTGTTCCAGAACCTGCTGAAGTGTTCATGCTGGAACACGCGTACCCGGAGGTGCTCTCCAGATCTGCGGTATCTCAAGCGACCAGCCGGGGCCCAGTCCTGTCTCAGGTGGTCAAGGCGGTGTCCCTTGGAGAGGAATTGGTGCAACAGGTATATAGCCACAAGGCCGCTGAGCTGAGCTTGCAGCAGGGCTGCCTACTGTGGGGTTCTAGGGTGGTGATCCCACAATGTCTCCGGTCCAGGGTTTTGCAGTTGCTGCACGCGGATCATCCTGGCGTAGAAAAGACCAAGATGGTGGCCCGGTCCCATGTTTGGTGCCCTGGCAAGGACCAGGACATTGCTCATTTGGTGCAGAGCTGCCAAATCTGCCAGGAGCATCAGCGAGCCTCGCGTCATGTGGAGGTCACCCCCTGGCCGTTCCCACAGAGACCCTGGTCCCTCTTACATGTGGATTTTGGGGGACCCTTCAAGTGCCATTACATCCTGGTGGTGGTGGACGCCTTTTCAAAGTGGGTGGAAGTTCTACCTGTCACCACTCCATCAGAAAACGCGACCATTGCAGCGCTACGACAGGTTTTCGCCGCCCAGGGATTGCCGGATGTCATCGTGTCCGACAATGGTCCTGCTTTCACCAGCGCAGAGTACCTGGCCTGGCTGACGAAGAACGGAATTCGCCGGATGATGGTTCCGCCGTACCACCCTGCTTCAAATGGTGCAGCCAAGCGGGTGCTGCAAACCATCAAAGACAAGCTCAAGAAGAGCCAGATCGAGGATTTCCGGACGCAGGTTGCCCGGATACTGTTTCAATACCGGAAGACGCCTCACGATGTCACTGGCGGCGCCCCTGTGATCTCCTGCTGGGTCGGATGGTCAAGACATCCTTGAGTGTCTTGCATCCGGACCTCCGATCCACAGTGCTCTTGAAGCAGCTGAAGCAGAAGCTGGCTGCTGACCAAGGATGCCGTTCCGGGCCTTTGCCAGAGTCGGGAGCGCCAGTTTTCACCAGGAACTGCCGTCCTGGCCCACCCTGGTCTGCCGGACAGGTAGTGTCTCCTGCCAGCGCCTCATCGCTGCTCGTCCGCATGCCGGATGGGGCCATGTGGCACAGAAATGCCGACCATATGTCAGGCCTCGCCTCGGGACCTGGCCAGCACCCTCGACTGCCACTGAGTTCCAGCCCGCAGGAGGACTAGCGGCAGCGCCAGTCGCTCCCAGCAGAGCACCACCCACCTCAGAGGCGGCAACCGTTGCCAGTAGTGCGGTACCCGTTGGGACCGGTGTCGAGCCCAGCACCACTCGCTCCCAGCAGAGCACCACCCACCTTAGAGGCGGCAACCGTTGCCAGTAGTGCGGCACCCGTTGGGACCGGTGTCGAGCCCAGCACCACTCGCAAGGCGAACCACTACCAACCCTCCGGTTGGAGCAAGGCTGGCTCAGGCAGCACCCGGCGTTGCCACACCCGACCCGTCAACACCGGTGCCCAGGCGGAGTACTCGACGGCGGAGGCCACCAGACCGTTACTCGCCTGGATAGCAGGCACCGTCGACCCAGCTAGGGTGGAGGCAGAGCCTCGTATTTTGTACACGGACGTTTGTTTTTTATTTAACAAGCAAACTGGGGGTAAGGGGGTGTAGTAAGCATGTCACTACCCTTAGGCATAATGTTCGTTCGCCGCCAGGCTCGGTGGCCTGCTAAAGCTCGGCAGGCAACATTGGTCACCGCACTGCAATAAACACCGACGAGCACGGCTGCTCGCCGGTCAGTCATCGTTCAGCACCACCACGTTGCGGAGCGTCCGTCTATCGGAGGGTGCTTCCAGCCCTCCCTTGTTCACGACCGCGGGTGGATCGTGACTCTGGCGACGAGGATGGGATCCTCGTAACACTTAGTAAATACTTTGCAGGCAACGGATAGTAAGCTGATCGGTCTATAATTATTCGAGTCTGGTGTCCCCTTTCTTATGGATTAGGTTTATGTTAGCGTTCTTCCAAGATTCCGGTACGCTCGAGGTCATGAGGCATTGCGTATACAGCGTGGCCAGTTTTTCTAGAACAATCTGCGCACCATCCTTCAACACATCAGCTGTTACCTGATCCTCCACAGCTGCCTTTCCCCTTTGCATAACTCTCAAGGCTTTCTTTACTTCATCAGGCGTTACTTGTAGGATTTGAAATTCTTCTATTCTTCTATTCTCTATTCCGTTATCGTCGTGGGTGCCCCTCGTACTCTATAAATCTTTATAAACTCCTCAGCCACTTGAACTATCTCATCCATATTAGTAATGATATTGCCGGCTTCGCCTTTTAACGGATGCATCTGATTCTTGTCTATTCCTAGTTTCTTCACTGCTTTTAGGCTTCCTCCGTTCCTGAGAGCACGCTCAATTCTATCCATATTATACTTCCTTATGTCAGCAATCTTCTGCTTGTTGATTAACTTGGAAAGTTCTGCCAGTTCTATTCTAGCTGCAGGGTTAGAGGCTTTCATACATTGGCGTTTCTTATTCAGATCTTTCATCTCCTGCGGTAGCTTACTTGTATCCTGTCTAACGGAGTTCCCACCGACTTCTATTGCACACTCCTTAATGATGCCCATAAGATTGTCGTTCATTACTTCAACACTAAGGTCCTCTTCCTGATTTAAAACCGAATACCTGTTCTGTAGCTCGATCTGGAATTACTCTATTTTCCCTCTTACCGCTAATTGATTGGCTTCTTATGTACCAGTTTCTTCCGTTCCCTCCTCATGTCTAGGCCAATTTGAGTTCTTACCACCCTCTGGACACTGCATCGCACCACGCCGAGTTGCATGTTAGATAATTGCAATTACCGAATGAAATCTAAGTAACGAAAGAATTACTGACGGGTACTCCACTCCACTAGATATTGTTCTAGTAAGGGAACTGCTCTTCTTTTAAAGCCTTCGTGCATGATAGATGGGAAGCAGTGTATATAATTCACTCACTAACCGAAATGAGGCCAAGACGGATTCACAGGAAATCAAAATCAACAGCAGGCATGCACAGCAGTGCTGATACTCGGACTCTGAGAAAGAAGAGACAGTGGGAAAGGCTGAAGTTTTGCCGGAAAGGCGAAGCAGTATTACTGATAGCCAAGTATGCGACAATTATGTCACCGAGAGGACTTAGGCTGTGAAATTGAAATGTCTTCTACCATGATATATTGTATATACTCATATAACGCCGTCTCGAGTTCACACAGATGCTTCAAGTGCAAGATATATATATATATATATATATATATATATATATATATATATATATATGGGGTTTGTAAAGCTGGTCAGGACCCCGCTCCGCCAGCAAAAATAAAAACTCTCTGCCTATGACTAGCACTATGCGTATAGTTCTGCTCTGTGGACCAAGCGTCTCACGTTTTCTTCGATATTCCTTCGGCATCGGCAGCCACATTGGGTGCCCAAAGTAGGCATTTGATTGTGGCCAACATGCTTTCCTTTGGGTTTTTTGTTTCATTTCCGTGCCCCTACTTCACAAAAGAAAAGAAAAGACGTTGCTGCGGCGCAGCAAATTCTCGCTTGGTGAAAGTTCAGTTTTGTTACTTTTTTTGAGAAAAGCAATGGGCCACGGGAAGCTTGAGTTGGCGGGTAATCTTACTATATTATTGCGATCGCAATTATATGCACACTCCAGGCGTATTCCTGGCGTCACCGTCGCCCTCATGTTCTGTATAACGCCCAAGGGCGATAACATCGTGACCGCGAGCCGTAGGCTGCTTGTGCGAGTGAAAGCGCAAGGGGCGGGGGGTGGCATGGATGAGCCGACCACGGTGCGAGAGAGCAAAGTGGGGAGGACGCGTGCCGTCTCCTGTCGCGCGCTATACATCAGAGGGAGTGGGGGGAAGGGGCGCTGTGATCTGTGAATCTGTGTTTGCGCAAGATGTTTATTTGCCTTGTTTGACACACTATATACAGTGACTTTTTCTTAAATACGTACATATTTCGGAGACTTATACGTATATTTAAATATCTTGTTGCGAGGTTTTGTGTACACGTGCAGTGAACGTTGTTTCCAGTGACACTTTTTTGCCCTTTATCGAGCTGTATCTTCGCATTTGTGTATTCCATTGTATCTTCGCATTTGTAACGTACGAGGACGAGTCAAAGGAAACTGAGCCAAGCCGCCCCGCGCAATAATGCTTCGGTTCATCATGTGCGACGCATGCGCGTAGCACAAAGGCATCTCTCATTTACAAAAGTGACACGCAAGTGTGAGGCTAAAGGCTCTTTAATGCTCTCATACACTGGGTTGGACATAATTGTGTGACACTCTAAAATTTGAACAGCGTGGTGTCGTGAGGTATTTGAGAGCTGACGGTGGTTTCCAAAAAGAATTTAGTCGCCGTATGGCTGCCGTGTGCGTTGAACATTGCATTTCATTGGCCACTGTGAAGCGTTGGAGCAAACGGTTCAAAGAAGGACGTGAAAGTTGCAAGGACGATCCATGGCCGGGCCAAAGCCACCGTGCAATCACCCCCAATACAATTGCGAAGGCTAATTAGACAAGCAGGTAGGATAAGCATAGATGAATTGGCAGGGCGTGCGAACATCAGTCACGGCTTGGGTCACACCATAATTCATGAACATCTCGGTTATCGGCTCTTGTGTGCGCAATGGATGCCCAAGATTGTGAACCAGCGCCAGAAGACGGAGAAGTTCGGCGCTGCCTTGACTCATCTAATCCGATATCACGATGAGGGTGACGCCTTTTTTCTGCAAATATGACCTGGGACGAATCACAGTGCCGCTACTTATAGCCTGAAATACTAGGGCAAAGATTACACTGGAGACATTTGAATTCACCACGCCCAAGGAAAGCAAAGGCCGTCATTTCTGCCGGAAAGTTGTTGACTGTTTTTTTTTTTCGATCGTCAGGGGTCCTTATTGATCGAATTTGTTAAACCTGGAGAGACTATCAATTGTTTCCGATATTGTGAAATGTTGAATCGGCTGCGTGTTGCAATCAAGAACAAACGACGTGGAAAATTGAGCAGTGGGATCATCTTGCTCCCTGACATTGCCCGACCCCACGTCGCTGATGTGGTTATACAAAACTGGCAAATTTCAAGTGGAAAACGCTGCAACATCTGGCATACAGCTCCAACCTGTCGCCTTGCGACTTCCACATTTTGGGGCATTTGACGAAACAGCTCAAGAGAACTAGATTCGTGTCGGACGATGACTAGAAAAACTCAGTGAGACTTTTTGAAGCAGCAACCCAACGAGTTTTATGAGACAGGAATCACGCAACTCATTTGTCAGTGGGACGAATGTCCAAATGCTCATGGAGACTTTTAAATAAAGTACCCCGTTTGTCATATATTTGCATTGGCTCTCTTTCATTTGACTCGACCTCGTATATTTTGCAGAACTCCTGCTTTTTACATGTGCTCTCAGTTGCGACTATAATTTCGGTGCAATGACTCACAATACACGAACGGTGGCAGCTGTTTTTGCGCAATACATTGTAACAAAGACCAACGTAGTCGAGATCTTTCCCTGGCCGTTGCATATGTAAAAATGTGAACAAGGTACTTGAATAACAATGTTTCATTATTTTTGTCCTCGATATTTGTCCTCGACTTGTTCATTTCATGGCGTTTACATTTTTTATATCAGCTGCATGCGCTGCCTTGCTGCTTTCAATATGATATAGTTCTAAAGTTTCTCTGATAATTTTTTACTTATTAGACAGAAAATATGGAAGCATTGACATCACTTATGTATGCACATGAATGCTTTCCGTGATGTGTATTTCCGTTCACATGCTGCCATGTTTTGAGTGGCGCCTCGTTTTAAAAGAACGTTCTTCCTAATCTGTCTCCGTCGCTGTGTTGTCCGTTAAAAAAAAAAAAGATGTAGGAACCCCGTCAAACTGCCACTTAGCGTTTCTTCCTGTCTTCTCATTTCAATACGAAAAGGAAATAAATGTTATTGACTGATTTCCCTATAGGTTCACGCCGTGTACTCCTCCTCACCACAGCGCTGACTCCAGCCTGCATACGTGGTCTCAGGCACTCCAGCAACATGATGACTTGGTGGCTATGCGAATCCGAGGTAATTATCAGGTCCACGTGAAGCGCTCGGCTGCTGCGCTGCAACAGTGTGTCTAGGGCGTTGCCCAGCTGGTTCACGGTGACGTTGACTGCTAGTAATTGGCAGCCCGGAATCAGGAACACAACATGAATTGGCGGGACCTCACGACCTGTTGCGAAGGGAGAAATATGGGAATCCTGAACATGGCGATTCGCTTGCTGTTTCTCTATAACTTTAAATGATAAATAAAAAGCTAAATTAGCTTTCGGGTGCAAAGTATTCAAGATGTTATTTGGTTTAGGTTTTGGCTGCGAAACCGCACTGGTTTGTAGCTGCAAAATGGCCTCACAGCATTAAGCATATTGCATTGATTCAGCGATGCCAAGCGATCCAGAAAAATCAACCTGGACTACAAGAGTGGGCGTAACTGTAGCCGAGCTGCGTGGGTCAACGAAAAGCGAAAACCTTGCGCTAAAACAGTCTTATCAAGAGAATTGGTGACGTCACTACACCTATAACCACGCAAGCAAGGAAGTAGCTGTGTCATTCAGGGGCGTAGCCAGGGGGGGGGGGCTTATGGGGCTTCAGCCCCCCCCCCCCCGAAATTTTTTCGTGCTGTCCATGCACCGCTGACCAAAGCAACCCCGGGCGCCGGAAATCATTCTGGATTTTGTCTAGAATGTCTTCTTCACGCTCGAAAAAACATTTCACCGCGAACATTGCAAACTCGGACGCGCTTTTGCGACAACATCCATGCACCGGAAGTCACATAACGCAAGCAGCCCCATCCGAGCACAAAGTTTCGAGGGCGTTTTGATGGCGAACGGGCTCGCCGCGGCATTTCGCAGAGGCTGCGGAATATACGGAGCGCATGGATGTCAGTTCCGAAACTTTATGGGTATAACGTTCTCATGAACTTTTGATGTGAAAGGTGCATTGTCATTTCCAAAGTTGTACTTTCGGTTTTCAATTGCTAAACTTTGTTGGTTTAATGCTGTTATAAACATTTGGCGCCAAAGGTGTATTGACTTTTCTAAAGTGGTACACCGGAACATACAAGGCAAGCCAAATCAACGCACTATCAGACAAGTTGACAAAGCACGCAGCGAGGTTCGATGAGATGAAGCCTTGTGGTGGTTCATTTGTGCCGCCATCTCCCACAGAAAAATATGAATGTTTGTTTTCAGCTACTCCAAAGCATCCATGTTTAGACACTAACGCCAGCAAAGGTAGCTACGTCCTTATTTACTTTTTTCTACTTTGACTTTTATTCACGAGGACACATTGAGCCTCTTCATTTTGTTTGTTCTCGCTACCCTACCCGCGGGCTGCCAGAGCCAGCGAGAGCGCATGCGTTTTTCTCGTGTTGCCCCTACCACCGCGCGGCGCACTTCGGTGCGCATTCGGTTTTCTCTGGCAGAGTGCATTTTCGCCTAGCAGGGATTTGGACGCTTTCTGGCTAATAGACGAGAAAAAGAAACGATGGTCGCTCGCCGCCATCCCTGTGGGGACTCGACGGATTTCATCGCGTTCCCTTGAGAGCAACATCTCCGGAAAGTCTTGTCTAGCCGGTGTAGGACACCGAGCAGTATGCACATGGTTCTCGGTGGACCAAACCTCTCACGTTTTCTTCGATATTCCTTCGGTAGCCACATTAGGGGCCCAAATTAGGCATTCGACTGTTCCCAAGATACTTTCCTTTGCGGTTTTTTTTTTTCATTTCGGTGCCCACGCCCCACAAAAGGAAAAAAAAGATATTGTTGTGGCGCAGCGAATTGTCGCATGGTGAAAGTTCGACTTTGTTACTTCTTTTGCGGAAAGGAAAGCAATGGGCCACGGGAAGCTTCACTTGCCGGGTACTCTTATTATATTATCAATTATATAGACACTTCCGGCGCATTCCTGCCGTCGCCGTCGCCCTCACGTTCCGCATAAAGTCCAAGGGCGATAACATCGGTACCGCGCACCGCATGCTGTATGTGCGAGTGAAAGCATAGGGGGGGGGGGGGATGGGTGGGCCGACAATAGTGGCTCAGTCTTGTGTGCGCAAAGGAGAAAAGCGGAGAGGAAGCGCGCCGCCTTCCGTTGTGGGCGATACATCGGGCGGAGTGAATGGGATGGGGGCGGGATCTAGGATTCCGTGAATCTGTGATTGTGCAACATATTTATTTGCCTTATTTCATGGATTATATACAGTGACTTTTTCTTAGATACGTAGATTTATTGGAGACTTATACGTATATTTAAATAACTTGTTGCGAGGTTTTGTGTATACGTGCAGCGAACTTGGTTTCCAGTGACACGTTTTTGCCCTTTATCAACCTGTATCATCGCATTTGTATATTCCATTGTATCATAGAATTTCTAATGTACGAGGGCGAGTCAAATGAAAGTGAGTCTACCCACCCAGCGCAATAATGGCTCAGTTCACTATCTGCGAAGCATGCGCGTAGCACACAGGCATCTCTCATTTACAAAATTGACACGCAGGTGTGAGGATAAATGTTCTTTAATGCTCTCATTCACTGGGTTGAACAAGGTTGCATTACGTAATGGACGCTCCAGAAGTTTAGAAGCGTGGGGCCGTGAGGATTTTGACAGCTGAAGGCGTTTCCTCAAAAAAAATTAGTCATCGTATTGCTGCCATGTACGTAGAACATTGCACTTCATTGGCCACTGTGAAGAGTTGGAGTAAACGGTTCAAACAAGGATGTGAAAGTTGCAAAGACGATCAAAGACCGGGCCAAAGCCACCATGCAATCACCCCCAACAAAATTGCAAAGGTTGATGGGCTGATGAGACAAGAACGGAGGATAAGCATCGATGAACCGGCTGAGCGTGTGAACATCAGTCACGGTTCCGTTCACGCCATAATTCATGAACATCTCGGTTATCGGCTCTTGTGTGCGCAATGGATGCTCAAGATTTTGAACCACCGCCAGAAGACGGAGGAGTTCGGCGCTGCCTTGACTCGCCTGATCTGGTATCACAATGACGGTGACGATTTCTTGTCTGCAATTGTGATCGGGGACGAACCATTGTGCCACTACTACGAGGCTGAAACACGACGGTAAAGCTTACAGTGGAAACACTCGAATTCACCACCCTCAAGAAAGAAAGGCCTTCATTACCGCCGGAAAAGTGTTGGCTTTTTCGATCTTCAGGGGCCATTACTGATAGAATTTGCTAAATCTTGAGCGACTACAAATTATTTCCGATATTGTGAAACGCGGGAACGGCTACCTGTCGCAATCAAGAACAAGCGACGTGGAAAATTGAGGAATGGTGTCATCTTGTTCCACGACAATGCCCGTCCCCTCGTCACTGATGTGGGTAATATAAAACTGGCGAAGTTCAAGTGGAAAACGCTGCAATATCCGCCATACAGCTCAGACCTGTCGCCTTGCGACGTCCACATTTTGGGGCAACTGAAAAAAAAAACAGCTCAAGGATTCTTGTCATCCGATGACGTGAAAGAATCAGTTTCAGACTTTTGTAGCAGCAACCCAAGGAGTTTTATCAGACGGGAATCACGCGACTGGTTAGTCAATGGGACAAATGTTTAATTGCTCATGGAGACTACTTTTAAATAAAGTATTCCGTTTGTCATATATTCGCATTGGATCACTTTCATTTGAATCGCCCTCGTATATTTTGCAGAACTTCTGCTTTTTATACGCGCTCTTTGTTGCGACTGTAATTTCGGTGCAATTGCTCACGATACAGGACCGGTGACAGCTGCTCTTGCGTAATACATGGGAGCAAATTACAGCGTCATTGATATTTTTCACTGGCCGTTGCATGTGTGCAAGAATGTAAACAAGGATCTTGAATGACAAAGTTTCATAAACATATTCGTCCTCAAGTTGTTCATTTCATGGGCTTGACATTTTTCATATCAGCGGCATGGAATACTTTGCTGGTTTCGAACTGCTGCTTTCGAATTTACATATTAAATAGACAAAAACATGGAAGCATTGATATCAGTTACTTGGGTACAATTTTTGGCACATAAGAGTACATTCTTTTATAAAAAAATTATTATTTTAGTTGATTTGACAGTGCGTAGCGTTCAAGAATTCGTTTGCAGCATCCATGGCAATGACAATGCAGTTATTATTAATGTATTTGATCCCTCGACAAATTGTTTAAGAGGAAGCTTTAGCTCGGGCCCAACTCCAGCACGATCTATTCAGGTACATGTCAAATGCAAAAACGCTTTTCTGAGAACTCCTGGTTCGCTTTTAATGAAATTTGTTGCATTTGAGATAGAAAGTTCAATTCTAGTGTCTGTTGGAAGCGGAATTTCGATTTAGGGCCTGAATTTTCTTTAAAGTATATTGAAAAATTCACAATTTCGAAAACGTAGAAGCACGATGTTTACAAACTAATAGTTCTGCATAAAGAACAGATATCTAGGTTCTGTAAACGGTAGCTGCTATAACAGTCAAAGCGGACAAATTTCATATGTCACTTTGAATGTTACGTGAATTGGTTACGTTGAGTACAATGGTTCTGCCAAAGCCGCATTTCCATAATACTAAATTTTTCGAAATTCATGTGTAACATATAAATTTTTTCCGCTGTAGATGCACTATTACGTGCATTTCACAGAATTGTGATATCATTTTCTATTGTTGAGTTACAGAGTTTTAAACTTGATAGTTTCATTTTCTGAATATTTGCGAGTTTTGCCAATTTTTAATAAAGAATTGACAATCTAAATGAAAAATTCGGAAAAACTCTCACTAGAATTTAAGCGGTTCTTTTAAATGCAACAAACCTCGTCAAATTTGGTGCAGTGGTTGCCGAGAAAAACGAATTCTCCTTCGACATGTATTTTGATAGGAGCACCCGAACTAAAGCTTCCTCTTGAGGAGGAGGCAGAACTACGATGTGAGCCTCCCCCGAACGAAATTTCTGGCTACGCCACTGGTGTCATTAATAAAGGGTGTAGCATGGTGCAGTGAAGTACGTGAAAGTGAAGCGGTTGAACCTACCAGAGCCGTTGACATCTGATGCGTAGACAAATCTATCCACGGGTGCCACGTCGATCGTGTAACGCAGCATCCACGCGTTGCCATTGACGAGACCACTTTGGCTGCTGTTGCTGCTGCCTGTGTTGCTTTTCCACTTCCACGACGTCACCGTGAAAACACGGTAGAAAATAACAGTAAATATCGCCACAGCGGCCAATGAATTTATGAAAGCTCTTTTGGCAGACCGAGAACACCGCATGCTTCTTCTTCTTCTTCTATCCTCTAAAACGGCTGGTATGCGCAACTGGAGCGTGGTGACCGACGTGGACGATGGCACATATTTCCAATTTGTCCAGCAGTTTATCACAGTAGCCAATAAAACCGTACGTTGTGATGTCGTTACCGTACAGAGTGTTTCAGCGAACACTTCAATATTTTTTAATAATTGCCTGGGTAGATTGTACAATTCTAGTCCATGAGGTAGTCTACTCGAAGAGGAAGGCATTACTTGTACAAAAAATTGAAATGCATAATCGGATACCTAACGAAAATTTACTAACTAGCTCTGTAACTAATTATCTTCTGGGAAATATTGTAATTTACAAATTCTAGCGCGTGAGACTGCAAAGCACATGAATTTGAAAGCAACTATGTGGATGACACCATTTAACAGATATGCGGCGCCAACTTTCCAATAAAATGCACTGTTGTAACGGAAACTTTCTTAACTTTCTTACTTTCTTAACAAAATGTTGTTTTATGCATGTAATTTTATGCGCTTCTTGAAGTGGACCATCTCAAGGACTAAAATTGTGCTATCTGCCACATGAAATAAAAAAATCTAAGGCCAGTGCCAGGCAGTGAGAGCTGTCAAAACGGCGAAGATGGTTGTCATTTTCTCAAGTTTAAACTCGTGTTTAGCGCACTTTTCATGAAAGTCTCTGTGTCTTTGTCGTCATTTTGCTACATTGGAGCTTCGGTTCAGGATTGCGCATACTCCTCAGTTGCGTGTCGTTTTCATCAAACCAGTCTATCACTCGCCTTGCAGCTGTGGCCGCAGTAACGGTCCAGTAATTCTCTGTTGAACCGTGCGTTCGCCAACTCCGTGGGAGGAATTTCTCTGCGTCGACGTCTCTGCTCGGCATCCTACTATCGAAGTTGGGGTTTAAGTTGCATCTGCTGGACCTTACCTTGGCTTGCCTTCTCTTGAAAGTGTGGGTTCGCTTGCCTCCACCGGCACGTCCTCTTCCCGTTCTCGAAGATCGGAATTTGCGCGACGTCGGCGCTGCCGCTCACGCCGAGCCGCATCCACGGGGCGAAAGGGCGTGCGCCGGCGAAACACCTGCTCCAATACCCACCTCCTCTCCCTCTGCGCACGCTCTGCCCCCGGCCCCCCTCATGACGCACGACAAGGGACGGTGAAGGCTCGACTCAGAACAGCTCCGCTGTTAAAAATTAAAGTATTCGCTAAAACACCCGGTATAGTTGCAGGCTGGAATACGATGCTGCGTTCCCAGTCTACAGAGACTTGTTTCTGGGATATCGAGCTCCGTTAATGTTGCGGAAGAGTGAAACAGTCATATAGGGCGACTGAAATAGTGGTATGCGAGTGCACCACCACCACAAAGACAATATTTCGCTTGAAGTCAAAGCCACAGCATAACCAGTGAAATAATTTGTAGCGGCCATCCATCACTTCGTTGTCCCCGATCCTTAGAAATGCAGTTTGCCCTGCCGAGGGTGTCATTGCCCTTTGCTCCCCTCACCGTGCATTGATGTAGGGGTGATTGCCTCCTGCTCGCCTGACAGGGGCGCGACCGCAGCCACTCGGCAAAGCCGATTTTCCTTTTGAGTGAAGCCAGTTTACTGTCCGTTCTCCACCAATCAAAACGCGTGTTACTTGCCTCAACTAAACCGAGCCCCTAAAAAATCGGGAAACGGGATTTTCGAACATTAATAATGGACGACGCTGCTCGTAGTTCTTCTAATAGAGACGACGCAACAATTAGGTTTCCTGTCATCGCCGCAGAGCTTCAGTGTCCCAGGTTTCAGCCCAAGAATCCTCGAATTTGGTTTATGCAAGTAGAGGCCCGTTTTCAACTCCGGCGCATCACTTCACAGACATCAAGGTACCTGCCCGTCGTCACCGCGCTACCCTCCGATATCGCCAATGCCATAGAGGATCTGCTACCGGGTACGCCTTCAGCTACAGCATACGACGAGCTGAAACCCAGGAACGTGGAGTGCCTCGAGCCATCGCAACATAGCCGTCTCCAACAGCTTTTCTCCGAGCAACTTGGCGACCAACGACCGTCCCCACCATTCCTGCACCGGTCCCCTCAGTTTCTGGGTGGCCGCTCCGCAAACGAGAGCCAGCTGCCAATTTTGCGCGAGCTGTTCTTGCAGCGCCTCCCACATTTCGCAAACACGCTGCTGGCAGGTATCAAGGAGACGAGTCTCGGTCGGCTAGCTGCCCTCGCTGACCGCATGTGTGACTGCTCGTCTGCGGCACAGCTACTTGTTGCTGCTGAGAGAGTCTCAGAGCCAGCGGACCAACTCTCGCGACTGGTGGAAAAAGTGGAACGGCATACCAGTGCGCTGGAGAAGCTGACAACGGGGGGCAACATTGCCAACCAACTTCGGTGCAACCATTCGCCTTCACAGTCTCGCAGCGCACCTAGAAACTCGCCGCGGCAGTTATGCTCGTATCACCTTCGCTGTCGTTAACAAGCAAGTCCCTGCACCCAACCCTGTTCGTGGACGGCAAACGCACCGGCCAGTCGCTAACAGTGGCATGCGACATCGGCCTTCAATAGACAAATAGACAAGCTGACTATTTTTCGTAGTCGACCGCATCACCGACACCCGCCTTCTCGTCGACACAGGAGCCGAGCTGTCTATCGTTCCCGCCACGCCGCAGATCGCCAACGCGGCAAGTCCACACCCACGCTCGACGCAGTAAAGAACAGTGCCATCGCGTAGTATGAACTCCCGTCAATAACGCTAGACATAGGACTCTACCGCTTCCACAGATGGGTGTTTGTGATCGCCGACGTCAGCATTGCCATACTGGGAGCGGACTTCCTCAGCCAATGCAACCTGGATGTGTGTGAATACCCGCAACTCACGAAGCCCCGAAAAGATGTGCTGCCCGTGAAACAAAAGGTGAGGCATCATATCACTACCACAGGCCCACCTGTCGCCGCGCGGCGAAGGAGGCTCGCTGAACGGAAGTTGGAAGTCGCCCGCCATGATTTCGAACACGTGCGACAGGCAGGCGTTATTCGTCCTTCCTCCAGCAATTGGTCTTTACTTCTCCATATGGTTCCAAAGCAGGGCATTGGCGACTGGCGGCCTTGTAGCGATTACAGAGCTTTGAATACATTTACTATCCCGGATCAATATCCCCTTCTCCACACACATGACTTCGGCGCTCGTCTTGCAAGAACCAAAATATACACCAAGGGCGATTTGATGAGCGCGTACCACCAAATTCCTGTCAAACCCAGCGACATTGCTAAGACAGCACTCACTATGCAAAATAAAAGTGAGGCGTGCAGACAGGACACAAGAGTAGAGAAGTGCACAACACGAACGCCGACTATCAACTGAAGGGAGCACTGAGGCGAAAAATGAAAGAAGACACAAAACTCATCTGCGTATACTCAGGAATGGTAACACCACGTGTAAATCGGGTACACGTGCTGGTATACGTGAGAGATAACTGTTAAGGCACTTAATCTCTTGCTTATGTAAAGTAATCGAAGGCTGACTCACGCACGCACTTCCACCATTAAAGATATGCCATGCCTCTATCATGAGACGCGTATCTTCATTCTTATGCCTGTACAATATCGCGCATTCATCTAACTCTGGCTTGCAGTTACAATCTCGGCAATGTAGCGAAAGATTAGAAGACGATCCACCGGTTAACGACCTTTTATGTTCCATTAGCCTCTGATTGATACACCGTCCCGTTTGCCCTACGTAGAACTGGCCACAGCTAAGGGGAATTTTATAAACCACACCCATACGACAGTCAGTAAAACTGTTGTTCTTATTGTGCTTCACTGGACAAATATCTGTTCGTTTTTTGCCTTTTACCCGCTCCTTTTTATTCTGTACGGCAGCGCATATCTTACCTAGCTTATTGGGAGCAGTGAAAGCAACATTGACATCATATCTACTCGCAACTTTTTTAAGCCTGTGCGACACTGAATGAATATGCGGAATAGCCACTACTCTTTCTTTTGCTATTACTGCTTTCTGTAATCAAGTACGTCCCTCTCGAAACCGACTTCTTTAGGCGCGCAGCCACAGTGGCCACCACTACACTAGGATAACCTGCTTCTAATAGGCGCCGGACCTGCGCATTAGAACTGGCGCTCATTTTGTGCATGCAGGATCTTGTGAGGGAAGACTTAAGGCACGACATGGCGATTCCGTTTTTTACTAATTTAGAATGCTTGGATTGAAAGTTTAGCAACGGCTTCGAAGATCTTGGGGAGTACTGCCAACAAACATGATTTTGTTCGAAGATCAAGGAAATGTCAAGAAACTGAATTACGCGTCGGTGAGGAAATTCCTTGGTAAACTTTAATCCTCCCCCATAAACTTTAAATTGCTCACTTACTGAGGTAGCAGCGGAATCTAATTCTTCTATATTGCAGAAAATCAGGTAATCATCAACATAACGAAATATCTTGATAACGCTATCACTTAAAGTTTTCTCTAAGCAGTTGTAAACCTTACTTCCAATTTTGCGCGAGCTGTTCTTGCGGCGCCTCCCACATTTCGCAAGCACGGTGCTGGCAGAAATCAGACATTTGTATTTGCTCAAAGGTTGCCCCTATTCTTAGCAACATTTACCTCAGTAAGGTTGACAACTGTTGACAATTGACACGTGGTGTTACCATTACTGAGCATGCGCAGATGAGTTTTGTGTCTTCTTTCATTTTTCGCCTCAGTGCTCCTTTCAGTTGATAGTCGGCATTCGTGTTGTGCACTTCTCTACTCTTGTGTCCTGTCTGCACGCCTCACTTTTATTTTGCATAATGAATCCTTACGAACTAGCTCAGCTTTCTGTCGTTCCAGCACTCACTAGTCGATTTGCCCTATTTGAGTTCGTCCTTATGTCTTATTGTTTGCAGAGTGCGGCGCAAACATTTCAAAGGTTCATAGAGGAGGTCACGCACGGACTCCCGTTCATTTTCGTCTACCTTGGAGAAATTCTCTTTTCAAGTCACCCAGACGAAGAGCACAGAAAGCATCTTCGCCTCCTATTTGAGCGACTGGATAAACATGGCCTTGTCTAAAGTCCCAGAAATGCATTTTTAGAGCTGAAGCCCTTGATTATGTCGGCCATCGCATTTCACCCCAAGGCATCAAGCCCCTGGAATGATGAGTGCGGGCAAACGAGGGCTTCCCCTCTCCAGCCTCCTTCCGAAAGTTTCGCGACATTCTGGGTCTCATCAACTTTCACAGGCGCTTCACACCATCGTGCGTGCAAGTTATTCAGCCGCTTACCGGTCTGCTGCGTCGCGACTCCAAAAAACCGTCTACAGTCCACTGGTCCTCGGAGCACGAACATTTTTCGGAGGACGCCAAAACGCTGTTGGCGACTGCAGTGTTGCTGATTCCTCCGTTGCTCGACGCCCCATTCTCCCTTTCGGTAGACGCGTCCACCACGGCAGTGGGCGCAGCACTGCAGCAGCACAATAGCAAAGTCTGTAGACCGCTGGGCTCCTTCTCATAGTGCTCGAATCCACAGAATCTCACTAAAGCACGTTCGGGAGCGCGATGTTGGCCATCTATTGCATTTGCAAGCATTTGCGTTGTTTTGTTGAAGGCTTTAACTTTTACATTGCAACCGACCACAAGCCGTTAACCTTCGTTTTCAAGAACAACTGTTCCTCGTGCTCAAAATGTGAGCTTCGGCAACTTTCCTTTATCTCCAAATTTTCTACGGACATTCGCCATATCTCTGGGACTGAAAATCAGGCAGCTACCGAAGTGCCGTGGATAGGTGCTGTGCCTGGTGGCCTCGTGGATTTCCAAGCTATAGCCTCCGCCCACCAAAACAACACCAAGCTGCGCCAAGTGCGCTAAAAAAGCTTCTTGATCCTTTTTGCGGAGGTGCCGCTGCCCTACACAACACAGGTCACGTGTGACACATTGCAGGCAGCTCCTCGACCGTTGTTGCCCCATCAGTTTCGGCAGCCAATATTCGATTCACTGCACTGGCTAAGCCATCCCTACGTCAGAGTGGCACAGAGGCTGATCAGGGACCTCTTTTGTCTGGCCAGAGATATACAAAAATGTTCGAGGCAGGGCAAGAAGCTGCCAAGCCTGTCATGCCGTGAAAGTGAAGGAGCACACGCGTTCAGCGGTGCAGCCGTTTCGACCACTAGAGAGCCGTTTCGATCACCTGCATTTAGACTTCAGATCACCTGTGGGCCTCTTCCGCCCTGCCAAGTTTTGAGGTACCTCCTAACGTGTGTCTATCGGCGCTCAAGATGGCCTGAGGCGACACCTTTACAAGGCATTATGGCCGAAACGGTGGCGGAAGCATTTGTTGCTACTTGAGGGCCGCGGTACGGTTGCTCTTTACGAATAACTACTGACCGAGGCCGACAATTACAAAGCTTGCTTTTCTTCTACCCTGGCGAGACTGCTCAGCACGCACCTTCATAACACCTCGTCTTACCACCCACAGAGCAACGGCATGGCCGAGCAGCTCCACTGACAACTGACGACGTCATTGACCGCCACGCTCAACAGACAGCTCTGAGTGGAAAGGCTACCGCTAATACTACTTGGGTTGCGAGCAACAATCGAGGATGACCTTGGAGTCAGCGCAGCCGAGGTGCTCTATGGATGAGTAATGCGCGTTGCAGGCCATTTTTCCGTCACCCAGCAAGGCACTGCGCCAGTGGTCGCACAGCAGTTATAGAGGTTTCGTTCCTGGCTCGACCAGCTTCGACCTACACCCCCACGTGTCGCCCGCGGGCAGCCTATGTTCAGCTTTCCGACAATGGACACAACCACGCACGTGTTTCTGCGGCACGACTCTATCAAGCCACCATTGCCTCCTTCCTATGCAGGCCACTTTCGTGCGGTTTCTCCTTCAGGGAAAACCTTGAAGATTGACGCACGCGGTAAGGAAAGCGTCGTGCGAACGCGTGAAACCCGCCTACCTTGAACAATAACGCTTCACTCCTTCCGCAATTCAGACCTGAGCCCCCGGCACTCTTAAGGGGAGGAGAGCCCTTGTAGACTTGGTCCGTCACTACACGTTGTGCCCGCTTCTTGCAAATCCAGCTACCTGGCCTGGGTCCACGTAGCGGTCATGGTGGCCTGCTCTTTCATGTAAGTGAGGTGGCTGCCCGACCGGGGCGCCACCACAGCCACTCGGCAAATCTGGATTTACTGCGTAGTAAATCGGCTCTCCATTCTCAACTTGTCAAAACGTGTATTCCTTGCTTCCGTTACAACGAGCAGCTAAGATGCTCTCGTGTACCTGCGCTACCAAACGTGACAAACCTTATTCAGGCTTATGTTTCCTCACTTCTCTTTATTTATTTTGAATGTCCCGGACCTCTTCCTCCCTATTCCCTTGTTGGTACGTGTCATAGTACGGATATTATCATCGTCATAAACAACACGCGTACATGCTTCTTGGCCGATCCCTACGTTGTAAGTGTGGGCCATAGTATGGCAGTCATAATTAACTCTCGCCGATAATCGGGAAGAGGTAAGTGATTTTGACGTGACCAAGGTTTACGTGCGGTTGGGGCCTAATTGATAGACGATCCGGTTGCTCGCGCCAGGGGTAGTGAGTGAGTGAGTAAAAACTTCATTGAATATAAATAAAATAAGGCACGATGATTGGGGCCCCTATTCCAGGGCCCACTGGGCGCGAGCGGCTCGCTGGGCTTGGTCCAGAAGAGTCAATTGGCTCTCCCGACCCTCATCTGCAAGCCACGCCTCCCACTGCCTATTCCTTATTAGTGGATGTTGGTGTAATATGGGGCCGTCTGTGTGCGGAGGCCTCTTGGGGCACTTCCGTGTGAGGTGTTTTAGTGTGTGTCTGTGCACCACGGGCACTCGTCAGGGAACCTTGTGGGGTGTATCTTGTGTAGGTGGTGCAGGTTCGGGCATGTATTCGTCTGAATATGACGCCAGTCCTTCTCCTAATCGGAGTGAGGGTATTCAAGACGTCTCCGTTCCTGCCTTTGCTGTAGGAGGATGTCACGAGAATTCTGTCGAAGGTCGTTGCTCGGACGCTTAATCCTCGAGCAATACGGTCTGCCCTCGCGTTTCCTGCCAGTGCCTCGTGTACCACGCACCATATGATAGTGTGGTGCCCTTCCAGTGGATTGCCTAAAATATTTAGTATTGATTGGGGTGTCGTTCCATGTAGAAACAGGCCGCAAGCTGCTTGTGAGTCGAATAATATGAAAGCCGAATCGGTTTGGCGCCCGGCGTCCTGAATGGCCAAAGCGATGGCTGCAGCGTCTGCCACGCATGCCGAGGTGGCCTTGACGGATGCCGTTGTTAAGTTGTTCTTACATGTAGGGACTATGGTGAAGGTGCCTGAGCTGGTTCAACTGGCATCCGTGTAACACACTCCCGGCACCATGCCAAAACATTTGTAGAGTCTTTACCCTTGCCTGCGTCGTCCGGGATGGTACTTGGGGTGCATGTTTTTGGGAATTGCGGCCACCGCAATGTGCGATCGAACGGTGCGGTCTATTTGTGCCGTTTCCTCTCCGCAATACTCCGCAATACAGGGGAAATGTTAACCTCGCCAATACTTCCCTGCCCTGCGTTGAAGAACAAAGTCGTTCTTTCTGAGCATAGAACGTCGCGACTGCGTACTCGTCAAAACTATTGTGCAGACCCAGTCCATCGAATTCTCTGTGCTAGCGCATTCGGGAAGACCAAGGGCGGCTTTGAAGGTTTTTCTTAACATTGTGTTTGCCTGTATGAGCTCTCGGTTTGTCAAGGCCTCACACGGAAGGGCGTATGTGATTCGGCTAATTACGAATGCGTGAACCAGGCTGATCGTCTCTCCCTCAGGCCATCTCTCCTTCTTGCCACTCTCCGTATCATTCTGGCTACGTTTCATGTCACGCCCTTTAGTATTCGAAGGGTGTGGGATGTTGCAGCGTTCTGTTGTATCCACATCCCGAATATTCTGAGTGTCTGCACTTCACCAATTGGCGTCCCGTCGAGAGTCGGAGTGATCGGCACCCAGTCCTTCTTTCTTGCGTATTTCGCACACACCCAAATGAATTCCGATTTTTCGGGTGGGCATGACATGTCTACCACCCTCGCGTATTCCACGACTGCGCCTATAGCCTTTTGAAGAGTTTCTTGCTTGTCCCATAGGACCTTTGGTGAGCCAAGAACGTGACGTCATCGGCATATATCGCACAGCCGAGATTCGGGTATTTATGTAGCTCCAGGGCTAGCTTCTCTTCCCCACATTAAATAGCAGTGGAGAGAGTATAGCTCCCTGAGGGGTGCCTCTGTCGGGACAGTTGAAGGTGTCGGACCTCGTGGAGCCTAATCCGATTGTGGCCGTGCGGTCACTGAGGAACGAGCGCAAGTAGTTACAAATTCGTGTTCCGCAGTTAACTGCTTCCAGTCCCTCCAGGGTAGTGTGGTGGGAGATGCTGTCGAAGGCCTTTTTTATATTCAATGCCAGTACAAATTTATCGTCCGACCATCTGTTGGGGTGCAGGACCTCGTGCTTTAGAAGCAGAAAAACGTCCTGCGCCGACACGTGGGGTCGGAAATCAAACATTTTGGAGGGGAACATGTTTAGCTCTATGTGGTTCGAGAGCCGTACCTGCACAACCTTTTCGAAGAGTTTCTCCGCGCACGACGTTAGGGAGATGGGTCAAAGGTAGTTGATGTTACGAAACTTACCTGGTTTAGGAATGAGAATAATTTTTGCTTCCGTCCATTGTTTTGGAAGGACGCCGTCCTCTGTCCAGACCGTGTCGTGAAAGAGTCTGGTCAAGCTCTTTATCGTGTCGTCACTTCGATTGCGAATCATTGCGTTCGTGGCCTGATCTACCTCTGGGGCTGTGTTTTTCCTGAAGGAGTGTGCCGCTGCCTAAACCTCATCAAAGGCTATGGAGGCGTCCAGTTCCGGTTGGTCCTCACCTTCGTAAACGGGTTTGGTGGATTGCCCGGTCGGAACAGTTTCTACGTATACCTGTTTAATTTTGTCTATCATATCGGCTTCCCGCCCTTCAAACTCGTTTTTCAATAGCTTGAGTGCGCGATTCGCGACTGTTTTTCTTCCTCCCGGGTCAATCATACTTCGAAGAATGCGCCATGTTTTCTTTGTAGTCAACGTGCCCCAAAGCGAATCGTTGAACTGACGCCAATTGCTGTCGCTTAACTTTTGGGCGTAATTATCAGCTTCCTGCTCTAGCTGAGGTATCCGTATCCTGAGTCTGCGATTAAGTTTATGCCTTTTCCATCTTTTTGTGAGGCCTCTCCTGGCTTCCCAGAGATGCAAGATGCGAGGGTCCACGGCTGGAGCCTCTGTTGTCGTTTCAATTCTTCTGTGACCCCAGTGTAAATAACTCTGATCCGCTTGGCCCATTCTCCTACATCAGTTATGCTGCAGATTGTTCTTTTAACGATATTTGGTCCAGTCGGATAGTTTGGCTTGCCGACAGCTCTTCAAATCCTGGCTGCATTAACTGATATGCCTAAAATAGAGTGATCGCTTCCTACGTTTTCACCTAGGTTCGTCCATCGCGTCTCACTTTTGTTGTTTGTGAACGTGTGGTCGGCAGAAGTGTCCTTGGACACGCTGTTCCCGATTCGCGTTGGGAGATCCAGTTGGGTTAGCTGGAAATGTCCGTTGCATTCTACGACGCCTGCCAACAAGATGCCCTTAGGATTGTCTCTACTGTAGGCCCAGTTTGAGTATTGTGCGTTAAAGTCGCCTAACGATATTAATTTGTCCGTACCTTGAGCGTGTCACATCGCGGTGGCCACCACGTTTTCGAAATCCGCCTGTTTTTCTCTGGGAGAAGTATAAACGTTGACAATATTTGTCCTAGGTTGGCCCCTTTTCTGCGGCCGAATCGTGATTATCTGGTGCTGAATAGCCCCCCCCCCACAACAGAATATAATTTACGCTAATCGCGACATCCTTCTTGGCGAAGGTGGCTACATGAGGACAATCTGGGTGAGCATAAAGCTCATTTCCTTTGAGTTTTTTTTTATTTTGTTTCCCTAGTTCCAGAATACAGATAACGCCGGGAGGGATTGGCGCCGATTCTAAGTAGCGCGTGAAGTTAACCAATATCTTGCGCAGCATGCAGCAATTCCATTGCCAGATCTCAATGTGTGCGGTCCATCCATGGATAAGATCGCCAGGGGCAGAGGTTCAAAAAGTGCCGCCGCAGACGCGCTTCGTTATTTTTATTTTCTTTTTGAAGCGAAAACGAATCCACTTGGCGAGAACCGACCAGCGATCAACCCACCCAGGTGAAGAAATGGAATCATAGGCAAAGCAACCTTCGCTTTAAAAAAATTGCATACTCTAAATGCATTCTTCAGATATGGGAACATATCTATTCAGAACAGGGCTCGCGCCTGAAGCTTGTATTTCAGCACGTACAGTCATGAAAATGTGTTTGGAAGATCGAACGAACAATGTCGAGACACCACAGGTATTTGATGCGCTCGACTGTACGCTGAAACGTCGCGTTTTCTCTTTTTTTTTTGGCACGCCCCTTGAACAATATCTTTCAAGGATGTGAGATGTGTTGTAGGCCAGACAACGCCATATGGCGGTGCCGCGGTATCCAGGATATTAGTAACTACGTGCTGCAGCTGTCGTGAAAGACGAAGAAGAAATGGCCAGCACTGGTAACCCACATCAACGCGTCGAAATTTCCGATGAGCCCCTCGAGGGCGACGGAGAGTACCTGGCGACGCCAGGAGACACCTCTCAGATGCCGTCGCCCGTGCAGGCCGCGAGAAGCATCTGGAAAGCGGCGGATCCTGAGCCGCAAGACGGGGACACCGGCTACAAGACCAACGCTGCCCAGGCGACTGGACCATCCGGACGCGGCAGCCTCGTGCCCTGTCTCGCGATGTCAGCCGCAGCGACTCTCGTGTTCCTCTTTTGTCTCGTCGCACTCCTGACGGCCCATGGTAACAGCGCCAGGCGAGTAAATATCTCCTCAAGCGATTTAACAAAAAAGTTCGCATCTTAGTTTAACAAGCGACGCGGTAACGCTAATCTGCCGATTGATAAGTGACATAAGTACCACGCTGTTCAGTTCTCAAATTATTGTTGCTCGTAAGTTGATATGATTGCTCCGGGGCCATTTTAAGCTGTTTTGTGCTTCGTTGCCTTACACCTTTTGCCAAGCTGAAGAATGCTCACTTTGCCATCTCGCAAATTCAAACACTTCTGCTTATTCTAAACATGGACCCACACTCGATCTGATACTCCTGGCACTCAACGAGAAAAGACATGTTTTGCCGCCCTCAGTCAGATGAAGGATGGCAGTGAGATCGGGTTGCAGCAGTACAAGCTGCCAGACTTTTGAACTGCATCTCATCAACTTCTCGAAAACACAAATTGTAAGAATCGCGAGAAAGCGGAAACTCACATGAAAGATTCCTGGTGTTAGGCTAACAATGACTGCGCTAAGCATCACCATAGAAACATTTTGCTAGATGCTGCGTTGAAGTGCAGCATTTTTTGGGTGGCTTTTGACGGCAGTAACGCGCACCTATATCGCCTATCCAAATTCGCACATCGTACTGCTTGACACGAGTGTAGAAGACGAAGCACAATGTAAGTAATGTGAAAAAAAAATGGCATCGATGGCGTACTTCTGGATCCCACAATTGCTTTACGTGCTTGAAGTAAACAAAGGCGTGACCTTCGAGACTGGCTACCGTTACTCCGGGGAACATGTTGCTCGGGTCGCGATTTGGTAATTAACCCTGGCACAAACCTTAGGAAAAACATGCGCCCCGCGCACGCCGACTAGCGGTGAACTTGAATCACCAGAATACGAAAAATTTTTCGTAGCTACCAAAATTTATCTTAATATCAGCAAAACAGTCTAATGAAGTTTAGTCACAAGAAACTGCAGAGCAGTGTTTTTTGTAATCGTATCTACTATTTAATTTCATCCATCAGTAGTGTATGTGAGCCTCCGGTCACTGTCAACGAGGTGTCTGGGGGGCAATATATCAGATAGGCAACATAATCTGCTGATGCTAAAAAAGACGACTGTGCAGAAAACCATCGACGATAATTGTGCATGTAAGCGAATAGCGAACGCTTAGAGCAAGCTATTCGTTTTCATTCTTTTAATAAATGGTACGCTTGGCAACGTAAATTTGTTTCCGTACGAGTATGCAGGTAGCGTTTGTTGTTTCACTGCGTAATTCAGTTGACAACAAATCCATTAGTCCGCACATCCGT
Source organism: Dermacentor variabilis (assembly GCF_050947875.1). Lineage (NCBI taxonomy): Eukaryota > Metazoa > Arthropoda > Arachnida > Ixodida > Ixodidae > Dermacentor > Dermacentor variabilis. The sequence goes on along the minus strand of NC_134570.1, from coordinate 203,918,150 downwards.
AACAGTAGTATAGTTGATTCGCATGTGCGCCTCAAGCAGCTGTAGTATATAGTTGGCGCTCTACAACTAACGAGAGCGCACGTGTCCTTTGCGTCTGTGCCCCGGTAGCGGCGGTGAAAATACAAGCTCTGATTTGGTTTACAGTCCATGTAGCGGCACCTTGTAGGACTAAATGGTCGGTGGCTGCCGTTATTGCCAAAAATTACATTCCTCTATAGCAAGCTCTATCCCTCCCCTCCCTGATGAGCCTCAGAAAAGAGGGCGCACCGAAGATGTATTCCAGTTTTTCGGACGCCAAGTCCACAACTTCCCACGTTTCCATGTAGTACACTCGGAGAAACCCGACAAACCAGTGCGCACCATTTGACCGTTCCTTGTATCAAAGTCTTTCACTGATGTTTTTGGTCCCAGCTATAAGGCTACGAGGATGGTAAGCGGTGATCTCCTCCTGGAGCTCTGCAATCAGAAGCAATATGGGGAATTGCCGAAACTAGTGTCACTTGGGGAAACCCAAGTAATTGTAACCCCGCTCCCTACTATGAATACCACTTATGGCGTAGTTTCAGAAGATGATCTGTTGGAGCTAACTGAAGCGCAACTCCTGGAGGGTTTCAGTGAGCCGTATGTGATCAATGTGAGAAGAATTAGGATGAGGCGGGATGGCAAAGAAATCCAAACCAAGCGCCTAATATTCACCTTATGTTCAAGTGTCCTGGCCGAGTCAATCGAGGCCGGGTACATTAAGCTCCATGTTGGGCCATACGTGCCAAATCCCCTGCGATGTTTCAAATGCCAGCGTCTCGGCCGCAGTTCGCAGAGCTGCCGAGGCCACCAAACTTGTTCGAAATGTAGTGCCCATGAACACACCTCCAAATCTTGCGAGAACACTCTCCACTGTGTAAACTGTGATGGGGAGCACGCCGCTTTACTCACGGCTGTGCCCATTCTGAAAAAAAAAAAGGAAATTGTGACAATTAAAGTAAAAAAGAACATCAGTTTCGAGGAGGCCCGCAAAAGAGAACATAAGTTTCGAGGAGGCCCGCAGGCGGGTTTTTTACCAGCCCAAGAACACATTTGCTGATCTGACGCGTCAGGGGGCAGCGACACAACGACTTCCGATGGCTGTCCGACCCACAAGCAGTGAGTTGGCAGTTGCGCCATTTGCCCCCTCGGCGGTTGCAGCTAGCGCTGCTCCGCCAACCCAGCAGAAGGGGCCTTCCACTACCGGGCAGGTGGCTTCTGTGGGGCTTCGGGCTAACGTGCCCGGACCAGGCTAGCTAAGGTCTAAGGAGACACGTAGCTCGTCCCCACTCCGCAGCGCACGCAAAGGGGCGCCGCGGCGGGTTCGCTAACTCACCGGCAAGGCGTAGAGACGACTCCAGCCGTGGCACCAACGAATGGGGTTTATTCCCTGCTATGTACAAAATGCGAGTACAGTAGAGGAATACGGCACTGGGGTGGCAGTCGCAGACTACGGGTGAAAGCTCCCGGGAAGTCTGCTCCGCCACGCTGGCTCTTCCGAGCAGGTTCGCCACACAAAAGGGGGCCGCCTTGCTCAGAGGGGCGCGGGACCAAGAGGGTCTGCACGTCCGACAGCCAAGAGCACCTAAAGTCAATCTGCCCGGGCGAAAGCGCCCGCGCACCTCCGATGCTGAAGGAGTGAGAAGCCGAAGAGAGGGCGAGAGGGACCCGCACCTACTCCGTGCCCGCTCCTCAGGCACTGGGCTTCTTCGATTTTCGGAGTTGTGGCAGCCCGCTGGCAGCCAGATGGCAGCCAGCTAGTTCCGGTTCTCACAGGAAGTCACGTGGGCTGGGATCCCAAGACAACCCGAACCTGCCCGAAGTTTGCAAAATCGAACGCCGGTACAGCTGGCCAAATGTAAACATGCTACCAGCATGGCAGCGCCCGGCGAGGCCGGCGCGCGCTCGGCGTAGTCGGCCCATTTATGCGTTACCAGCTTGAAAATATATAGTTGCATTCAGGGATACGATCACTTTCGCGCGACTCGGCGCAGGACGCGTACTCGGCCAACCTCGCCTTGCGCAGCGCAACAGATGGCCTCCGACGCCGACGCGGCGGATGACAAGACGCGAAATCGTGACTGTATACTCGAAAGCGATGGCTGGAGGATCCCTGCTCGCAGCGATCACGTCGACCACCGGCGACATTGATGAGTTAGCGTTGTGTCATCACAAGGCATGAAAAAGCAGGTTATCGGGCACGTCTCATACGCATAAAATTTCGCGCCGACCTGCTTGGGCTTCGATTTCAGAAAGTTTGTTGCGGCTGATGGTGCTTCTCATTTAAGGAGCTGGGGACGCGGCTGGCGCGTGAAAATGCACGTCGCCCGTGACCAGCGAAACGTTCCACACGAAAAACAACATTGGTCGCAATCATGAGAGCAATAAGCCAATGTACGTGTGTCTAAATGTACCGAGCTAGTGCAATCAGTGTATTCTTAGATCAACGGCCTGCAGTTCGAACACATATCGGTTTCGAGCTGCCACAGCATACGACGGAGAGACGGAGCAAACACGGGCTAGCTGCAAAGCCTTCGCTAACTGCAGAGAAAGGAGAGATATACATACGCGAGATATGTCAAAAGGAACGCCACCAGAGAAATACGAACCCAAAATGTACCGCAATGTGTGAATGAGCGTCTACAACTTGCGTGGAACACGATGCAGATAACATGCACGCATGAGCGCGCGGCGCGCTGTTCACCGCCGCGAAGAAGCACTCAGGGGACACACACATACACACACACAAAAGCTTCAAACGGTTCACCACGGCTCGTACCACACCGCTTCGCGATGCGGAACGGAGCGTTAGCACCTAAAAAGATAACGCTAGAAGTAAGAAAATCCGAAGATGACCGTAGACAGTTGGCTGAGCGAGGTAAATTTAGGTCTTCAAGCGCCCGCGTTGCAATCCGCAAAGTCCCCGTAAAGATGGCGGCGAGTGCCCATCGCCTCTTTCAGTCGTCTGCTAGCCAGAGAACTTCCAGAGAGCAGCCAGACCAAAATCGTCCTGGCAGGTTCTGGCAGCCCGCGGGTAGCCAGAACTGTCCTGCGCGAGCAAAACGAACGCCCGGCGGAAGTGCGTAGCGCGGTGGGCGGAGCAACCCGAGAAAAACGAAGACGCTCTGGCTGGCTCTGGCAGCCCGCGGGTAGCCAGAAGTGGAAAATCGAAGAAGCCCACTGTTCTTACGCGCGGCGCGCGGCGTGACGTGAGCCGTGCGCGCAAGCAGCAGCCACTGCGTCGCGCCGGCGCCAGCGGCCGCGGGGAATGTACGCTATCCAAAATAAGGCTTGGAACTGCGCGTCCCCAGCGATCGCGCGGACGAATGGCCCAAGTCGCGCGTGAACAGGAGACAGGGGTCCAAAAGGGTCCAAAAGGGATGTGGGGACCCCTTTGGGACCCCTGTCTCCTGTTTACGCGCGACTTGGGTCATTCGCCCGCGTGATCGCTGGGGACACGCAGTTCCAAGCCTTATTTTGGATAGCGTACATTCCCCGCGGCCGCTGGCGCCGGCGCGACGCAGTGGCTGCTGCTTGCGCGCACGGCTCACGTCACGCCGCGCGCCGCGCGTAAGAACAGTGCCTGAGGAGCGGGCACGGAGTAGGAGCGGGTAGAGCGGGCCCCTCTCGCCCTCTCTTCGGCTTCTCTCTCCTTCAGCATCGGAGGTGCGCGGGCCAGGCCCCGCACACTCTCAAGTTCAACAAATGGCCACAGAGGGCGAAAAATCAATCGAGGCGCGTTTCAGCGTAAGCGCGCAAGTGGAGCTACTGTAATTTGGTCGAATACTTTAATTTGTGCTTTCTCTGCTAGGGGCGCTAAACATGCTGAATTTTTTTACTTTACACAAACCATTGACATAAACAATCGAGGTGTCTAAGGATGCTTTTTTACCTCAGGCAAATAGGCAGTTGATTTTTTTTTAAATTTGATTGTTGAAGCTGCTTTTTAGTCATAGCGTCAAGGTTTTTGTACTTGATTAACCACCGACAGCCGACAGCCTATTGGTATCGATGTGTTTTCCTGGCCGTTGGCGTTCGAATACTACGGCGGTAAAACATTTTCGAAAGCATGCTGGTTTCGTCTGCGAGTCACTACATAGACTTGCTGTAAAGAGGTCTACTCTTGGCAAAAAATAGTGCCTCATTTTGTTTAGGCGTTGATTATCATAATGAATGCGGCGGAGGTTGAGGGAGTACGCTTGAAGGTACGTTTTTATGCCGTTGATCTCCATAACACCGTAAGTACGCAAACCGATGTCACAGAACACTCGATGCATCATTGTGTGTCCTCCGTCATCGCTTGTTTGCTGTACGCCTACTAATTCTTCATTTCTTCTTCAAGTGTTGTATTCTCCTTTTGTCCTTGTTCTCTTGTGCTTCACTTACAGTATGTCGTTCCGTCAGCTGTAATGCGCATTTGCAAAACCAATACGTTTGATAAGACGCAGTGGTTATCATAATTTCACTACACATGTATTAAGCTGGCACATATGGTTCAGATACAGATACCTGTATGCGGACTTGCACGACGTTGATGCAGAGATTAGGATAATTATGACACCCGTAAGGAAGAGGCAGCTGACGGCCGTAAGCTGTTGCGTTCTTTCCGCCAAACTACCCGGCCTGGTAGTGCTGTAAAGATGCTGTATAAAAGTGACACGCGGTGACAGGGAAATTATTATACTTAGCAGCCGACCATACGTTTTGTAGCTTAGGTCTTCTTTCTTGTGCGTTTGTGCTACCCTTATTAATGAGCCATTTCTTGACTATGTTCTTGACTATGTAACCGCGTTTGTGTGGATGCGTAGACGTGTGCTTTTTGTTGTACTTGTAAACTGCAAATAAAATATTTTCAGGCTTACTCAATCTTTGGTGTCGTGAGCGTTTATTCCAGTCGAGGCCATCGTGCCACCTGGAAACCGCATTCTGTCAGTAGCCCTTCATGAAATGCAACAGCTGGAGCGCGGCGGCACAACTCGGGGTAACGGCGGCGTAATAAACGAAAAACCGCTCGGGATGCCCTTAAAAGTCAGTTGAGGGTGTGCCTTAACTCGATATGACTCAGTGCTACATGTATTCTGCTGCGCCTCGATCGTGCTCCCGCCAGTTTGGTTGCTGTGTGGCAAACGTAGCGCCTACATACTACATATGTAGGCGTTACGTTTGCCACACAGCAACTAAACTCGCGGGGGCACGATCAAGGCGCAGCAGCCAGAAACCCAGTAAAGCCACAGAACACCTGGTAAACTGTGCAAGACCCCGTTTCCTGTTGTACAGCGCCACCCGTGGTCGCATACTTTAGTTCACGACGCCACCGCTACGCTTATTTCCGTAGCACTGTGGAAGGTACAGTTTCCCTTCTCTAAGTTTGTATAGGTGTTCTGTGCGCGGGCGCTTTCGCCCGGACAGATTGACTTTCGGTGCTCTTGGCTGTCGGACGTGCAGACCCTCTTGGTTCCGCGCCCCTCTGAGCAAGGCGGCCCCCTTTTGTGCGGTGAACCTGCTCGGAAGAGCCAGCGTGGCGGGGCAGACTTCCCGGGAGCTTTCCCCCGTAGTCTGCGACTGCCACCCCAGTGCCGTATTCCTCTACTGTACTCGCATTTTGTACATAGCAGGGAATAAACCCCATTCGTTGGTGCCGCGCCTGGAGTCGTCTCTACGCCTTGCCGGTGTTACGTTTCGCCTACGACGCGCGGTATAGCCGGCGCGGATGCAGCGGACGCCGGGGCTTCGTTCAAAGCGGCGCACATTTTGGCCCGTTCGGCGCCCCTGCTACGCCTCCCCGCCAAGCGCGTCCAGGCATGTTCCAATGCCACGTGTCTTCGTGTGTGCGTGTGTGTGTGTGTGCATGTTGGTGCCCACGCTTGTCAAAGCGCGGCAGCCGGGGAGAGGAGCTCCCCCAACTGTGAAGCGAGGAGGTCTGACCGACGCCGGCCCGGCGGATGCGTCACCTAGTCGTCCCAACGTGCCCGAGTGGCGCAGTCACGTGCGCGTCTATCGAGGCGTTCCTTCTTGTCCCCAACTGCGAGAGTATAAAAGCAGCTGCCCCCGGACGCCTAGAGAGGCTCCGATTTCTTCTGTTGAGTAACGTGCTCTCCCGTCTCTCCACTTCGGTCGACCTGACCGGCCGCTCTTTTGCGATGCTAGAATAAAGAAGTTGTTCTGTTACCAGTCGACTCATGCTTTGCCGGGACCTTCGGATGCTTCCAGTTGTGCCCCAGGCCGCCAGGCCAACGCTACCCTTGGGGCTTGCAACCCATTTGCAACAACGGGTGTCAGCGCTGAGATTCCAACAACTGTCTGCCAGCGGTGAGATCGCGACAACGGAGGCCAGCAGCGAAGATATGCAGTTGACTGTATGCTGAGCAGCACAACGACCATCCGGGAGCAGTGTAACGAGCCCTGTGTGATGACTGGTTGCCTGCAGCGGAACGACTGCGCTGAATTCTTGGCTGCGAGGTTTGGTGAGTGCGGGACTTTCTTCTTCTGAGTTTTGCCAGGCTTTTGTTAGTGTCAGAAACGGAGCTGGTAATTGTGGTTGTCGTTGCTGCCGGGTTAGTTTGCGGCAAGACAATAGTAGGCAGTAGAGAAAGCAGCATTCAGAGTAGCCATGGATTGGAAGTCGTTGCGCAAACCGAAATTGCTGGAGCTTGCAAGAGAGTTGGGTCTGGATGTCTCAGACAAACTCAAAACCAGAACTGATAAGGGCTATTCTTGAGTTAGAAGCTGAGGATGACGAGCTGTCGGAATGCCTTGAGACCATTGAGGAGAGGGAGACGGCAAAAAGACAGGAGAGCGAACTTAAAGAACAAAAAGAGCGAGAGCAACAAGAGAAAAAAGAAGAGCGCGACCGTCAACACGCTTTGGAAATGAAGCGTCTCGAGATTGAGATGGAACGCGCTCGTAATGGAAGTCAGGCACACGGTGCAGGAGAACGAGTATTGTTCAAAATGACTGACCTGATGCGGCCGTTTAAGCTTGGAGAGGACATTGGTTTGTTCCTGGTTAACTTAGAGCGAACGTGCGAGAAGCAGGGGTTCTCTCGGGAAACGTGGCCACAGCGCTTGCTCACTTTGTTACCCGGCGAGGCGGCCGACGTAGTCGCTCGCTTGAAGAGAGAGGAGGCAGAGGATTTCGACAAAGTGAAATCGAGTCTGCTAAAAAAGTACATGCTGTCAGCGGAGGCGTTCCGTCGCAAGTTTCGGGAAAATGAGAAAGGCAAAAGTGAGTCATATACAGAGTTTGCCTACAGGCTTATGTCAAACATGCAGGAGTGGCTCAAAGAAGAGAAAGCGTGTCGTGACCACGAGAAAGTTCTGCAGTGTTTCGGGCTGGAACAGTTTTATAGTCGGTTACCTGAGAACGTGCGGTACTGGGTCTTGGATAGGCCAGACGTTTGTACGGTGGCTAAAGCCGCCGAGCTAGCCGAGGAGTTTGTGACGCGTCGGGCACGCGGAGCTAAGGACGGTCAAAAGGGCGAATTTGGCTCCAAGTTTGAGAGGCCAAAGTTCACACCCATGAGAGCAAGGGGCGACACACGTAGTGCGGATGCGAGTGAAAGCAGTCCGACCGAACGTAAGGAGACGGCGGCAGCCGAAGCCGAATGCAGAAAGCGGTTCGAGACGAGGCAAGCGCGCGTTTGTTATACGTGCCAGAAGCCGGGTCACTTTTCGGCGCAGTGTCCGGAAACAAAAACAAAAGTCGTGTTTTTGTCATTATGCAGCACTGACGAGAACATGAAGCTTCTCGAGCCTTACATGCGAGACCTCCTCGTGAACGGGAAAGAGTGCCGAGTGCTTCGCGATTCCGCAGCTACGATGGATGTAGTTCACCCCTCCTACGTAGAACCCGATATGTTCACGGGCGAGTGCGCATGGATCAAGCAAGCCGTGGAAGCTCATAGCGTGTGTCTGCCCGTAGCAAAAGTGCTTATTGAAGGACCTTTCGGAGCACTCGAGACGGAGGCCGCAGTGTCATCTATGCTGCCCCCCCAGTACCCGTACCTATTTTCGAACAGGTCCGATCACCTACTGCGCGAGAAGGGGCTTTTGTTTGGCGAGGCTAGCGTTCAGGCCTTAACCAGATCGAAGGTTCGGGAGCTCGCTGCAAAGGCGGTAGTTGCGGGGCCGACGTTGTCGAACAATGAGAAAGGGTCAGAGGCGCAGCAAGCGGATATTCAGAGCACGCCCGAACTGAATAAAATTGAGCCTGTAGCGTTAAAGGCACCAGATACTGGAGAAGAAATGCCCGACACGGGAAAGTTAGAAGAGCTATCTGCAGATTTGCTCATCGCGCCTACGTCAGACGGACTTAATAGGTTGCTAAAAGTCAGCCGGTCGGCTTTGATAGCCGAGCAAAAGAAGGATGGCAGCCTAGAAAACGTGCGCTGCAATGTCAAGGAAGGTATCGCCAGGAAAAATGCGCGTTTTGTGGAAAGAGGTGGAGTCCTGTACCGGAAGTATCTAGACCGCAGGGGAGTGGAGTTCGATCAGCTGATCGTTCCTCAGTGCTACCGTCAGGATCTGTTGCGCTTGTCGCACGGGGGTTCGTGGTCCGGACACCTAGGAGTCAAGAAAACCAAGGACCGTCTCTTGCAAGAGTACTATTGGCCAGGGTGTTTTCGGGACGCAGACCACTTCGTGAGGACATGTGACACCTGTCAGCGGGTGGGCAAACCAGGGGACAAATCGAGGGCGCCGTTGAGATTGGTACCTATCATTACGGAGCCTTTTAGACGGCTCGTTATTGATACAGTGGGACCTCTGCCGGTAACAACCACGGGGTACAGGCACATTTTGACTGTGATCTGCCCAGCGACAAAGTTCCCTGAAGCAGTGCCGCTTAAAGAACTCAGCTCAGTTGAGATAGTCAATGCACTACTGTCCATATTTGCGCGAGTTGGTTTTCCTGCGGAAATCCAGTCAGATCAGGGCACAGTGCTTACTAGCGCTTTGACGACAGCCTTTCTCGAAAGGTGTGGGGTAAAGCTTTTACACAGCTCAGTGTACCACCCACAGTCGAATTCCGTTGAGAAGCTCCACTCCGTCATGAAGCGTGTGTTGAGAGCTTTGTGGTTTGAACAACAAACTGACTGGGAGCTGTGTCTGCCTGGAGTGATGTTTGCATTAAAGACCGCGCCGCATGCGGCTACGGGGTTTTCGCCGGTTGAGCTAGTGTACGGTCGCTCGTTGCGATCTCCGCTTCGCATGCTTCGAGACGGATCACTGCCCTCTCCAATGGCTGCAGAACATCTCTTCCACAAATGGCCGCCTCCTGCGCTGGAGCCTCGCTTCGCAACAATATTCCTTTGAGGTGCGTTACAAAAAGGGGAGTCTCAACGGTAACGCCGATGGCTTAAGTCGAAGCCCCTAACGTAGGAATCAGCCTCAAAGTTGATTGTTACTGATGTTTTTCTTCCTGAGGCAAGATTTTTAACATATTGCTTTTGTTTAGTGTTTCAAAGTGATGACGTGCTTTCTAGTGCAATTTTCCAATTTGTGGACGCGTTCTGAGTGCTGCTAGACTACTGTAAGGAACTAGGCAGTGGTATAAAAGGGGAAAGAGCCTGGCAGGACTTGGTGAGGGTTGTTTCGTGCTTGCTGACTGAGCGGTTGAGTTTCGGCGTAGTTCTAACGCTTGCCGGGAACGAGAACAAAAATGTCAACTCTCCCGAAGTCACTTTGCAGTGTCCTGTGTGAACCTGAACGAGAGAACGAGGCCTTCTCTGTGCGCTGCGCTCAAGAAACGCCGAAGGACGCCCGACTTCGGTTATGGGTATCATCGAGCGACATCCCTCCGGACAGCGGATGCAGTCCCCTGACCATCGGGATCTCCTTCCCCCGGCGGGGCGGTCTGTTACGTTTCGCCTACGACGCGCGGTACAGCCGGCGCGGATGCAACGGACGCCGGGGCTTCGTTCAAAGCGGCGGACATTTTGGCCTGTTCGGCGCCGCCGCTACGCCTCCCCGCCAAGCGTGTCCAGGCATGTTTCAATGCCACGTGTCTTCAAGTGCGCGTGTGTGTGTGTGTGCATGTTGGTGCCCACGCTTGTCAAAGCGCGGCAGCCGGGGAGAGGAGCTCCCCCAACTGTGAAGCGAGGAGGTCTGAGCGGCGCCGGCCCGGCGGATGCGTCACCTACTCGTCTCAACGTGCCCGAGCGGCGCATCACGTGTGCCTCTGACGAGGCGTTCCTTCTTGCCCTCAACTGCGAGAGTATAAAAGCAGCTGCTCCCGGACGCCGAGAGAGGCTCCGATTTCTTCTGTTGAGTAACGTGCTCTCCCGTCTCTCCACTTCGGTCGACCTGACCGGCCGCTCTTTTGCGATGCTAGAATAAAGAAGTTGTTCTGTTACCAGTCGACTCATGCTTTGCCGGGACCTTCGGATGCTTCCAGTTGTGCCCCAGGCCGCCAGGCCAACGCTACCCTTGGGGCTTGCAACCCATTTGCAACAACGGGTGTCAGCGCTGAGATTCCAACACCGGTGAGTCAGCGAACCCGCCGCGGCGCCCCTTTGCGTTCACTGCGGAGTGGGGACGAGCTATGCGTCTCCTAAACCCTTAGCTAGCCGGGTCCGGGCACGTTAGCCCGAAGCCCCACATATCTGGCGCCCAACTAGGTTTCAGCATGGCGTCGGAGCAGGCCCCTTTGCGGCCCCCGTCGCAGCCTGAGTCCTTGCTTGCGGACCTTCTGTCGTTTGAGGCAGCGGACAATGCTGTAAGCTTCAGGGATGCTCTTCGTGGCAACCCCATGCTATCAGATGCCAAGTGCGACCCCCTAGGGACGCCCATTGGTCAGTCCGTTCGCCCAGCGGCACCCTACGATCCAAGCAGCGTGAGCCCTTTAAAGGGACACTAAAGATTACTATTAAGTCAACGTGGAATGTTGAAATACCATCACAGAAACCTCGAAACGCTTGTTTCGTGCCAAGGAGAGACTTATTTTAAGAGAAAATGCGTTCTGAAGAGTCCGCGTACCTCTAGCGCAGTTCAAATCGCCCGCCCTCCGATCGAGGAGTACTGACATCATGGTCTCATAGTGACGTTGCGCCATCGGTGAGTAGATCGGCGTCCGCAGACGGCGCTACGGCTTTTCTGCGCAAAACGCAAACGCGCGGCCAGAAACAGAGCCAAGACAGAGCCGACAGCAGAGCGAAAGCGGGAGTATGGTGGCTAGCGGAAGGAGAAACGAATTACGTCCCACATTACGTCCCACGGCACACGGAGAGCCCGTTTTCGTTAAACTATAGGCTGCGGTGAGCTCGCAGCGTGGTCGGCGTGGTCTATGAGAAGCGACGAGCCTTTTCGCACTCGCAACAGTGCATAAAAATGTGCGAATCGACGCAAAACTCGGCCTAGAAACGTGCTTCGCCACAGCCAGGGCTCAATACGACCCAAGCTGGCACGACCCAGATGTCGTTTCCCGCACCGCCACCAGGCGCCGCTACTATACCTCAAACTCCAGCGCAAGACGCCCATAAGCTGGTACTTCATTCTATGACGCTAACTTCGACGCTCGTCGCAATGGACCCTGACACCGACAGATTGGCTCGCGATGGTGGGCTCAACTTCAGCGATTTGAGCACCGACGAGCGCGACCTGCTGCTGAGGGCTCGCACTGCCGGCGTCGTTGCGTACTACGACGGCGGCCTCGGCACCGGCTCTCCGGAGCGGGAAAGCAACGAGGGCTTCCCACGACATCACATGGACGTGGCATTCTTGCTGCTTGTTCCAAATGAAAGTTTCGCGAGCCAGCAGAACCCTCAGAGCACGACGCGATAACGAAACTACTGTAACTCCGAAGCGTGCGCGGCGCACAGTCGAGCGCGCAGAGTCGAGCGAAAACGAAACCTTTCGAACACCCATATAACTGAAGGGTAACGTCAAAATGTTATTTTTTCTTAGAATCGGATAGACGTAGACAAGTAGCATTTTTTTCCGTCTTATAATCGAATGAAATGATATTTTTAATACGAGTAGTTGAGTATTAGTAACACAAATTATGAGGAGTCCTTTCGTCATCGGGCTAGTACCGGAATGTCGCTGGGGGGTCTCAAATCGTGTCATGCATTTACCTCAATTTCTCGGTTACTAAAGCTCTGTTCGCGATTATATTGACGCCTTAGACGTTCTAGAACATTGCTCTACCACTTTAACTTGAGTTTCTGGTAACCTTTAGTGTCCCTTTAACTGCTCAGATGCTTCGGCGTTCTGCCGAGCAGGAGCCATCCCGCTCCGCCGGCGACTACGATCCGCTATCCGTCCTCAGTTGGCCTGGAGGGCAACCTTTTCGCAGCACCGTCGGCCGGCCTCCCATAGGCCCGCACGACATTTCTCCGCCGTTCGCCGGTCCCTTAGGGCCACGAGCGGGCACATCCCGGCAGGCACCCTGTGAGCCTCGCCCGGACCAGTCGACGCCGCACAACGCAGCCACGCAGTTGCTATCATCGCTGATGGAAATGGCGCAATCTCAGGCTAGCGTCAGGCCTCCCGTGGTGGACCCTAGTCCCCCTAGGCCTGTCCTGCCGAGCAACTTCAAGGTACATATTCCGACGTACAGCGGTTACTCAGACCGCATGAGCGCTACGGAATACCTGGAGTCTCTATGCCAATGCCAAAAAGCGATGAGGCTGGAAGACAGCGTGATTATAGGCACCATACTCCCTGTCTCGCTGACCGCCCTAGCTGCGCGGTGTTACCGCCTTGTCGGACAGCGCGTTCATAGCATGGAGGAGTTTAGGACGCTGTTCAGCCATGAGTTCCTCCCTCCTGACTATGAGCGACGCATGCGGCGCGAGTTGGAGCTTCGAACCGAACACAGGAACAATTCTCTGCTCGAGTACGTGAGAGCCATGCAGGAGCTTTATCTCCTAGCAGAGCACTCGGCGTCGAACTCTTGAGAAGGTGGCGCGGGTGATTCGGCAAGCTCATCCAACCTTCGCCGCTTACCTTCGAAACGGCCGGTTCCAGAACCTGGACGATTTGGCCGCTGAAGCGAAGCATATTCAGGGTGACATTCTGGCCGCGCGGGCCTACCGCCCGCCGCCGCCGGCGTCGTTGTCCCTTGAACACCGGTGCGCTTGGAACGGAGGCAACGTGCTTACGCCTGCCCCTTTCCGGCAAACCGACGCAACGGCAGCCCTCGTTGGAGAAACGGAGCGAGGCGCGTGGGAGCTCTCTGACCGCGCTCTTGACCCGTACTCGTATGCCAGGCGGGCGCACACAGTCGCCCAGCCCGACCGAGCACGAAACTGGGACTGCCGAAGCGGCCCGGCGGTGGAAACTGATACGAATGCCCACGCGGCGCAACAGAAACCACCGCCGGCGCGCAGCGCGCCGCGAGCAGCTTCACCTGCACGGAGCGTCGTCTGCTACACGTGCAATGAGACGGGCCACATTGCCCGGGAGTGCACAAACCGCCGCACTAGCGATGGGCACAATCGCCCGACGGAAAACGGCGTGCGCCGCCGGTGACTCTGCCTTCGCCGGCGGTGCCTGAAACAAGGGTTTCCTCAGACCCGATGGCGTGTAGGGTCGGAATTGATGACCCGTCGCCAGCCCCCTTCCTTGCGCTCACGATCGCTGGTCGAACGTATGCAGCGCTACTGGACAGCGGCGCCACAGCCTCGCTCTTCGGGGAGGAAGTTTTGGCTCACTTACGCCGGCACCCAGTCCGGCTGCGAGCCTGCAACACCGCCTTCCATCTCGCGAGCGGTGCCGCTACCTCGTGTGGCTCGGCGAGATTGGTTGTGCGCTGGGAGGAGCGTGTACGCCGTCGCAGGTTCGTGTACCTCCCTGGTCTGTGCGTACCCGTGATAGTAGGCCGAGACTTTCTGGCCCACACTGGGATCGTGATAGACATTGCGAACAAAGGATACAGGGAGGGCCCTTGTGCGCCCCTGAAACCTTTTGCGCATTTCCCTGTCGTTTCGGTGGCGCCTAGAGCCCCAGGCGCGACACCACGGCACGAGGAGGGGCGAGTCCCATTGACCCCCCAGACCCCGGCTGTCACAAAACCCGCTGTACGCGGCCCCTCGTCGGCCAGCGAAGCGGGCAGAGCTCGCTGTGAGACTCATTCTCCCGAGCCGAGCGCAGCGCTAGCGGATCGGATTTCATGTAATCCTACGATCGCAAGCGCGCGTGGCGAAACGAATCGCTCGCTGCCGCCTTTGCCTGGCAGTTTGTCGGAACGTAAGATGGCGCGCCTGTCATCGATGCTGAACCAATTTCACGCGATGTTTACAGATCGGCCGGGACGCGCCACTCTTGTGCGACACCGGATCGACACAGGCGACGCGCTACCGTGGAAATGCAACCCTAGGCCCGTGAGTGTGGCAAAAGGAAAGCTGTCGACCTCGCAATGGACGAAATGATCGAGACTGGCGTAATCCGCCGATGTAATAGTCCGTTGGGTTCTCCGGTAGTGCTGGTCCCGAAAAAAGACGGCTCCTCTCGTCTTTGCGTGGACTACCGCTGACTCAATGAAGTCACTCGGAAGGATGCTTACCCTATGCCGAGCATTGACTCAATCGTGGCGAGCCTAGGTGGTGCACATTATTTTACCACTCTAGATGCTAGCCGAGGTTACCCGCAAGTGCAGATGGAGCCAAGTGACGCGGAGAAAACCGCTTTCACCTCACATAGAGGCTTGTACGAGTTCACTCGCATGCCCTTTGGCTGCTCGGGCGCTGCAGCGACTGTCCAGACATTGATGGGCAGAGTTCTGGGAAGGGCAAAATGGCAGTACGCCCTAGCCTACCTAGACGATATTGTCCTCTTCTCTCGCGCCTTTGAGGAACACCTTCGCCACTTGGAGGACATCCTCGGAAGGCTGCACGCTGCCGGGATCACTCTGAACCCGAAGAAAGCTCAGATCTCAGAGACCCGTGTCTCACTGCTGGGCTTTACAATAGAGCGAGGGCGTGTTTTGCTGAGCAAGGAATAGGTCCGAGCTATCCTCGAGTACCCAACGCCGGCGAATATACAGGCCCTCAGACGCTTTTTGGGCATGGTGAATTACTACCGCCAATTTGTGCCCAACAGCGCCGCTGTACAGGCTCCCTTGACCTCGTTGTTGAGGAAGTCTACAAGCTGGAGCTGGGGTCCAGAGCAAGATGATGCCTTCAGGGCTCTCTCAAAAGCTCTTGTGAACACAGCCGAGCTGAAGCTGCCCGATCTGAACAGGGAGTTCGTAGTACAAGCTGACGCGAGCGACCTGGGAATAGGTGCGGTGCTGCTCCAAGAATATGAGGACGTCCTTCGGCCAGTGGGCTTTGCCAGCCGGTCATTGACGCCCGCAGAGCGTAACTATTCCGTCACCGAACGTGAGTGTCTAGCGACAGTGTTCGCTCTGCGTAAGTTCGATCACTACGTCGACGGAGTGCCTTTTGTTGTTGAAACGGATCACATGGCGCTCACCTGGCTGAAGCGCTTGCGCGAGCCCTCAGGCTGCCTCGCGCGCTGGGCATTGACGTTACAGCGCTACAACTTTGTTGTTCGCTATCGGAAGGAGAGCACAAACGTGGTGGCCGACGCCTTGTCGCGCGCCCCCGTTTCAGACCCGGACACCTTTGACCGGTACCCCTCCGCGACAACGCTTCCGAACGAAGCCGGAGCCCTTGTATCCAATGGCACGGAAGGAGCGAGTTCAGGCGGCTGTGCGGCCTATAAGCCGCCGTCGCCGGGCGAAAGTGCGTACCTGCTGGACCCTGTAACGTCCATGGGTATCACATTCAGCAGACAGGAGCTGCTGGAAGCTCAGCGGAAAGACCCATTTTGTCAGCAAATCGCTGACGAGCTCGAAAAAGAGCACAGCTCCGAAAGGGAGCGAGGCGGCAACGCCAATGGGCGCAAATTGACAGCTCTTATTGCTGTTGGCGCCACGTGCGACGCAACTGGTATTGCTGCAGGCACGTTGGATTCGTATCTACTGGCTGCTGATGGAGTGCTCCTGCGCTATATCCCATCTCAAGAGGCTCCTAATGAGTCCTTTAAGGTGGTGATCCCCCGCAGTCTACGGAGGGCCACGTTGAGCTATTTCCATGACTCGCGGTTGGCCGGACACGCGAGTGGCCGTAAGACTTATCTTAAGTTGTGCCGCTCCGCAACCTGGCCAGGCATGAAGCGGGATGTACTTCATTATTCTCGCTCGTGCCGCGTGTGTCAGAGTGTGAAGCCCCGTGGTGGCAAACCCCCCGGCCTCATGCAGCCGATCGACAGCCAGCTACCCTGGCAAATCGCGGCCTGTGACGTTATGGGACCTTTCCCAAGAAGCCGGCAAGGTCACACATTCCTGCTGGCCGTCACAGATCATTTCACGAAGTGGGTGGAACTTTTTCCCCTTCGGAAGCTAACGGGACGCGTCATATGGGACAAGTTGCTCGAGGTATTCACCCGCTTTGGCTTTCCGGCGGAGTTGATCACTGACAACGCGTCCTATTTCACGGCCAAGGTGTTCGTCGATGTCTGTGCAGCCTTTGGCATAAAGCACCGCAAAACAACGACTTATCACCCTCAGACCAATCCCACCGAGCGGATGAACTGAAATGTGAAGCCCTTGCTCGCGGCCTTTGCCCGGCAGCACAGTGACTGGGATGCCTGTCTCCGCGAGATAGGTTTCTCTTTGCGCACGTCGGCGAACCGTTCGCCTGGGTACACGCCCGCTTTCCTCAATTTCGGGAGAGAGCTGCCAAACCCTATGGATCGCGTTCTGCGAACCGGCAGCGGGGCAAGCACCGCTGCGTCGGGTCTCTCCGATTACGCGGTGCAAGTACGCGCTAGGATGAGCGAGGCCCTTTCTCATGCCCTCAGCAACCTGGCGAACGCACGCGCTGGACAAAAGGCACAATACGACCGGTCGCATAGAGAGGTACATTATCAAGTAGGTGACCTCGTCCTCAGGCGCAATCATGTGCTGAGTGACGCAACAAAGGGCATCCCAGCCTCTCTGTAGGCCAAGTGGTCGGGCCCATACCGAGTGGAGACCAAAATGTCGTCTTTTCTGTATAAGCTGGTGGACTCAAACGTTATTTTGGCTTCCAGCGCGAAGTGAAACACGGACACAGAAAGGAGCAGACAGGACGAGCGCTAACTCTCTGTGTGCTCCTTTCTGTGTCCGTGTTTCACTTCGCGCTAGAAGCCAAAATCATGTTACCGTACCAACTCGCCCAACTGTCTATCCTTTTGGACTCAAACGGTAGACCATCCGGCGGTCCAGTGAACGTTTCTGACCTCAAACCTTTCTTTGCCAGAAGCAGCAACTTGGAAGAGGAAGAGACACAGCAAGCGCAGCTAAGCAAGACGGCGGATCTCAATCCGCGCACTCACCGGTATAAATTGCGAAAACGCTCTTAGTCGCCGCTTCTCGCTGGTAGGCAGAGGGACCTTATTTCCCGCCGAGCTGGCAAGCGGAGAGGTGTGACGCACGCGTTAAAGCAAAAAAAGGCACGCATTAGCCGAATAAGACGCTTTTCGTAGTGCGCAGCTTCTGCTGAGGGCCGTGGTAAACCAAAGTGATCCGCGAGCCCGCCGGCGTGAGCTGTGAAAGCGGACCTAGCCGTTGCCTTACTGCTCGCGCCCGGGGAACATTATCCTCCAGTGGCGCTCGAGTGCCATGAAAGGCACGGTTAGCGCTTCAGCGCTGGCCGGAGGGATGCATGAGGCTACCATAAGCCCTACATGCCCCTTTCCGTGAGCCTCCTCCTTCCCTCTGGCAGCCGCCTGCAAAGGTTAATGCGCCAGAACGATGCGTGATTGGCAAGCTGACGGATGCAGTGTGAGCTTCGTGCTCTGTGTGTGAACATTGTCATCGGACTGTGAAATTTGCTTGTAGTGTTGTTACTATAATCGGAGTGCCGATTAGTTAGGTGAAGTGTTGGTTGTCAGGCTGGTGCTACACGGACGCCAACAATGAACCCGTCCCAACATGCCTCGAGGACGACGACCGACTCGCCGAGGTCTCAGGGGAGCCGTCGCCGCCGCCGCGGGCGCCTCCAGTCGCAAGCCGTTAGAGAAGCCACTGCGGTCGCACTCGCTCCTGAGACCACAGCACGACCCGCGGTCCAAGCTGGCGCTGTTACCACCTCCGCATCCTTCCAGGTGCGGTCGTTGCCTGTGTCTCCACAGCCAGCTGCCAGTTTGCCTTCACGCCGCCATGTCGCTACCTGGGCTTTCCCATCCGGTTCCGAAGCACCACTTTGCTTCGTGTTGACGAAACGGTGGAAGGAACAAAGAAAGGTGGAGAACCGCATGAGCGGGCGAGAGATCCCACGCATTTTTCGCGGCCGCACGGTATCAGCCATGGTCGAGGCCTCGGGCGGAGCCGTCATGGCCCCGGACCCTTCAGCAGGGTACTGCGGCGTGTGCGGTGTGCTGCAGCTGTGTGCTGCCCATGACTCCAGCGGGGTGCACAAGCTTGACGTGAGGGGGACAGAGCCAGCTGCCGAGGAGCCCGGGACGGATCCAGCCCCACAGGTGCTGCAGAACACGGACCCGGACGTCAACCCTGCCCTGCTGTGTTCCGTTGTCGACGCTCTCGCCTCGGACCCTGTGTTCACGGCGACCATCGCGGCAGCTGTGCAGCAGGCGACGGCGCTGGCGCCCCTCCACAACTCAGTCTTTTCGCCGGAAGCCGGAGGCATCGACCCTGCGAGAGAGAGTCTCGACTTCGATATTTTCGCTTGAGAAAATAAAAACAGGTCAGACGTCTGCTTCGCCATTGATTCCGGTCGGCTTCCTCATGGGCCGGCCCGAGTCTTCAGGAGGGGAGGGATGTGGGGACCCCTTTTGGACCCCAGTCTCCTGTTCACGCGCGACTTGGGCCATTTGCCCGCGCGATCGCTGGGGACACGCAGTTCCAACCCTTATTTCGGATAGCGTACATTCCCCGTGGCCGCTGGCGCCGGCGCGACGCGGAGCCTGCTGCTTGCGCGCACGGCTCACGTTACGCCGCGCGCCCCGCGTAAGAACAGTGTCTGAGGAGCGGGCCCCTCTCGCCCTCGCTTCGGCTTCTCTCTCCTTCAGCATCGGAGGTGCGCGGGCGCTTTCGCCCGGACAGATTGACTTTCGGTGCTCTTGGCTGTCGGACGTGCGGGCCCTCTTGGTCCCGCGCCCCTCTGAGCAAGGCGGCTCCCTTTCTTGTGGCGAACCTGCTCGGAAGAGCCAGCGTGGCGGAGCAGACTACCCAGGAGCTTTCACCCGTAGTCTGCGACTGCCAACTCAGTGCCGTATTCCTGTACTGTACTCGCATTTTGTACATAGCATGGAATAAACCCCCATTCATTGGTGCCACTGCTGGAGTCGTCTCTACGCCTTGCCGGTGAGTCAGCGAACGCGCCGCGGCGCCCCTTTCTGACTCCGCGTTTAGATTCATTGGCTGCGGCCTGAGGTGCCTTCCTACCACAGTAAGTGAAGCATGACGTAACCAAGGTTTTGCGATAGCCAGCGCACGGTGCAGAACAGTACGCGCATAGAACCGGCCTACGTGCGACCATGGAACAGCCGTTTGATGTGCTCGCAGGTGTACGTACAGGCGCCGACAAAAGTGGTATACTCCACGCAGCGGGAGCCGGAGCAGTGGCACACTGCATCGCGACGCCATCTCTAGGCGGTATCTGGGATCGGGGCAGCCAATGGCCAATGCCTGCAGATAATAAAGGGCACCCATTGGCTGTCTCGATCCCAGATGCTGCCTGTAGATGGCGTTGCGGTGCAGCTTGCCGTCGCTCCAGCTCCCGCTGCGTGGAGTATACCACTTTTGTCGGCGCCTGTACGTTCTGTGGAGCCTTGCTCACTCTTGCAGCGCATCCGCTAATATTCACTTCCCTGCGCTTTTCGCACCCACAGATAAGATACGCCTGCCGTAGGGAGGATTTGTTCCTTAAGTCAAAGCAGCGGCCTCTTCCCCATCTTCCAGGATGAAGCGTCGGCTGGCAGGCGCACGGTGCCGAGGACAGCAAAATGCACATATTCTGCGTAACGCTCTATCAGCACGTGTATTGAGGTACACAGCTGTGCAGGTGTGCGTGAACCTCGAAAGCGCTCTGCT
This sequence comes from Dermacentor variabilis, assembly GCF_050947875.1. Classification (NCBI taxonomy): domain Eukaryota; kingdom Metazoa; phylum Arthropoda; class Arachnida; order Ixodida; family Ixodidae; genus Dermacentor; species Dermacentor variabilis. The sequence goes on along the minus strand of NC_134570.1, from coordinate 203,898,089 downwards.
TAAAAGACTTCGTGCTCTCGCGAGTAGGGCGAGGAACAAGCAAAAGCTAAGCGACAGGTGTTTTAATATGCACAAAAGCAAGTCGTTACTCAACACGAACTATGCATTCGTAACGTACGTTCTACGTGCCGCAAATGCACCATATGCGCTGTCAAAAGCAGGAATGACTGATCTAAAAGGCGTTCATTGTACAGATTCTGAAGTGCATCGGTTTCAGCCTGCGATGGCACGTTAGCATGATTCCGCCAAGGAGGGCAATATTTCCCGCGGATATTCCTTCGTCCATTGCCATTGCCGTGGCGCGGTACATTGCGTACAGCGTTGCATGCGCGTTTATTTCACGAACTTTAGTTCCTCGTGTCCCACCTGGCCACAGCAAAATCCGGGAGAGCACGGTCCAGATAACGCAGCGCAACAAAATACGGAGACCAACGCGAACCTGCCCGCACGGCGTTTTTGCCACGCTACGAAACCTACAGAGCAACACGTGTGAGCGCACAGAACCAAAACAAAGCCGCCATTGTGGCCCGAAATGTGTGGCCGCCACGGCAAAGGAATAAAAAAATCTGCAAAAAAGAGGAGAACCTACTACGTCATTTCCTCCTCACTTTTCTCTTAGCGCGCGGAGGGGGTAGGGCCTCTCCTTAGTTTCCTTCCTCCATGCGTCAAACAAAGCGCGATAAAGAGCGCGTGTCCAGCGCCTCGCGAGAGGCGATGGACACAACGACCAGCCAAGCGGCGCCACTAGCGCCTAAGGAGCGGCGAGCATCTTTCGACTGCGCAAAAAAAAAAAAAAGACAAAACTCCCATCACGGCGTCTCCAAATGGCCCGTGAGCTGATCCTCATCTCTTAAACACACAGCACCCAACACATTTACCATAATGGAGACACAAATACTACATTGGAACGTTAGAGGTTTTCTTCATAACCTTGGCGATATTCGAGAACTCCTACAGAACATAATCCAAGGTTGCTGTGTGTTCAAGAGAGGCACCTGAAACTTACGAGCACAAATTTTCTCCGTCACTACACAATATATCGTAAAGACCGCGATGAGGAGAACGCCTCGGCTGGCGGTGTAGCAATAGTTGTTGACAAGTCAGTAGCTTGTCATCATGTCGCCCTTCAGACGCCCCTTGAGGCAGTGTCAGTTCGGGCAATTCTTTTCAATAAGTTAATCACAATATGTTGCATATACATACCTCCAAATTATCATCTCTGAAAAAGCGATTTTTTTAACCTAATTGATCAGCTCCCGGACTGCTACCTAATCGTAGGCAATTTTAATACCCACAATACGATGTGGGGAGATTCGGGATGCGACGTGAGAGGACGATTGATTGAAAATTTTCTTCTGACCTCTAGTGCCTGCCTCTTCAATAAGGAGCCGATCTATTATAGCACACAACCCATATTCATCAATAGATCTAGCAATAGGCTCCGCTACTCTTCTGCCTCATCTGGAAAGGGATGTGATCAATAATCCTTTTGGAAGTCCCCACTTCCCTATTGCTTCAAACTTAATACTGCAGCATGACAACCATCCCCGTGTTCCCATTTCGATATTAGCATCGGCTCACGTGGAGCATTTTAAAAGAATCAACTCATTTAAGACCCGATTTTATTTGCACTTTTAGTATAGATGATGCTGTCGCATATTTTAGGGCTTTTATTTGTGATGCTGCTGAAAAGTTTATCCCCTAAACGAATGGTGGCTCACCTAAAAGACGTGTTACCTGGTTGAATGAAGACTGTAGAGATGCGCGAAAGAGGCAGAATAAGGCAGGGGGCATATTGCATAGATCGACGAATGCAGAAAATCTAATTGAATTTAAACACATAAAATCGCAGTGAAGGCGGATACGACGTCAGGCGAAGAGAGAAAGCTGGGTGACGTTCCTTTCAGGTATAAGTTCTTATACACAGGAGGCGAAAGTTTGGAATAGCGTAAGGAGGCTAAAAGGGCAGGAAATAAATCCGTTGCCTCTGGTGAACGATCAAGACAAAACCTTAGAAGAGCAGGCAGACTTTCTTGGGGAGCTCAATCCACTATTCCCAATCCTTCCTTAAAAATAAAGAAACAGAATAACGTAAGCCAATCATACGTAAATGCAGACAGAGTGAACCGCATAACCGGCCTTTCAGTATTGACGAGCTGAAAGCTGCCTTGAACATATGCAAAAGCTCTGCACCGGGACCTGACAGAGTCATGTATGACATGATCAGAAACCTACATACTGACGCACAAGTTAGACTACTGACACTTTTCAACACTATTTGGCCTGCGGGATTCTTCCCATCCACATGGAAAGAAGCGATTGTGGTTCCTGTTCTGAAGCAGGGAAAAGACCCTTCCATGCAGCAAGTTATCGTCCGATAGCTATTACAAATTGTCTGTGTAAGCTTTTTGAAAAAAATATTAATCGCAGACTCATACATTTCCTTGAACTCAATAATATGCTCGATCCCTATCAGTGTGACTTCAGAGAAGGGCGGTCCAAAACCGATCATCTTGTGCGCATTGAAGGATATATCCGCGATGCATTTGTACACAAACCGTTTTTCCTATCGATATTCCTCGATAAGGAGAAGGCGTATAACACAAAGTGGCGTTACGGGATCTTGCCAGACTTGTCGGGAATGGGCATCTTAGAAATATGCTGAAAATAATTGGAAGCTATTTCTCGAATCGTATCTTCCGCGTGAAAATCGGCCACGTATTATCGCGACCTTTTATACAAGAAACTGGTGTACCTCAGGCCGGCGGACTCAGTTGCACACTCTTTGTCGTTAAGATGAACACACTTCGTGCTTCTCTACAACCGCCATTTTTCATTCCTTCTACGTAGACGATATACAAATAGGTTTCAAATCGTGCAACCTCACAGTGTGTGAGACAGGTACAGTAGGGCTTAAACACGGTGTCCAAGTGGGCAGACCAAAATCGATTTATAATCAACCCCTAAAAAAGCTCTTGTGGTTTCTTTACAAGAAAGAGAGGCCTGGTTCCTGATCCTTGTGTAGAAATGAGCGGACAACAAATTCCTTTCAACAAAGAGCACAAATTTCTAGGTGTTATACTTGACTCCAGGCTTACTTTCCTTTCACACATAAAATGTCTTAAAGCGAAGTGTCTAAAAACTATGAATTTACTTAAAATCCAATCCCATACAACATGGGGTAGCGACAAGAAGTGTTTACTGAATTCTTACAGAAGCCTAATTCTATCACGATTAGATTATGGCGCCGTAGTATGTCACTCTGCCACAATGAGCGCGCTAAAAATGTTAGACCCCGTTCACCATCTGGGTATCCGCCTGGCCACTGGAGCATTAGAACAAGCCCTGTCGAAAGTCTATACGTCGAGTCAGATGAGTGGTCACTCCATTTTCAAAGAACATACACCAGCTTCACCTATTCTCTCAAAGTGCGCTCTAATAAAGAATATCCGTGTTTCACAACCGTTAACGACTTGACGTGTGAAACACTTTTTCGTAATAGACCCTCTATGAGACCTCCTTTGTCACTGCGTGCAAGAGAACTTAGCGAAGAAATGGATGTCCCAGTTCTCGAACATCGCCTAGTGCCCCCAGCTAAGCTATTACCGCCCTGAGATTGGCAGGTGATAGACTGTGATGTATCCTTTGTAGAGGTCACAGAGCATGCACCTGACCTCGAAATCGCTATGAATTTCCGTGAACTTCAATCGAAGTACTCCTGCTCCGAATTCTACACAGAGGCGTCAAAATCACATGCTGGTGTATCTTACGCTGCTGTTGGTCTCTTTTTCTAAATCTGACGTATTCAACCCGCTAACAAGTACCTTCACAGCAGACGCCTATGCCGTACTATCTGCAGTACAACATATAAAGAAACTAAAACTTGACATAGCAATCATATTCACAGACTCGTTAAGTCTTCTAAAAGCACTCATTTCTTTACAAAAGCATACAAATCCAGTCTTCAATGAACTCTACTCACTCTTATGCAATATTTATCTATCACATAGGGATGTAGTAATATGCTGGGTACCTGGCCATACATGCATCGAGGGTAATGTACTAGCTGTTAAAATGGCCACATCACTCACATCGCTAACCTTTATTTCTACGGCTGCTGTCTCTGTCACAGATCTGAAGCCTCTCTTACGAAAGAAACTGCGAAAGCACTGGCAACGCATGTGAAACGCAGAAATAAATAATAAACTGCACGTTATAAAGCCACAGTTAGGTTTTTGGCCCTCCCCAACAAAATCACGGCGAACAGATGTCCTATTCTATCGTCTCAGAATAGGGCACACATTTGGTACCCACAATTTTCTGCTTACTGTAAATGAACCTCCAACCGGTGGTCAATGTGGTGAGAGGGTGACCGTCCTCCACGTCCTCTTGGAGTGTCGGAAAGCCGAATCTGACAGAAAGAAACAGTTTCCTCTTGCATATTAATATTATTGCGTCCCTCTTCACCCGGCTATGTTTTTTGGTAACGAACCGTTTTTTTAAACCAAAGCAGTCCTCAATTTTTTAAATGATGTTGTCCTACATGTTATAAGCCCATTAAATTCGTAGCGCATCCTCTTTCCAGAGGATGCCGCTGTGATAGTTGCTTTTGTTATAGCACATGCCTCCAGGCCCTTGTGTATCAAGGGCTCTAACGAGGCAGTGGTGCTGTAGTGAATTTTAGCATCTTACATATTTTTTTATATCTTATCATTATTTCGCGATGCACCTTAATGCTCATAGTACACGTCATTTATCATCGGCATAATCTTATTACACGTACATTTTACGCACTTTACAGTGACTATATTTAGGCCCCTTTACAGCAACGTCACATCAACTTCATAGAATTCATCACTCCACTGCGAAATCACTAACTTGCGTGGCGCTCTTTGGCCATACCTGGCCCTTGCACCAATAAAAACCACACATTCATTCATAACAAAGCTAAGGAAACCATAAGGGTAATAAAATAATGGTTTAATAAAGTGTAGAACAAGGAATGAGTGACAACTTTCGAAATCAAAAAAGAAGCATAACGTGAGAAGGACAACTTGCATTTTAGTGAAGTACGCATTGACTAAAAACCTAAAGTACACAACCAGGCGAGGACGGTGAAAGAAGACGGGAATCCCAGGAGCACTACACTAGCAGTAAAAAATGCCATCTTCCCTAAGGTGCAAGGCGCAAGGTGCAAGGTGCAAGCCTACACTGTCATTTCACATTGATTTTCACATTAGACAATTGTTTCCTCCCTCTTAACTGAAATTTGCTCTTCTCCAAAAACACACAGTTCTGCTCATCACTGCGATTTATTTCGCCGCAATAAGCCCAACTATGCTTGCATCACTCGGAGCTGTCGAGGAATGAGCGCCGGGTTGGTACTGTGCCCCTGCCATTAACTTAAGCTCATTCTCTTCTGTACAGAGAGCAAGTGTTCTCAAAGTGGAGCGGGTCAGAGGGGCCTCCGAGCCAGGACGGCGGCGAATCCGGCCGAGCCACCGGGGACAGCGATTGGTGGTCCGATGGCACGAGGAATCATCCGAAGCGGCGCAAACTACCTGTGCCCTCCTTTTCGACAATGGCTCCGGCGTGGTCGTCGGCACCTTCACAAAAGCTTGTCCAGATCAGCACTAACACCACGTCAAAGCCTCCTGGCGACTCGTTCACGGCGCCCGATAACACCTCTTCATGGATTACGCCAAGAGCACCCTCGCCTAATTCAGATACAGATTAGTACCCTCGCATTTTTGCCCACACAAGCGACTGGTCATAAAATATGCAACATTAAGTGTGTACTGTGGTAACTCCTGATGAGAATAACACAAAGCCATTCTCATCGGTGCCGGACTCGGAACACTTTAGCAAGGGGGTATGTTCAGTACCTCGAATAAAAGTTGTGAATAAGTCACAGTACGAGTGAAATTCTGATCTCGCGTGTTCATGATCTGTGAATTTCTGATTGATCAAAGACATTGTAACTATTATTTTACTGCGATACAAGGAATATGGGCGTAGTTGAAATCATTCAGAACTTGTTATGGTACTTGTCAATGATCCCAGTGGTTTACTGTAACTATCAGCCTCCTCAGCGAAGTTAAGTGGAAATTCACGCAATGTTTCCCAGTTTCTGTCGTGTCGCTCGGATTCTGGCACATAATCTTTGTACCAGTTTAATCAAGCATACGCAATAAAGTTTTATCGCCTTATTTGCCAAATTTTTCCATGGCAATTTGTTCACTGAAAAGTTATAAGCAGATTTTGGCAAGCAGGGAAAAAGAGGTTATGGTCGGCAACGCAGATTGCTCCAGCACGTCTTGGTTCTCTTGTACGGTTCTGGGTTTCCTGTTTCGGAATCTGGCGTCACACAGCGGGTCGCTTGCCACCCGTGCGCCTAAAACATGGGACCTGGCTGCGCTTTACCGGGGTGGGTCGCACTAAGCTGACTATGCTGACTCGTGCCATTGTCCCTCTCTATCACCGAGAGTTGGCTATTGGTGAGAAGATGAGGCCGGGATGTTGAAGGAAACGAATTCGTTTATCGTACGCATTCACAACTGATAAATGGCTCCACGAATGTCAGAAGATGGCCCATATCCGTGCATTTACATGACTGATCATACATCTGAGTACACACTCCTAAGCAAACCATGATGCTGCACCAAAACATTTGTCTGTCTGTCTGTCTGTCTGTCTGTCTGTCTGTCTGTCTGTCTGTCTGTCTGTCTGTCTGTCTGTCTGTCTGTCTGTCTGTCTGTCTGTCCAGTGGCCCATGTGTACTTGCTTGTGTACTAGGTGCGTGTTCCAGGTTGAGATGCCGGCGTGCTCGTTCCACGTTTAATTCACCATCGTGATTTTACTCTCATCCCGCCTTCGTCGTCACGCCTTCTATCCCGCACCCAGTCGCCAAAGATGACTACTAGCTTAGGCTCTTCGGTATCGGTTCATAGTCGCGATGCCACTGCGGTCGTTTCATCGTCGTCATTCCAGGTATATCATCAGACTCTCGTCATTCCGTCCTCGTCATGTCATCGTTGTCATGTAGTTGTCATGCATTCCTTTTCTACCGCGATAGTGGTGCCGTAGGGGCTGTTCAAGCATCATCATTCCACCTTCTTGACTCTAGTCATGCTGCCGTGCTCATGGCTTCAACTCTAACCCAATTGTCAAAGTTTAGTTGCTTCGCCTAACAGCTGTTTGATGCCATCGTGGTCGTTGCACCATCATCATTCTGGCTTTGTCATGTGGCTCTTATGTGCCCTCGCCCTCCCGCTATCGTCGTCACACAGTCGTCGGCATGCCGCTGTCGTCATGCTGTCGTTTCATCATTGTCATCCCTTCTATAACGTCATCCCATAGGTATGCCTTCGTCGTTTTATCTACTTCGATCATTCTTAGTAATTGTAATCATACTGTCACCATTCAATAAACTATATGGCGCCCTTGTCCAGCCGTCATAGTCAATCACTATCGTGCATCCGTTGTCAGGCCGTCGTCCTTATGGCGTTGTAGTGTCATTGTCCTTAAACCAGATATAGGATACGACACTGGTCATGTCATCGCCACGCAAACGTCACCAAAAAAGATTTCGTGATGGACTCGTCAATACACCAACACCATCAAACTCTCATCGTCATCCCGACGTCCTCATGTCGTTCTTACGTCATCGTCGCCATTGCGTTATCATCATACTGTAATAGTGATGCATTTGTTACGACGCCTCACCAGGGAGCGCACGGTGCTGGCAAAAGAAGGGGCAAGAGATGCCCGACCTCGCCGTGCGAAAGAAAATAAAGATCGATCTGAACGGTTAGCCTTTTAAGAAGGTCATGTCTCAGGTCTTTCCTGTTCTCGCATGAATGACCTCGGACCATGGACACAGCCGC